>NW_022631004.1:4178070-4759025 GCF_010015895.1 Lontra canadensis
AGGCTCTACAGCCAAAGACACAGATTGGAGGGGGTAGGTGGTTAGTTAGGAGGAAGGCTGGTAGGGAGTCAGTGACGGAGTTATTTTGAACACCTACTTCAAGATGTTGCTGATGTGGGTGGCTTGGAGAATTCACTTTGAGAACAACAGCTTCAGCATTTTGGCCCCCTTGGCTAAATACCTGCCTTGGTTTCCTTTCCTTTGACTAAAACAGGGGAAAAAAGGAGGCCTGGCTTACCGTGGGTGAACATGAGACCTCAGAAACCAGGGCAAGGCTCATCACCCAGCCTCGTGGAAAAAAAAAAAAAAAATCCTGGACTTGTCGCCAAAATGAAAGTAGATTATTTATCTAGTTAGAAATGGAAGAGGCAAGTTTCCACTGTAAGTGCCAGGGGTGGCAAGCAGATGGTAAGTTAATGCTTGAAAGAAAGGGGAGTCCAGTCCCTTCCCCCCGTTCTTGATGGGCAGAAGGAGAAAACAAGGAAGAATCTACTGAGAAAGTTCCTGCTGATTTACTCAACTGTGGACTCATGTCTTATCATGTATTCTTGTTTGCAAAGCGCTCTCAGCCTTCTGATAAAAAAGAAGGGAACAAAATATTGGCAACGTGTTCACTATTACTACATTGAAGGAGAGACCCAGCATGAATATTGACACCCCAAATGCAGAACTGGCTAACAAGACAAACAGATGGATGGGCAGTTGGCCAGAACTTCAGACTGACATAAACTAAACCTAATTCTACATGCTGCCCCACCACCTTCCAAGTCACATTCCCAGAGTCCCAGAGTCCACAATAGAGTTGTTAGGGCTGGGGGTGTGTCTGCTAAAAGGTGACAAGATCTGGGAAAGCCCGGAGCACCCATGCCACGGGCATCAGTCATCTCGGAGGCTGCCTAGGAGGTGACACATGACGAGTCTTGAGGGAGGCTGTTGCAGTGGCCCGCATGCCTTTTCCCCATTCTCCGGAAAGCCGGACACAGGACCCACAGGACCCACACTCAGCTGGGCAGTTCCTTCTACTTTCGAACCTTGAGTTAGTAAAGCAAAGAGTCAGGGATAAGAAGACCAGCTTTGAGACAGTGGCAATGATGGCAGCAAAGCAGGGACAATGTCCGGAGTCTGGTGTGGGCAGAATCTTCACAATCAGTTTCTAGAGCATGATTTTGGCTGAGTTCTGTCCTTGAGGCTTCCTTTATTCCCACAGATTTTCATTCCTCTCGATGGCTCTGTGAGCTACCCAGTATCCTTTCGGTACCTCGTATCTACCTGAATCAGCTGGAGTTGGTAACCATTGCTTGCATCTAAGAACCTAGCTGATTCAATCAATGCCTCAGAGGAGGAAGGTTCCAGGTAAAGGAAACTACCTACTTAAAAAGAAGAAAAAGTCCCTGTAATTCGTTCCAGAGATGGTAAAGTCAGGAGCTTCAAAACCTCATTTATTATTTATGACAAATATATGTCAAAGATCTCTACACTTTTAAGAAATGGCACAAGCCATTTGACTCAGCATTTCCTGTTCTAGAACTTTTTCTCCAGAAACACTCCCACAAGGATGATGCTAGTCGTTGGGCTTGAACGACAAGAAAGATGGTAGTACCATTTTCTGGGCCCGATAGAGCAAACAGGTTGGGTGGAGGGGGTGGGAATCAAGGGCAACATTTGGGAAATATTTGAGATGCTCCTGGAGTATCTGAAGGAGATACCAAGCTGGTACTGAGACTGGTATAGGAATTTGGAAGTCAGGGATATTCCAATCAAGGAATAAATTTGGAAGTCATCAGTAAATGGATGGTGTTTAGAGCCATGGTTGAAAACGCCAAGGGAAAAGATTGAAAGAGAAGAATGAGAGGGCATACACAGAGATCAGGGAGAGACTGACTCGGTGAAGGAGACTGATTAGAAGTGTCTTGTGTGCTAGGAGGAAAATTTAGAGCGTATCGGATCAGGGAAAATGAGAGAGGAGAGTGATCCAAGGGAAAGGAGTAGGCATTTGTGTTGCACCTTGCAAGATGGTTACGATAGATAAAGTTGGATTTGACAACATGGCAGTCATTGATGACCTTGATGGGAGGAGTTTGAGGACAGTGATGGAGCCAGAAGCCAGACCGGGGGTGGGGGAGGGGGAACTGAAGTGTTAATAATGGGTAATTAAGTAATTATGTGTTGTAGACAACTTGGTGGAGAAGTTTTGTTTTGAAGCAGAACAAAGTGGGAAGAAGCTAAGGGCCTGTGGGGTCAAGGAAACACTATCTTCTTTAATGGTGGGTGATTCTAGCCTATATTTGTATGTTAGTTGGAATGATCTAGTAGAGAAGAACTTGTTGGTGTAACAGGAGAGATAACTGGAGAAAGGAAGTTCTTTGTGAGGCTCCTGGGAGGGGCAGTTGGTTGGGTGTCTGACTTCGGCTCAGGTCATGATCTCAGAGTCCTGAGATCAAACTCCGCATCAGGCTCCATACTCAGCAGGGATTCTGCTTCTCCATCACCCTCTGCCCCAACCCCCACTCATACTGGCTCTCTTGCTCTCTCTCAAATAAATAAATAAAATCTTTAAACAAAAAAAAAAAAAAAAAAGGAAGTTCTTTGTCATTCAGCATTTAGCACTTAACCACGTGACAGGCACCGTACAGGTCACCCACCACGGAGCACTGAGTGACTCAAATAAGGCTGCCATTTTCATAAGCCTCCTTCTGGGGTGAGCTCAGGTGAAGGGATGGCTTTTGATAAGAGCAAGACAGATGTAGGTATATTGTATGTTTGGGATGGGAAAAGAATTGAGTTCCCCTCTGGGCAAAGCTAAGTGTTTAAGCAGGTCATCAGTAACATTAGGGGAGGAGGAGGTCATATGGGAGGTGTGAGGAGAGAGGAAAAGTATGACAGTGCTGCTTGGGGAAAGTAAACTCTTGAGAGAAACGAAGAGGGTAGCTCAGTGGTGCCCATGGAGGTTGGGGGCCATGAATTTAAAGTAAAACCGGTCATCCTGATCAGGTGATTATTTTTCCTGTCAAGGTCAGCTGCTCCAGGGCAGGCAGGTAAAAAGAAGGTCAATGTTTGAATCAGTTAAGGTTGGGGTTTTGCCATAAAGGTGTGACTTAGAGAGGAGAGGAGCATGGAAGTTGAGGAAGTCTGCCGGGGAGAGGTTATAATGATGGATTTTGTAATATAGGTAGGTATGGAGGGCAGTGATGAGGGAGGGGGTTGTGGATAAGGCAAGGTCGGGAAGGTAGCACCGTCAATGAGTCTGAACTCTTGGGGTGAGGTCCTAGAGCATGCAGGAGAGCTGGGTGCTAGGAGCTAGCAGTTGGAGAAGAGAGTATTTGAGGTGGATAGTTTAGAGGTGGTGGAGAAGCTTCTGGGACAAGGTCTATGGACTATGATACCGGAGTAATTGAAATGGAAACATGACAAGCCTGAATGGCAAGCCTCCAAAAGACAAGTTCATGCCCTGCAAACTGTGAGTGTGACCTTGGAAAAGGTCTTTACAGATGTAACTTACTTAAAGGCCTTGGATTATCTGAGGGGGCCCTGCATCCAACAAGTGTCCTTATAACAGAGAGAAGAGGAGAAGACCTAGACACATAGGAAAAGGCCATGTGAAGAGGTCAGAGTTACACAGTTACAAGCCAAGGAATGTCCAGTGCCACCAGAAGCTAGAGGGGCAGGGAGGTCTTCTCCAGTAGAATCTTCAGAGGGACGGTGGCCTGGCAATACCTTGGTTCGGGACTTCTAGCCTCCAGAACTGTGAGAGAATAATTTTCTGTTATTTTCAGACAGCCCGTCTGTGGTATGTTTTTACAGGACATAATACAGAAACCCGGCAGTGGTGACTTTGGTGGATTCCTCCAGGTGGATACCGAAGTCACTGCAAATGAGGCAGGAGCCCGGGTGGAGGAGAGATCAGTGAGCCAGAGCTGGAGGGTGCAATGAAGGGCGGGAAGGATCAGAGGTTGGTGAAGAGCCATGGGGGAAAGCAGGCTGTGGGATAGCCAGATAGCACATGCTTGAGGGGAGCTGTGGGTTTTAAAGAAAAGAGAAGAGAAATAATTTGGAAATGGCAACGGGGGAGGGCTCCCAAGGAAGTGATTCCGCGGGCGGGGGGTCGTAAGGTGGGCAGTGTGGTGTCAGTCAACAGAGAAAGGGAAAGAGCCCTCAGAGAAGGGGTTGACAATGTGGAGTCCACCGATCACAGCCGGGGTGTTGGCAAGAGGAGACAAGGGGCCCATTTAGGGGACATGGAGGGCAGAACAGGAACAAGAGTCAGGGGACAGTTGCCAGGAGGCTTGGGGTTCTCATGGGACCAGTGGATAGGCTCTTGAGGCCTGCACCAAGGCCCGTAGTCCCGAGAGGGGGGAGGACTACGGGTCAGGGTCTGTGCTTCCCAACACTCAGCTTGCTGGTTTGGGGCCTTGGGGGACAACTGCCTAGGACAGCTCGATGGCTGCCTTGGCAGCATTGTTCCAGGCGCACCTGTGCATGGCTGCCTGGGGCAGGGGGTGGTTGGGGGAGTGGGGGGTGGGGTGGGGAGGGTGAGGCGTCCAACACGCAGCTGGCTTTAAACTCCCCACAGTCATTTCCTAAGGGCAGAGCTGAAGCATTTGAGCTTGTTTGTCTAGATTCATGGCCAGATTACCTCTCAAGATTTATCTGAATGCATGTCTAACAATAAAGGGTCTGTTAAATAAATTATGATACATTCATACAATGGAATGTTATGCGACATTACAAATTATGTGGTTGAAGAATATGGGGAAATGTTCACAAAAAATAGTTAAGTGCAAAAAGCAGTTTACAGAATATAGACTATGATCCCAATTTGGCAAAACAAACAGAGGTTTCTCTACAGGTGTAGGTAGGCCTGGAAATGGACTATATTATACTGTAATATTATGAATAACAGTCTGCTGAAAATAGAAGTATGGGAAATTTTTATTTTCTTCCTACTAGTCTTTATTTTCCAGAAAGGACAATGAATGTTTATCACTTTTGTGATCATAGGGATAAATGAAAGAAAATCAGTTCTATTATACTTCTCCAGAAGAAAATTTTTTCTCCCCCTCTCTGAGAGGAACAAAATTTTTTCTCCCCCTCTCTGAGAGGAACATTTAAAGAAACTTTTGAAATTACTTTGAAAAGTTCAGGGACTGATGGCTGAAAGTAAGAAACTAAATTGTAAAAAAAATTATAATAATAATAAAATAAAATTTAAATTTAAAAAAGAATAAAGAAAATTCTCAGGGCTTCCTGTGGCTCATGGTAATTGGGACACATCACCCCTCGAAGCTCTGTCCCTTAACTACCCCTTCAAAACTGAAACAAAGCATCTGGAGTTGAAACAGCTGCTGTGGTCTGGATCTGTGGGTCTTTTCCACAATGTGCCAGACAAGTGGCCTCCTGGACAGAGCTCATTTCTGTTTGGCTGCAACACCCAGGCAACATGTAACCTTTTATTCTAAGACCTGCCCACCTTCACCTTATACCTATAAGGGAGCCCAGGGCCCTCAGGCTTTCCTACTCGGCCACTAACCTTGGCCGCTTCTGGGTTGGGGATGTGACCCTCGCAGCTTCCTCCCTCCCTCCCCATCCTGCTCCCATTCCTCTCTAGCTGCCCCCATTCCCTCCTGGCCCTTAGACTCAGCTGCCCTTTCTGGCCGTGCTCCTGCCCTTGAAACTCACCCTGTATTAACTCTTCTTGGGTTTAGACTTATCCTCTGGCTTCTTCTGCTCCATTCTACTCCAAGAGTATGCCTAGCCCCCTCTTGGACCCCTTGGGACTGTCCCTCTCACTTCCTCCCTAGGGAGGATTTTGAAATCGGAGAGGGAGGGAGGGAGGTAGCCCACTTCCTATGGATCTCTACTAATCTGCATTTGGTTCAGATTGGCCCGTATGTTAAGAATTGTTGATCCTAATTCAGTTTCAAGCCACTTACAGATATAATTTGCATGCTGTCTCTGCCCTTATACAGACACTGGCGAGCTTGTTGAATGGGCTCAGAACAGAGATCAGGTATAGACCTCCAGAGATTTCCCGTGCGAACTGACACTCACAGGGCGTGGTAACAACCCATCTAATGTGGATGATTCGGCCCAAAGTTCTCCACACACTTACAAGTCTAAGGCCTTACCGAAATCCCAGCCCAAGCATCCCAGTGCCCCCCGATGTTCCAGGCCAGGGTTATTCCTCAATCACTACCCTGCTCAGAGACTTAGAACCTTACTCTTCTGGTCTGTAAAATGAGGACATGTGGCAATATTGGCCTTGGGCTGTCATGAGATAATGTATGTGAAAGCACTTTGTAGCCTGTAATTTATGATTGTCACCCCAAATGGTAGTGGTTGACAGTCGAAGCTCTACCTAGGCAAGGCTGAGAGTCTGCCCCTACTTGTTTTCAGTAATCTGTGCCCCTCCCAACGATCAGGACCCCGCCCCTTCTAGATATTTACAAACCATCCATTGAATAACGTTTTTGAGTGTTGCCAGGAATTTATATCAGACTCAATGGTCTAGAGCTTATGAAACCAATCCGCTCCCCTTTTTTGAAAATTGAAGCAAACAATCACACCCTGTTGTGTCACTGACACGGGAGTAGGATCCAGACTGTGTATAGAACTAGGATAAATCAACAAGAAAGAGATAAACAGCTCAGTCGAAAAGCTGGCAAAGGGCGCGAATAAGCAATTGACGGAAGAGGAGACCCAAAGAGCCCATAAAAATACCAAAAGGTGCTCCTCCTCTTTTGCAATCAGGGAAATGTGAATTAAAGTCATGATGAAAAACCACTTCACCCTTTAGATTAGGAAATACAATTCCAAGTGCAATGAGGACATGGAGGAGGGGACGCCACACATGGTGAGGGAGGGGAGCTGGGCAGCTCCAACATCAAGTTAGCTAGAGGCGCGCAGCTCCAGCCTCAGCAAGATGGTGCCCAGGTGTAGCCCAGAGACCAGTTTTTGCCCATGCACCCAAGGAGACATGGACCCAGACGGGCACAGCAGCAAAGTTTATTAGGAGAAGAAGGGCAGGAGCGCCAGGGGGCTCAGTCAGTTGAGCATCTGCCTCAATCTCAGGGTCCTGGGATCAGACCCCAGGGCAAGGGCTCCCTGCTCAGCAAAGAGTCTGCTTCTCCCCCAGCTCCTGCTGTCTCTCTCTCTCACAAAGAAATAAATAAAATCTTTAAAAGAAAGAAAAAGTGCAAATAACTTAAATGTTCCATCATGTAAGGAAATGGATTTTAAAATCATAGTCTTGGGGCGCCTGGATGGCTCAGTGGGTTAAAGCCTCTGCCTTCGGCTCAGGTCATGATCCCAGGGTCCTGGGATCGAGCCCCACATCGGGCTCTCTGCTCGGCGGGAAGCCTGCTTCCTCCTCTCTCTCTGCCTGCTTCTCTGCCTTCCTGTGATCTCTGTCTGTCAAATAAATAAATAAAATCTTTAAAAAAAAAAAATCATAGTCTTTACGCAATGGAACTGTATTCCACAATTAAAATGAATGAACATCCCAGCACACCTAAGGAGGGCTTATAAGTCCTTGTAATGTGCTACGTATCTTTTTTAAGCGATGTCATGACTACACAGATGCAATCACTTTGTAAAAAATTCCTTGAGCTCTCTCTTTAATTTTCAACGGTCTTATCGAATGGATATCACACATCGATAAAAACAGTGTGCAAAAAGATGAATGAATGTGAATTGTATATATCACCATAGATCAATTTAAAAGACCTAGGGTTAAGAAAGACAGATGTTGCTGAAGGCTACATGGAGTGTGGTGCCATTTATATAAAGTCTGTAAATGGGCCAAATGATTAGGTATGTTGTTTATGGATACACACAGATGTGGAGAAAGTATTCAAACGCACGTGGGGTGCAGAGGCAATGGAATGAGTTTAGAAGGGCCACACACAACAACATACCTATAAACTTTTATTTTCCAAGCTGGGTGGTAAGTACACAGGTATGTCACTGTATTATTATGCATATTTTTGTATACATGAGGAGGGCTTCTAAGTGAAATGTCTTATTTAAAACATTTTATAAGAGCGCCTGGGTGGCTCAGTTGGGTAAGCGTCTGCCTTCAGCTCAGGTCATGATCCCAGGGTCCTGTGATTAAGTCCGGCATTGAGGGTGGAGGGTCCCTGCTCAGCGGGGAGCCTGCCTCTCCCTCTGTCACCCTGCCCCCAGCTCGTGCTCTCTTTCTCTTGCTCACTCTCTCTCAGATAAAGAAAATCTAAAAAAATAATAATAACAAATAAAGCATTTTGTATAAAATCAGGACAGATTATGTCTCTTTCTAGTTTTCTGGTTCTCTCCCTTTCTCCAGACTTCTCACAGGTGACCTCAGAGGCTGAGAGTACTTCGTGTCTGCGTGTTTTTCTCATACCGAGAGGAGGTAGTGGTCAAAACTCCAGAGCCAGACTGCCTGGGCTCAAATCCCAGCTTGCTATTAGCTAACTGTGTGACCTTCAGCAAGTAATATAGCCTCAGTTTACTGATCTGTAAAATGGGAATTATAACAACATCCACCTAGTAGGGTTGTTGACAAAACTAACAGAGCCAAAGTGCCCAGAGCTGTGCCTGACACACGGTACACACTGTATGCATGGGTTCTTCCAATGAACTTGCCAAGACACAAGTGTGGACTGTGGAGAAGCTGAGCGTCACATGGGTCTACACTTTCATCATGTTCGCCCTTTCCAGCTCTCCCCTGAGCGGAAGGCACCGAACCGAACAAAGGCGGAGTATTCCCACATTCTGGTTTCTTCAAGGTCCATCACCGCGAAGGGCTTGCTCCTGCTCTTTCTCCTGCTTTTGCCTTTGTCTAAAGCCCCATGGCTGTCATTTCTAGCTCTCTTCTCTGGCGTCAGGACATTCTGGGTCTGGCTCCCTGATCTCTTGCTTCAGAGGCCATTAGTTGTTTTATTGGCTCCCCATGGCATTTTAAAATAACTTGAAACAGTTGCCTACATTTATACAGTTATCAGAAACGTTCACATTAAAGTCTGGATCCGGGGCACCTGGATGGCTCAGTTGTTTAAGCGAGTGCCTTCAGCTCAGTCATGATCCCAGTATCCTGGGATCGAGTCCCGCATTGGGCTCCCCGCTCAGCGGGGAGTCTGCTTCTTCCTCTGACTTCTCCCCTCTCATGCTCTCGCTCTCTCTCACATAAATAAATAAAATCTTTCGGAAAAAAAAAAGCCTGGATCCTTAGCTTCTTTTGAAATATTGGAATCTCTGGCAGTAATCTTTGATCTGGGCTAAGGGACAGCCTCAGAGAGCCCCACAGCCCTCTCTCCTGCCTTTCCTGTGGTGCCACACACAAAGGACACATGTGCCCATGCCAGGGCATGAGGGGCACTGAAACATAGTCAGGCTCTGCTCACCAAGCTGGGGCCCTGAGGATGGCCCATTGAGGATGTTTCCTCAATGACAAAGAGATGCCGCATGGGCTTGAGATGGGCCTGTTCTGTCACCTGACTCACTCTGGGTATTTGAATTAGCAACTGCCACTTCGGTTGGAGGTCCCACGTCCTCCTGTATGACCCCATTCTGTTCTGTGTTGTCTGCTCATCTTTGCAACTTGCACTTCCTGCAAAGTGTATATCTTTCAGGTCCTCTGAGGAAACACCTGAAGATCATTCCTCTGTGGGGAAAATATTTCACTGATGTTATGTCATTCACCGAAAATTCCCCTGGACATGTGAATTATCTGTGATGAGTATAGGTTGGCACTTCTCTGCACCTGGGCGACTAGTCCCATTAATTCCCCCAACAGGTGCCTAGAAGAGAGGAAGGCGGTGGCCGGGGGTGAGGGGGGTGGTGGGGGGAGGTGTGGGAGGGCAGAGGAGCCATGCAGGAGGGGCTGAGGCGGGACTGCAGTGCCTCAGTGTACCTCCTGATGACGGCCCACTGAAGGACCCTGAGATGTTTGGAGCCTCTGGGAGGTCTTCATAATTGCATGTACCTGACCCTCATCGGTTTTTCTCAGTGATTTACCAAAAAAAGTCTTAACCCAAAGGGATTCAATGCAGATTTGTGGGAGCAACAGAAAAAACAAAAAAAGCTTCAAAGACCGCCCAAACTCAACAGATGGCTTTAGGGGAAGCGGAGGGCAAAAGGATGGTGGAACAGTTCTGACAAGGAAGGCATCCAGGCCAACTTCCAGACCCTTGGGACGGCAGGAAGAAGCAGGGTCCCAGAGGAGGGCCTTGGGGCAGAAGCAGCGGGAGGTCGGCGGGCTGCTGAAGACTCTGCGTCTTTCTCCAGCAATAGGCTCCTTCATATTACTCTGCTTGGAATTTTCTTTCTGAGAAGCTCCTTTTTTTCTTGATGAGTTTATTTTTAGAATCTCAGACATTGAAATCTGTCATTCTAAAGTCAGCAATTTTTTTTTAAAGATTTTTATTTATTTCTTAGAGAAAGAGAGAGAGAGCACAAGTGGGGGGGGGGCAGAGGGAGAGGGAGAAGCAGGCTCCCCTCTGAGCAGGGAGCCTGTCATGGAACTTGATCCCAGGACCCCGGGATCATGACCTGAGCTGAAGGCAGACGCTTAACCGACTGCTTAACCACCCAGGCACCCCTGAAGTCAGCAACTCCTAACCAGTACAGCAAACATAGATCCCTGCATGAGAGCCATACTGTTATTTATCTTGGGGTACACATGGAATCAAGGGCCCCAGCTCACACCTGCCAGGATCACCAATGCTCTTCTTCTGTGGCCCAAATGAGATGCAGACCAGAGCTCGCTCCACTGTCTCCGGGAGTCCTTTTACCAAGCCCTCATGCTCAGATGAGAATTGCTTTAACTGGGGCTTTGTGAATTAGATGGAAAGGAGGAGACTGGGACATGATTTGCAAGCAGCTTGAGGTGGCAGACATACTCACGTCTCTTTGACTTTCAAGTTTCGGGTTTAGGGTTTTTTGTACCTTTCTTTCAAAGGAAGAACTGCAAACCCAGTTATTGGATTTCTGCCCCGGACTTTAATATGCACTGATGGGCTGCCAGGGGCTGGGGCGGCAGCCGAACAACAGCCTCAGGTGAGCAGGGGAGACGCGGTGACGATGTCTCACCTCCCACACCTTCCCAGAGAGGGGCAGAGAGGGGACACATTTTAACTTCCATATGTTGTTTGCCCACATAAGGAGAAATCCTATAGCACGGGTCACTGCCTGTTTTAGGAAATCGTTTCAGGAAACAAATGAAGGACAAAAAGTGCTTTCTTGATTTTTTTTAATCTGTCAGAATACAGGTGAAGAAAAATAGTGAAAGGGAGAAACACAGAAGGCCATGTGAATCTGGTAGTATCCATTTTACTTAGTGAATGGACACAAATATTTGTGAAAGCAGTTCAGTCAAGCTCTGAATTCCTGTGGCCTGGGTCCTGGTTCCTGTGTGAAGCCATTCTAGAACAGAAAAGGGAATACACTCTAGTTCTTCATGTGTTATGGACTGAATGTTTGTGTTCTCCCCAAATTCCTATGTTGGGACCTTCCCCACTCTTTGGGAGATGATTAGGATGGAATGAGGTCATGAGGGTGAACCCGCACAGTGACATCACTGCCCTTAGAGTCCTCCTCTCTGTTCTCCACCGTGTGAGGACACAATGAGAAAAAGGCATAACCTAGCCTTTTTTGATTAACACACAACTTTGTGTTTGTCAAAAAACACATAGGCTTGTATAGAAAACACATATACTTCCCATGTTAGAACAATTACAAGTCTTTTGGGTGTGGCCACTACCTTCTCACAATACAGCCTCTACTGGCCGTGGCTGGGTCTCGCTATCTCTGTGGGGAGAAAGGAGATGCCAGTGCAGACAAAGGTAAAAATGTGGAGAGAACAGACTAGAGCAAAAGAGAAGCCTTCTGAAAGGACACTTGAGCATTTGGGGAGCACTAATTTGCAAGTGTTTGTAGCCCTCCCCATTCCATAATCTACTTACTGAAGCCTGGAACTCAGAAATGGATTGTGGGGATGCCTGGCTGGCTCAGTTAGTAGAACATTCGACTCAGGGGCATGAGTTCAAGCCCCACATTAGGCATAGAGCTTATTTAAGAAAAATAAAGGGGAGCACATGGGTGGCTCAGTCAGTTAAGCGTCGCCCTTGCCTCCAGTCATGATCTCAGGTCCTGGGATTGAGCCTTGCATCAGGCTCCCTGCTCAGTGGGGAATGTGCTTGTTCCTCTCCCCCTCAGCTTCTCCCCTATGCTCCTGTTCTCTTTCTCTCTCTCTTTCTCTTTCAAATAAATAAATAATCTTTATTTTAGAAGAAGGAGGAGGAGGAGGAGGAGGAGAAGGGGAAGAAAAGGAAGAAAGAGGAGGAGGAGAAGGAGAAGAAGAAGGAGAAAGAAAAAGAGGTCTGTAGGAGGACTATGGAATTTAGTGGAAATATATCAGAACCAGGTTCAGACCCAAGTTCCCTGGCTCCCTCCATCCTTTCTTTCCCATCTCACCTGTTACTTTACCCATATAAAAGGCATGGCAAAAGCCAACAATTTGATCTTGATTTCAGTGTGTCTGACCCCGTTCTAAGCACTTGATGTGTATTGAATCTTTTGATGTTCCCAAGAACGGTCTGCAGTCGTACTCCTGTTACTCCTTGTAGGAGGCTGAATAACAGTCCCCAAAGATATCAGGTCGTATTCCAACAACCCATAAATCTTACTTCATATGGAATAAAGGGTCTTTGGAGACGTGGTTAAGGATTTCGAGGTGGAGAGACTTTCCCGAATTATCTGGGTGAGTCCTAAACGCCATCGCATGTCCTTATAAGAGAAGAGCAGAGAGAGATGACAGACATGCAGAGAAGAGAGTGCACAGGGAGCACGGAACCAGGACTGGGGTGACATAGCCACACACGCCAAGGAATGCTGGCCAGCATCCGTAGCTGATCCTCCTCTAGAGCCTCTGGGGGGGTCACTGATGTCAGCCTTTTGGTCTCCAGGATGGTGAAAGAATACATTTCTGTTGTTTGAAGCCACCGAGTAGATGGTAATTTGTCACACACATCATACATGTGTTACAGCAACCACAAAACAAAACAAAACAAAAACAGTGTAGCCTCATTCTATAGATGAGGAAACAGAGGCATAATTATGTAACCTGCTAGGGTCTCCCAACCGATACATAGCAGAGTCACTTTGGAACCCAGATCAAGGTGTCCCTGGGCTCTGCACACCCCTGTCTGCCACTGAGGGAACGCGGGAGCCCGACGGATGCCAAGACCCTGCCGTCGCCCATAACGTGATCAGCTCTACCCAGGAGACAGAAGAGCCATTCAGAGCTCACCTTGGCTCTGTGTGCATGGCAGTTTCTCACTGTCCCCTGGCACTGGTGTCTCTGCAGACAGAACAGGCCAGGTGGGTTGCAGACCATCCCCCCTCCCCCCAGTGACTGCTAGCCATTCCCTGGATGGTTCACTTCCCCAACAGACCAGCACGATGGCAGAAGGGTCATGGTGAGGGATATAGCTCTCTCCTTGAAGCACCTGGAACTTTCTGGTGGGTTCTGAGCTGGGCTGAAATGCCCCTGGGAGTGAGTTCATGTGATTCTGCAAAGAAAAAGTGAAAACAGACATCAGAATTCAGCTCTTCCTTAATAAAGATATGAATGTGAAGCTATCAATACTATGCAGGAAGCAAATGGTAGGGGAAGCAGTGCTCATTGCCCATCCTGGTAGGGGCTAGTGAGAGTCACAGGCTTTCGCCTTCTGCAAACACAGGCTCAATACTTTTCCCTAGACAAGCAGGAAAAACTATGTCTCTCAAGAAATGGTGCCCAGGCTCCCTCCTGCATTTTTAATTCCCTATGGCAGAGAGCCCCAATGTCTGTTTTTCCCTTCTTGCCTCCCAGGAAGGCCCTGGTTGTAACTGGGCACATGGCTGCCCAGAATGAAGACATTTTCTCACCTCCCTTGCAGCTAGGTAAGGCCACATGACTAAGTTCTGGCTGATAGGATATGGGTAGAAATGCTGTGTGAGATTCTCAAGATGCAACCCTAAAGGATCAAACATGCCCTTTTTCTCTCCCTCCTCTTTCCGGCTGCCTAAAATCCAAACATAATGGCTGGTGCATCACATCTTGGGACAATGAGGTGAAAGCCTCACACTGAGGGTGGTAGAGGGGCAAGAGAGGAGAAGGCGGGGTCCCTAGGCACAGACTGCCTACTTTGGTCTTCCTTTATGCGAGACCACCACCATTTGGAGTTTTTGTTTTTTAAAGATTTTATTTATTTATTTGACACAGAGAGAGAGAGAGAGATCACAAGTTCAGAGAGAGGCAGACTGGGGTGGGGGTGTAGAAAGCAGGCTCCCTGCTGAGCAAAGAGCTGGATGTGGGGCTTGATCCCAGGACCCTGAGATCATGACCTGAGCTGAAGGCAGAGAGTTAACCCACTGAGTCACCCAGGGGTCCCACCATTTGGAGTTTTAGCCCAAACTGATGGGCCCGTCTTTCCACAGTTATAATCTTCGTTGTCTAAATCTCAGTCACCACAATAACCTGGCAAGAGACCCCTGGCCTCCAAACCCAGCTAAGTCAGCCAGCTTTGTTTTTCCCACTTAGAGTTAAAGAAAGTTAAGGGAGGGTATATGGAGGGGAAATGCTCTGGATCTGTCTTAAAGGAAAAAGAACCTGAAATACAAAAGCTTTTTGTATTTTATTTTATTTATTTGAGAGAGAGAGAGAACACGAGAGAGTGTGCACAAGCATGGGGTGGGGGCAGAAGGAGAGGGAAAGAGAGAGAATCTCAAGCAGTCTCCCCACTGCATGTGGAGCCCACTGTGGAGCTCCATCTCTTGACCCTGAGATCATGACCTGAGCAGAAATCAGGAGTCCTATGCTCAAGGGACTGAGCCACCAGGTGCCCCACAAAAGCTATTCTTAAGTAACATGAAAGCCAGGCCTGTTATGCCTCGGTCCCCCATTCACGAAGATGCATGACCAGCTTTATGAGGCAGTGTCAGTTTCAGGAGAGGCTGAGGATGGATTCCCATCATACGCCATGGGAGCGGGGTGGTGTTAACTGTACTTCTGCACTCGTGCGGATGCTTGTCTTGCGTCTGGGGCCTTATGTTCCTAACTACAAGGTAAATAAACGTACAGGAGCCGCCTCTAATGCATGTTTTTCCTTTCTGGAGAGCCGGGCGCACTGCCTCGTATGAGCCTGCGCCCTGGGATTGCTCCGGTAAGCCGGCGTCAGAATGGTTTTGGTTAGGCCAAACCTCTGCAGGTTTACATATGTTTCACTTTGTTTCCCAGCTCTGTTTCCCTTCTCCTAGTTTGCTCAAAGAAATTCCTAAAAAAAATTTTTTTTAAGATTTTTAAAATTTATTCGACAGACAGAGATCACAAGTAGGCAGAGAGGCAGGCAGAGAGAGGAGGAAGCAGGCTCCCTGCTGAGCAGAGACTCCCCCCCCCCAATGCGGGGCTCAATCCCAGGAACCTGGGATCATGACCCGAGCTGAAGGCAGAGGCCTCAACCCACTGAGCCACCCAGGTGCCCCAAAATTCCTAACAATGTTTAAAATTTCTCCGGGAAGTAATATTTCATGGCTTTCTTCTTTGCTTGAGAATTATATGCAAATGAGTTTTGAGTTGCCAATTCTAACTGAGCTGCTGAATGCTTCAAGCAGAGGTCCTGTATTCCTTTGCGTTTCTCTATGTAGCCTCCTTCAGGAAGGTAATTTCATTGTTTAAAAAGGCAAAGAATTTTCATTTCAAAGGCACCTGTATCGTGATCACTTTTTATTATGAGCATTGTATACAACTTTTGTTGGAATTGTGTTAGACTGGCCATCTACCTGCAGAAACACACTTGAATAAATGTGTCTTGCACTTATTTGCTATCTTACAGTTTTACTTCAACAATTTTGCATTTTTTTATACTTACAGCAAAGACCCTTACTACTGCATGAAGCTATTTCATTGTCATTTAGGTTTTTTTAAAAACGTGTCCTGTCAGAATCCTCAACTATATGCTTTAATCTTACCATTAACAACCGGAATGAAAATTAAATCAGCGTTTTCAATACAAACCTTTCAGCTTCAAAGGTCAGCTAATTTTTTTTTTTAAGATTTTATTTATTTATTTGACACAGAAAGAGAGCTCACAAGTAAGCAGAGAGGCAGGCAGAGAAAGAGGGGAAGCAGGCTCCCGGCTGAGCAGAGAGCCCGAAGCAGGACTCTGGGATCATGACTGGAGCTGAAGGCAGAGGATTTAACCCACTGAGCCACCCAGGTGCTCCCAGGTGCTCCAAAGGTCAGCTAATGTTAACTCAGTCTCACAGTTCACAGGCGTGGGAGGCCTTCTCAAGCGCCCACTGTGGAGAGCTCCAAAACCGCTCTCCTGAGACTTCTCGGGGTATTTGGGAAGAAGCTCCCAGAGGAAGTGGTGAGCAGCAGTGTTCATTCCAAAATAGTTCTTTTGGAAGCAATGCTCAGTCTTTGTAATATGGGTATAAATTTAGGGGCTCGGCAGACAGGCAGCTGTCAATGGTAAGTCAGGTAAGCTTGTTGAGCCAGTGTTTTAATCTTAGCTGTTCCGTATCAACTAACGGGAAGAATTTTAAAAGAAGGTGATCTAAACAAAGCAGCCAGGATCCCCTTTGCCTCCCTGAAGGCAATGATCTGCACTGGTGTCCACCCCACAAATAGCCAGGGCAGAGACGTCCATAATAACCACGACCTCAGATTTTAGGGCACTGGCCCTTCGTGCTGCTTCTAAGTTTCAGCCGAGCCAGACTTTCCAGGGAGCCCTCAAAGGTCATGTCATATCTCTTTGATATCAAGTAGAAATTGATAGACAAAGTAGATAAGGGAGACCCCATATTCTTTAAGGAACAGATATTCATCTAGAAAGAGTTTTTCTCTCCTGTCCGTGTTGAATTTAAGTGAAACAGGTAGCAAAACTCACAGAGTAATCCGTGTAAGCAGAAGACCAACATTACTTGAGGCAGAAACTGAAGCTGAAGTTCTCGAATGCCCTGTCTCTTAGTCCTCTTCTTTTAGACGGTCATCTTTCCTTCTTTATCTCTTACTGCCAGCTAAGGTCAGGGTTTGCCATCAATCACTCAGTTTCCCGTAAAAACCTGCCACACCAATTTCTCAACCCTCGTTCAGCTTCCACACTATTCTACCATGGTTGTTATTACCAATGGCGTTCACCTGACACATTCCTATTGCGTTCAAGATAAAATTTCAGTCCTTGTCTCAGCCTTCAGGACCTCTCTGCTCTGGGACCAGTCTACTTCTCCGAGTACCTCTCTAGGGCTTTCTACACACTCTTTGCCCTGGTCTTTCAGAATTGGCCGTGTTTTATGCTTTTGCTCAAGATCTCCCTTCTGCCAGATATATCTCCTGTCTCTCCTCTCTCTTCAGCTATTAATCTCTTGGCCCCATACTCAGTTCCTAGGAGTTGACTCAGGAAGCCTTCCTTGACTTTTCAGTATCCTCCTCTGGTCCCCCTCTGTGTCTTGGGCACATCTCTCTCAGGGAGGCTATCTTGTGTGGTAAATGTGAACCGTTGCACACCACAAGCACCAGTAGAATGTATACTGGAAGATCCCAGTAGGCAGGCTGTACAATATTCACCAATTGGCACAGTGTCTGGCACAAATTGCATATCCAATAAATATTAATTAAAAACATAGTCAATAAATACTAATTAATTACATGAGTGGATCCATGGCCATATAGAAATAGAGCAAAGGAGTGATAGCTCTGATGTCTATTATAAAGCAAGACACAATGGAGCCTTCCCACCTTTTTCCTTCTCAGTGATTCTTTCACGTCACCCTCGTTTCTGCCTTTTCCTCCTTGACTCTTAGGCACCAGCATTGTGAGCAGGCACCGGAGAACATACCAAAGTTGGGAAAAATGAGAATGTTCTAGAAAGGTGCATTTGTCTGTTTTACTGTGTAAGTTCCTACTGTGTATTTCTGTGTAAGTTCCCAATATGTCCATTCATATTGGATATTAGCTTTCAGCCCTGATAAAAATTTGGAGGATAGGAAAAAGGACTGGGAAAGAAGGGAGGGAAAACCACTATTTTTCAGGTAATACCAGTAAGAATACAGTCCCATACGATGAAGTTATGAAGAACCTCTTCAATCTGGGAGATATACAGTTAATTTATAAGTAACAGGAAAATGTAAATCTCTATACACACACGTAAGCCATTGGATGTGCATATTCTTCTTCATTGCTCCCTCAAATCTATTTTCTGCACTGCCCCTTGCCCTGGGAAGCTGCCATCTCTGGGCTGCATCACCTGGGCTCCTTGCCCCCTGGCTCTGACTTAGGTCAGACCCATGGGAGACACCGTTAGTAGATTAGAAAGAAGGCACAGAAAGAGGTAGAGGTATCCATTTCCTATCTGCCTGGCTTCTGGCAAAGTTCACTTGTCCTATTTTCAGCAGAACTGTCAGACCAGTCACAGACAGGATGAAGGCATCCATGCTTACTTAAAGAATATGGTATGCATAGCATTAAGTAAGTGGGCTTTGTATATGTCATTACTACAAGAACAGAGAAAGCCAGAGAGATTCAGCTGCAGGGGTTCCCCAAAGCCCTGTGCTTGGGACTCTTTACCTTCACTCATCTTTCTTCTTCTTCTTCTTCTTCTTCTTCTTCTTCTTCTTCTTCTTCTTCTTCTTCTTCTTCTTCTCCTTCTCCTTCTCCTTCTCGTTCTTGTTCTTGTTCTTCTTCTTTTTTTTAGAGAGAGATTTTATTTATTTGAGAAAGAGAGTGAGTGAGAGCAAGAGAGTGCCATCCTAGGGGGCTGCAGAGGAAGAGGGAGAAACAGGCAACCTGCCAAGCAGGGAGCCCAACATGGGACTCCATCCCAGGACCTGGGGATCATGACCTGAGCCAAAGGGAGACGCTTAACTCACTGAACCACCCAGGCATCCCTACCTTCACTCATCTAACAAATCTTGATAGAGTACCCAAGACATTTAATCTATGGTAATGAATTTAAGCCATGAAGGGACCCCAAGGTCACTTTCACTCCCCCTTTGGTTATTGACCAAAATCAGTATGTTCTAGCTGAAAACCAAATATCTGCTTCTGCTTTCTCCAGTAGGCTTTGAGAGTCTTCCTTTTCCTACTTTCAGGTCAAAATGAGAAATCTGAAGACTGTCATCCATTGCAGGGAAAATTATAAATACAGATTAATTGCTATAAGAGAGAGGGCTCTAGAGATGTATCTCTCATTGAGGTCAGACACAGAGCGAAGCACTTCCACATGCGTTGCCTAATTTAATCTTTAAAACCCTTGAGGTAGTGAGCATTATCCTCCATCTCATAGATAAGAAAACTGATTACTGAGAAGTTACAAAACTTGCCCAAGGTTACACTTGCTCCCAGCTGCCAAGTCCGGATTCAGACACAGAGACGCCAGAACGCTTGTTCTTAACCACCACATTCTACCACTGTGAGAACTCAGACAAGCCTGTCATGTTCTCTAAGCCTGAATTTCCTCCGCTGAAAATAAGAGCGCAAAATTAAATCATTTTAAAAAGTCCCTTTTGCTCTCAAACTGTGTTCTCCTCAGGAAGCTGCTTTACTTCCATCGACCACCAGGTGGGTTAAGAGCCAACGGTGCAGTCTGATTGCCAAGACCTACCTACCCCCTCAACCCTCTTAACTGTGGTCTGGGAATGGAGAGGAAACTTATTTCTAGTAGCGATGGGTGGAAAGCCACACAGCCTCCATGTGGCAGAAGCAAGAGTTTAACCATCTGGTCCGACTCCTGTGGCATATTTCCATCAGCTTCGCGGCTGCCCCTCTTAGTTGATAGGTAAAGGGGAGATCTAGGTTGTCAATCACTTCCTGTTAGCTCCTTTGCAGCACCTTTATGTTTTCTGCAAATAGCATGTAGAATCAACATTTAAATAAATAATGGGAAAGGAGTAGATGTGTGCCATAAGAATGCAAATGTTCTTAATCCAAGAAGGAGAGAGTTACTGTCCATAGCACACCCAAACCCTAGCCTCGGAAATCCCTGTGAGGCCTCTGACCAGTAGTCCCCATGTGTACGTGTGAAAATAGAAGAAGCCCAACTTGATTCGCGAAGATGGAGAGAGTCTGCAACAAAAGCACAGCAGGGGCTTGCTGCCTTGGGAAGGGATTTCAAGTCCACAAATGGCCTTTTCAGGGAGAATGAGTCACCGAAGTAAGGATGGTCTGACCATGTCCTTCTCTGACAACCTCGGGGACTGAGAAGCTGCAGGAGTTGTCATCAGTATGCTGACCCTTCCTTGCTGGTGGAGTAAATGACCCCCAGGCTGGTTCAGCCATGACCTGCCTATCTCCACGGTCTGAGACAGACAGTGGAGAATAGACACAAGGCATTGATGCCCAGGGACTTGGGAAACAGAAGGGTAAAGACGGAGACAACGGTTCTTCCTTCTTCATGCCCCACCTAAGATTCATGTGTGTATGTGCTCTAACTGGCGGTGACAGTCAGATGTCAGAACATCTCCAAGGACAGAAGCCACCACTGGAGGAGGCCAACAGAGCCATGTCATGAGAGCTACCGACCTTTCCCCGTACTGCACTATCAGCTCACGCCCACTCTTCAACTTCTGCGAAATCTCGTAACTCAGAGCAGTCTGACCAGTTATCCCGGCTAACTGGGAAATCCTTGGGAAAAGCCGTGCAGAAGTCGGCTGAAGAGAAGAAAATGATAAAGGTCACTGTGCTCATTTAGAACCGAGTTTTCCAATTTGGATTCTTGTTTTCTCTCCCGAGTGGAAAATTTGAAGAAAAACAAAATTATTTCAGTCTCAAAAAGATCATCTTTTTAAGAAACTAGCCTGATGTGATTTATTTAGAACGTCAGCATGGTTTGGAAAGATGGTTTCGTAAGAACAGAGCTCATCTCCCTCTACAGCAAGGTCCCCCAGACACCCCAAGAGCTAGAAATCAGCAATGAATCCAGCATCAACACGCTTGGTGGGAGCAATTAACACTGAGTCAGATCCAAATGCATGTTGGGAGCTGATAGGACTTTAATCGCGGCATCCCACCATGTGAAGAAACATGCATTTATATTAGTTCTAGGTCAGTGACTGTAGCTCTCCACATTTATGAGCTTGGCGTCTTGTGGGCTAAACAAACAAAATCATATCTGTGGCCTCTCTGGTTGGTCCCACCATCTTCCCTGGTGTTGACCATTCTTCCCCTGAAATGTCTGCTCTCGTCAGGAGAACAAAGGAAGCCCGAACATTGACTTGAGGAGGGCAAAGGCACCATCTGGTGGCCATTCTCTATAAATCCTTGCCTCAGATGCAAATTACTTGCACAAAGGAGCCTGACCTTTTGATTTGCAGACTGCAGGGAACCAGTCTGTATTACCTGGGAAAGCCTGGGAATACCCAAACTTCCACAGCACAGGCAGGCCTCTTTTCAAATTTTTCCCCCAATTTAAAGTACCCAGGCCCAAGTTTTCTAACAACATTCTAACCACGCAGCACGGAGGGAAGAAGTTTCTCTTTGAGATCTTGCAGAGCATGAGAAAAATAGTCATTTCAGTTGTGATGTTTTACCCTCTTGTTGTGACAGTTCTAGAAAGGACAAAATACCTGAGAAATGCTGGTGTTTTTTTTTTCTATGAATGTTCTGCAGTAAATAGAAACTCTCTGTCAGGTTCCCCTTCTCATTTAAAACTTCCTTCACTGACCAAAGACCATTTTTTACAAGACTAATGCATTACAAATTTAACCTTCCCCACATCCAACCATCCTGCCTTGGGCTCCCTGACACAAACTGGCCTTTGTCCTCTTTGGTAGACGGCAATGACTAAAGTGACCCCAACTTGACATCTTCCGATTCGTAACCACAGAACAAGGCTCTCCGTGAGCAAAATGCTCGAGCAAAATTCTTCTCCAGGGTCCCTTACTGCCCCTTAGCTGGGGTTGCGGGGGGGGGAATCATTTCCCTGACCACGTCTCTCCCTAGTTCCACAATAGCCCATCCTGACACAAACATGACAACTTTGGGGTCCCAATTTTGAAAAGTGGTGCTCGCTAAGGTAAAATACTCTCTGAGATTATCTTCATTTTCAAAGGAGTTCCACATGGGACACCTGGGTGGCTAAGTCGGTTAAGTATCTGCCTTTGCCTCAGGTCATGACCCCAGGGTTCTGGGATTGAGCCCCGAGTCAGGCCACCTGCTCAACAGAGAGTCTGTTTCTCCCTCTCCCTCCTGTCCCTCTGCCCTGCTCATGCTCTGTCATGCTCTCTCTGTCAAATAAATCAATAAAAAATAAACAATAGAAGCTCCACAAAACCTACATGAGCCAAAGAATAAAATTTCTAATAATGGAATTGGACGGGGGAGGGGAGGGGGTTTGTTATGTTGTGAAAAGTAGCTATGGGCACTAGACCTCACCTGAAGCAACCCCCACCCCCAACCTATAGCAAGCCCCTCCTCTCCATACCGGTAGGGCTGACCTTCCAGACTGGATCTCAAAGACCCTGAACTTCAAGTCCTAAAAATGAACACCCTTCTCCCTGTCACCAGCTCCCCAGTGCCCATGGCTCTCCTCTAGACGAGCCAAGTAACTTTACATCTTCCTTCTCGTGCTGTGTTTGGTAGAGCTGTGTTCAGACTTGCCTGTTCTGAAATAAATAGCTGGGCACTTCTCAGAAACGGGTACTTCACGTTAATTAACAGGAAGAAGATGAAACAGGAACCCAACTCAGAAGGAGCCATTCACCTCACGGATCAGGAGTAACAAGTTGGGGGAAGGGGCAGGAGGCCAAGGTGTGGAGGAAGGAATGGGGTGCAGTTCAGCAGGTAGCAGTTTTCTCAGGCATAAATTGGTTTGCTTTTCCTTGTTTGGGACTAGAAAAGGTTGAAATGAGGGTGACTCTTGTATCAATCACTTTCCCAGACACTTTCCCGGTCACCAAAGCATCCCCAATGGCAAAGGCCAAAGGCCAGGAAAGTCAATTCACTTGTTTCAAGAGGCCCGAAGCACCTGGACTTCAGGTAACCGGGGTGAAGAGGAACAGACTCCTACAAATAATTTGCTCCTCTTAACTACAATAACGACTAAATACCCCAATACAGATGTCTTCATTGCCACTTGCTATTCTCCAGATCCTGACTGGGATACAGAGACCCAGCCCCAGGGCAGCTCAGAGTTGAGAGGAGGGGAACCGGAAGGGGAAGACCATGACCGGGGGCCATTCACAGCCCTGCCTAGACTTCAGCAGCCAATGCTCCTGAGATCCTGGGGGGGAGAAAAGCTCAGGCTTCCGATCTCATGATTTCTCTGGTTTTAGGAACTCCCTGTAAGCAGAGATGTGAGTCTATCAAAAGTACTTAGGCACTGAAAAGGTTTGACAGAAAAATCACAAGGTGGTAGTGCCAAGTCATAACAGAACGAGAAGTCAAGAGAACCACAGTGTTATGGAATGAATTCTGTCCTTCCATACATATATGTATGGATGGATGGATGGATATACAGGCTTCCTCACCCCCAGAATGTGACCTTGTTTGGAAATAGGATCTGTACAGAGGTAATCAAGTTAAAATAAGGCCAATAGGTTGGGCCCTCATCTTATATGACCGACGGCCCTGTACCAAAGGGAAATTTGGACACCGAGTTAGTTACACAGAGGGAAAACACCAAGCTGAGAAGAGAGGCCTGGGGCAGAGTCTCCCTCCCAACCCTGAGAAGGAACCAACCCTGTTGACACCTTGATCTTGGACTTCCAGTCCCCAGAACTGGGAGGCAGTGAACTTCTGCTGTGGAATCCCCCCAGCCTGTAGTACTTCGTACTGCAGCCCAAGGAAACAAATACCCAGGGTTCATCCCTGGGGACTCTCCAGATGGCTGTGTCTTTGCATAGATCCTTCCAGCAGTCTGGGAAATTTGAAGGTTGGCTGGACATGTTCCAGCATCGTTCCAGCCCAACACTCTGCTTCTTTGGCTTCTGGGCTTACACGAACCAAGGAAACATCTGTCCCACTCAACACCTTAAAAAGACTCACACCCTGATTTCGTGCATCCCATTCAATCTCAAGTTCCAAAGAGCAGCAGTGCCCGGAGATGGGAGTAAGGCAGGAGTTTGCTGCCAGGTTCTAAAGCATTATTTTAAATACCAGACGCAGACTCAGACATTTGAAGCACATTTGGGAAGTAAATCGGTATATAGGTTGAGGAGTATTTCTCCCTTCCACATAAGCCTTGATCTTCCTCTGGCCATGCGTCAAGTTCAGAGCACATTATCCTTATATGTTATTACTGGATGGTAGTAATGAAGAAGCCCACGCCTTTGAACCTACGTTGCTAACCGCATTCTCCATTCCCGCCTCTTTCCCACAGCTTCCACCATGGGTTCGGTTGGGTTTTGCATGCGGATACGAATGTGTTGGGTGAGCGCTAGTGTGTTTGGATCACAGGTGCAGGCTTGTTGGATGAGAAGGTGCAGGAGGGGTGGGTGTGGTGAGGGTGGAGACCGACGTTGGCACATGCAAGCAAGCTGGGGAACATTTTGGTGGGTCTACGGGTTCTCGAAGGTGTCTCCTTCTCCGAATACTTGTATCTTTTCTTTGGCAAGGTGAGTATTAAGCCAGCAGCAGCGGTGGGAACCAGACCTGAAATTTAATAGGTCAATTAAAAAGCCTGTTTTGACATTTTGATACCAAAGGCAGTGGTGGGACCATTCTAGGAATGGGTTTAATTGCAAGGCAGCCCCGAGCCCTTCTCCTCCGGAGATGTGTAACCCTCCCTGCTCGTATTGGAGCAGCAAACTCCATACAGGCATCCCAGGCCACAGCAAGGACCATGCCTAGGGCTGACCTGATGGAGCTTTTCACTTTGGCTCAGTGGGTGGGGAAGGCACTAATGTGCCAAGAAAAGGGGCGGGGGGAGTGAGGAGAAAGGGGGAAGGGTTGAGGGCAGGCTCCTTTGAGGTTCAGTCTGTGCTGTGTGACTAAAATGAGGGTGATGTAATGAATAATCTGCAGACTTCCAGCTGCTATAATTCCGTGTGAATAATTCTGATAATGACCCTTTACTCAGCAAGGGTGGCATCCAGATAAGCAGATTGCTGGAGCTTTCCTGTCAGCTTATGTTCGCGGCGCATTCGATTGCCATCTGACATGACGTAACACAGCACCGTGACTGACATGTCCCTGTTGGGCCCGCCAGGGCTCTGAGAGGAGTGATGAAAACAAGACCTGTCCAGGTGGAGAGAGGACCGCTCATGGGGCCCTCAGAGCTTGTCCACTTCCTCTCCTGCCTGTGGGCGGGCACCAGGTCAGAGGCAAGGGCAAGTGGACAGAGACTTCCCCTTGAGGGAAGAGGGTTCAAGATTTTCTTTCTTGTCAGGAGCCTTGTGAAAAGGAGAAAAAGATGGGTCATGAGAAAGAGGCTGGGCTGTGGGGTTTTGGTGCATCTTAAAGTCAAAATTCTGGTACCATCACGTGCCCCAAGTGTCATCCGCTGTGAAGTTTTGTGTTAGCTTTCCCAAGATCCCTTCCCTCCCTTTGGTAAGTGTGCTTCCAAGCTCTCTTTGGGAAGCTGCTCCTCCCTACTTTCTTAACCCATGTGGTCCCGGGAGACGTTACCCTTACTTCCAGCCCAGCAAGGGAGCACACAGCGTGGGACTGGCCAGTGAAGGCCTGCCCCCCACCCCAGGCACCATAATTGGTTCAGGCACTGGCCAGTCAGGAACATGCCTGAGATTTTTGTCACACCAGTTAGGAAACAGGGGCTCTATTTGTGCTGGAGTTGCTAAATTGATAGGATTATTCTAGCATGGCCGGGAGGCACTTCTACCAACTTGGGAGAAGAGACTAACCAAGAATAAAGACAACACAGAATAAAGCCAAGCGGAACTGAGAGTAGAGGGTGGGAGGAGATCTGATGGATTTCTGTGATCCATTCAAGCATCTAGACCCAGTTTTGTTTGAAACTGACCCCATAGTTTTCAGATATATGAACCAATAAATTGTCAATCTATCTCTCTCTCTCTTTCTCATTTTGGGTTGGGTTTCCATTGTTTGTAGTGGACAGAGTCATAAAGAGTACCCAAAGCCTGTCACCTCTGAAAGCCCATCACCTCCGAAAGCCCAGCATACAGAGTACACTGTGGTGTCTCTGAGGCACAGCTCTGCTGTCTGGAATGGTGGGAGAACAGGTCACCTCTCCCAGAGGGACTAGGGGATCTGAACCTGTGCCAACAATCTCCCCACAATGCCCTACTCATTTCTCTTTTTCTCTTCCTTTTTTATCCTGCTGTTATACTTTATTTCTCTTCTTTCTTTCGCTCTTCCCTCTCTCTTGATTTTACCTAGTATTTTTTAAAATGCCAAACATTTGGCATTGCCAGAAAGCAAGTGCTCAGGAAAAAATGGGGCACAAGGACATGGAAGCAGCTGGAAAAGGCTCCAACAACAATATGAGAACTAAAACAATGGAGTACAGAAATGTATTAAAAAACACTAAAAAATAGAAATTCATGAGTCCGCGCCAATAATAAATATGTAAATGATGGAACAAACAAACGCAAATAAACAAGTAAGCAGAGGAGAAGGAAAATCTTTTGCTTACAGCAGAATATCGAGTGCCTGCTAATAAATCAGAGGCCAAAGAAATCATTGTTGAGAAGGTTTGAAAATTCTCACGTTGAAAAATCATTTTGAAGCTGTCATAGTAAAGATTTATATAGATCAATGGATTCTAATTTTAGGGGGAATTTTTATTCCCCCTAAAGGAGCAGGATATTTTCATAGTCCCAAAGTGTCTCCCCGGAGACTGCTCAGGAGGAAGCAGAGTAACTACCTAGTGGAGAAATAAGACCATCTCTAGATCAAAATTAACATCAGCAATGAGGAACGGGTGGATATTATGTGCCTCCAGATAGGATATCCTGAAAAGAACATGTAGTGATTTTAGTGATACTCTTGCATAACTGAAATCTAACCATGAGAAACCACTCCACAAATCCCAAATGGCAAACTATTTCTCTCTGTTTAATTTTACTGTGTAAAATTATGTGTAAAAAACACATAAGATCTACCATCTTAACCATATTTATAGTTACCATAAAATAGTATCAACTATATAGTTTGTTGTGCAACAGACCTCTAGATATTTTTCATCTTGCAAAACTAAAATTCTTTTTTTTTTTTTAAAGATTTTATTTATTTGTCAGAAAGAGAAAGATTGCATGGCAGGTAGAGGGAGAAGCAGGTTCTCCACTAAGTAAGGAGCTGAATGCAGGACTCGATCCCAGGACCCCGGGATCAGGACCTGAGCTGAAGGCAAACACTTAACTGACTGAGCCACCCAGGTGTCCATGAAATTCTATATCCATTGAACAACTCCCCTTTTCCCACCTCCCTCAAAATCTTTGGCAACCACTATTCTACTGGCTATTTTTTTTTTATACATATAACATCTACAGTGTCTGTTTTTTTTTTTTTTTAAGATTTTATTTATTCACTTGACAGAGAGAGAGATCACAAGTAGGCAGAGAGGCAGGCAGAGAGAGAGGAGGAAGCAGGCTCCCTGCTGAGCAGAGAGCCCAATGCGGGGCTCTATCACAGGACCCTGAGACCATGACCTAAGCTGAAGGCAGAGGCTTAACCCACTGAGCCACCCAGGTGCCCCTCTACTGACTATTTCTAAGAGTTTGACAACTTTGCATACTTTATATATATAAGTAGAATAAGGCAGTATTTGTCTTCTTATGACTAGCTTATTTCAGCTAGCATAATGTCCTCAAAGTTCATCCATTTGTAGCACATGTCAGAATTCTCTTCCCTTTTAAGGCTGAGTAATATTCCATTGTACATATATGTAAACACCATATTTTCTTTATCTGTTCATCTGTTGATGGACATCTAGGTTATTTCAACTTCTTGGTTATTGTGAATAATGCTACTATGAACATGGGTGTGCAAATATTTCTTCAAGATCTTGCCTTCTATTTGGGGGCACCTGGGTGGTTCAGTTGGTTAAATGTCTGCCTTCAGCTCAGATCATGATCTCATAGTCCTGGGATCGAGTCCCATGTCAGACTCTGTTCATCGGGGAGTCTGCTTCTCCCTCTCCCTCTGTCTGCCACTCTGCCTGCTTATGCTCTCTTGCTCTCTCTCTCTCTCTTTCTCTTTCTCTGTGCCAAATAAATAAATAAAATCTTTTAAAAAAAAATCTTGCCTTCTATTCTTCTACATCCCCAGAAGTGGAAATTCTGGATCATATTTAATTCTATTTTTAATATATTGAGGAAACTCCGTACTGGTTCCACAGTGGTTATACCATTTTACATTCCCACCAACTGTACATGAGAGATCTCTTCTCCACATTTTTAAAAATTTTATTTACTTGACAGACAGAGATCACAAGTAGGCAGAGAGGCAGGCAGAGAAAGAGAGGGAGAAGCAGGCTCCCTGCTGAGCAGAGAGCCCAATGCGGGGCTCGATCCCAGGACTCTGAGATCATGACCTGAGCTGAAGGCAGAGGCTTAACCCACTGAGCCACCCTGGCACCCTCTTCTCCACATTTTTGCCAAAATTTGTTATTTTCTATTTTTTTAATAGAGGCCATCCTGGTGACATGAAGTGGTTTTGATTTTTATCTCCCTAGTGATTAGTAATGTTGAACATCTTTTCATAAGCTTCTTGACCATTTGTGTATCTTTCTTGGCAAGTGTCTATTCAAGTGCTTTGTTTTTTTAAAACTAGATTGTTCATTGTTGTTGTTGTTGTTGTTGTTGTTGCGTTGTATGAGTTCTTTATACATTCTGGATATTAACTCCTTACCAAGTATATGGCTTGCAAATATTTTCTCCTTTTCCACAGGTTGCCTTTTCACTCTGTTAATGGTTTCCTTTGCTGCACAGAAGCTTTTAAATTTGATGTAATCTCATTTGTTTGTTTTTTGCCTATTTTGCCTTTACTTTTGGTGTCATATCCAAGATACCATTGCCAAAGTGAAAGTCATAAAGATTTTCCCCTGGTTTTTCTTCTTCTTTCTTTCTTTCTTTCGTTTTTCTCCCTTTCTTTCTTTCTTTCTTTCTTTCTTTCTTTCTTTCTTTCTTCTTTTTTTAGAGAAAGAACAAGAGAGAGTGAGGGTGGGCATGCCCATGCCCACAGGTGGGGGGAGGGACGCGGGAGAGGTAGAGAGCCAATCTTAAGCAGGATCCACTCCCAGCACAGAGCCCAACATGGGGCTCCATCTCACACCCTGAGATCATGACCTGAGCCAAAATCAAGAGGGACTTTGACCAAGGGAGCCACACAGGTGCCTCTCTCCTGTTTTCTTCTAAGAGTTTTAGAGTTTGGGGTATTACATTTAGGTATTTGGCCATTTTTTAGTCTATTTTTTAATATGGTATAAGGTAGGGGTCCAAATTTTTTCTTTTGCATGGGACTAACCAGCTTTCCCAACACCATTTTTTAAAACAGATTATCTCCTCCCTGTTGTGTAACCTTAGTACCTTTGTTGGCAATCATCTGGCTACACACATGAGTGTATTCCTGGGCTCTCTATTCAGTTCTATTGGTCGGTATGTCTGTCTATGTCATACCACACTGTTTGGATTGCTGTAGCTTTGTAATATATTTTGAAATTAGGAAGTGTGAGGCCTCCAGCTTTGTTTTCCTTTCTCAAGGTTGTTTTGGCTATCTGGGGTCCTTTGAGATTCCATAGGTATAATTTTAAGATTTTTTGTTCATTTCTGCAAAAAATGCCATTGATATTTTGATAGGGATTTCATTGAATCCGTAGATTGCTTTGGGTAGTATGGACATTTTAATAATATTAATTCTTCCAATCCATAAATATTGGCTATTTTCCCATTCATCTATGTCTTTTTAAATTTCTCTAAACAATGTTTTATAGTTTTCAGAATCAGTCTTTCACCTCCTTGGTGAAACCTTGGTTAAGTTTAATCCTAAGTGTTTTATCCTTTCAAAGCTGTTGTAAATGGGATTGTCTTCTTAATTTCCCTTTTGTATCATTTATTCTTAGTGCATGGAAACACAACTGATTTTTGTGTGTTAATTTTGTATCCTGCAACTTTACTGAATTCATTTATTAGTTCTAAGTTGTTTAGTGTGTGTTTGTAATCTTCAGGGTTTTCAATAAATGAATGTTATTTTTAAAAGTCAAATTTATTCTTTATAAATGGTATTTTAAAAGATAAAGAAAAACTGTGGAAGTATTTCAGAATAAGGAGACTAAAGGAAACCACAACTAAATGAAATCCCTGACGCTAAACTGCATTCTATATTGGGGTAAGGGGGATGCTATAAACATTAACAAAATTAGAAACTAGATGGTAGATTAGGTAAAAGAACAGTATCAATGTTTAATTTTTTAAAAAGATCTTATTTATTTGTCAGAGAGAAAGAGAGAGAAAGCACAAGCTGGGAAAGCAGGCACATTAGATAAAGAGAAAAGCAGGCTCCCTGCCAAGCAGGAATCCCAATGCGGGACTCGATCCCAGGATCCTGGGATCATGACCTGAGCTGAAGGCAGATGCTTAACGAACTGAGCCACCCAGGCGCACCTCAATGTTTAATTTACTGAAGAGCATAACTCAACTCTAGTTGCACAAGAAAATAGCATTGTTCTTAGGAAATGTAAGTTGAGGTATTTAGGAGTAAGGGGACTTGATATATGTCACTTAGTCTCAGATGGTTCAGGAAAAAAAAATAGAGAACAAGAGTGAGAAAAAGGGAAGGAGCAAGCAGCACAAATAATAAAATGTGTAAAAAAGTTAAATCTGATCAAAAGGTGTGTGGGATATACTACATACTATTCTTATTCTTAGAACTTCACTGTAGGGCTTAAAGATTTTTATTTATTTATTTATTTATTTATTTATTTGATAGAGAGAGATAGAGCAAGCGGGGGAGCAGCACGCAGAAGAGAAATAGGTTCCTCGTTGAGCAGGGAACCCTATGCGGGGCTTGATCCCAGGATCAGGACCTGAGCCGAAGGCAGATGCTTAACCGACTGAGCCACCCAGATGCTCTTCTGTAGGTTTTTAATTATTTCCAAATTGTTGTTGTTGGTTTTAAGATGCTAACGCCTAACGTGTGAAATTAAAGAGAAGAGACAGAACCAAACTTGGTGAGCAACCACTGTTCTGCTCTACGAGAATGATGGCAGAAATGGAGTATGTTAGGGGAACAAAGAAGCATGAATAGAGATTTAGGGCTATGTGCCTGCCTGGGGACAGTGGCTCCCACCAGCCGTGCACTTTGGTAGACGACCCCTCCTGTCTCAAAGGGCCCTGTTGTAACTTACAAGAGCAGCACATGAGACACCTTTCCACATGGATTGGTAGTTTTATCAAGTGGAATTTAATCCTTCCAAAGCAAGAGGATTATTTTGGATAAGTCATTAAAATTAATTAAAATGTTAGTGTCAGATTGCCTTTGTTCTTGTTTATAAGAATTCTCCCAGAGCCTGGGCATGTTGCACTTCTCTTTCCTGGCTCCCCTGTTGAATCCAGGCTAAATCCAGGGCCTTGATATCACCCCCCATTTCTGCCCGTGACTGAGGAACCCTCTAAAGGTGGGCATGAAGTTGAAGGAGAAGAAGTATTTTAAAACATTCTCCAAATTAAGAGAAGACCAAATATTTTGGGCTGAGTATTTGTGGAGCCTCTGGTATGTGGAAGGCAATTGGGGAAGGTACGGTCATGTCCTCAAGCAGTATACCTTCTAAAATAAGAAAGCAAGAAAACACACAAAAAGCTGGATAATCATAGAAGGTATATTTTAATAGTTCACCACTGGAGAAATAGTGTCAGGCAACAGAAATTAACTGACTCATTAATGGAAGACTATAAGGACTCCACAAATATTCAGGAAAGAAAAGGATCCTTATAGGTAGGGAGGATTAAGATGACATTATAGAATGAAAAGGTAAAGCGGAAATGGAAGGATGGGTGGGATCTGTGGACAGAGAGAGAGGTTTCCAAGACGGAGAACCACAGGAACCGGGATGGGGATGAGAATGCTCAGGTGTGTTCGAAGAACACGGAATGAACCAGTTTTAGAAGCTGAGAATTTGGGAAGGACAATGAGGGGTAAGTGTCCTTGAGTAGACTGGTAATGAATATCCAGAGCTCTGAATACCAGCAACCGAATTTAAAAAAAAAAAGGTTTTGAAGCAGAGGCTGGGGTAGGAGAGCCCCCAGAAGCTATTACAGCTCATATACACTGAGCCCCCGCTGTGATTCTGGGATTTTACATACTTATCTCTGATCCTCACAAGAACCTTGCAAGGCAGATATAATCACCTTCACATTGGCAAGGACAACTACAGTCCCTGGAAAGGGCAAGTACTTTGCGCGGGGCCATGCAGTTGTGGTGATGGCTGCAGGGGTCCCACGGAGGCCTTTCAGGCTGCAGGCCAGAGCTCTATCCTCAACACCACTTTCCTCTTTCTATTGTTGTAATAGGGGCACAGAGTCACAATGCCTGAACCAGGGCAGTGACAATGGACATGGGAAGAAAAGAAAGATGTGAGGAAAACATAAAGGAAAAGCTGACCAGACAGGGTGAACGATGAAGTGTAGAAGGTAACCGAAAGGGGAGTTAAATAAAGCTTCATTTTGCTCTTCAAGCAAGAACTTCCTGTTACGACGGTCTACTTGGTGAGAAAAAAAAAAATAATCACAGTATCTCCCCCACACTACTGCCCTAAAATATTGTAGCCTAGTACATGATATTGTAAATATACAGAAATACGTATAACACAGGGAGCACTCCGACAAATGCTCTAAGAGTGAAATGTACAAAGTGCTGTAGAATTTGTTCCTCAGGAGAGAGAAAATCTAAGTGATAAAAACAAGCATTCACTGAAGGGACAATATTTGATCTGGACTTTATTAAATGAATACTGCTTTGAGTGGCAAGAGGAAGAAGTGAGGGGAGGAGAGTCCAGATCCGGGTTTCTCAACCTTGGCACTACTGACGTTTTGAGCCAGGGTAATTCTTTGCGGTGGGAGGCTGTCCTGAGCATTGTAGGATGTGTAACAGCAGCTCTGACTTCTACCCATTAGATACCCCTCCCAGTTCTGACAACCAAAATGTCTCTAGACATTGCAAAATTTCCCCTGGAGGGCAAAATCAACCTCGGTGGGAACTACTGTTCTAATCTAGGAGAATGATGTTAGAAATGGAGTATGTTTGGGGAATAAAGAAACATTTGTATCAGCCTGTTTCAAAATGTGTTCCTGGGAACATTAGGTCTAGTGAGAGAAGTGGTAGTCCCTTAAATAAGGTTCATGGACAAATAGCATTGAGAAATAACGCATGCTTGTCCCATGGTTGGAAAGTCACAGTATACATTAAAATAGGAAAGGCTTTGAGAGAGTGTGTAGGGAAGCTGTTTGACGTTAGTTAAATTGGATGATCAAAGAACTTTTTTTTTTTTTTTTTGGTCAAGGAACAAATATTAACCTCCTGAAGGGCACTATTGTACTGCAGAACACAGCTTGAAAACTGATGGTATATTTGACTGAAAGGCAGGATAAATGAAAGATTGAAAGCTGGAAAAATACAGGGGCGCCTGGGTGGCTGAGTGGTTGAGTGTCCAACTCTTAATTTTGTCTCAGGTCATGATCTCAGGGTCACGATATCAAGCCCCACATCCGGCTCCCCGCTGGGTGTGGAGCCTGCTTAAGATTTTCTCTCTTTCTCTCCCTCTGTCCCTCTCTCTCTCTCACTTTCTCTCTCTCTCAAAAGTAAGTAAGAAAGTACATAAATAAATAAAGGTGGAAAAATACATATAGAGACTAGAACCAGATTCAGAGGGCTTGGAACTCAGACTAAGAAGTCTGAATTACATTTAATGAACAATAGGGAGGTAACAGGCAGGTAGTGTAATTAAAATTGTGCCTCAGTTATTCATTTATTCATTCAACATATATTAAGCAACATTAGTCTAGTGGCAGCAAGCCAGATAGATTAGAAGATGTAGAAACAGGAACCAAAGTACATTAAGTTATTGCAAAAATAATAACTTATACTGATAAAGATGGAAGGAAGGGACACACGCAAAAAGTATTTTAGTGAAGCGCTTGGGTGACTCGATTGGTTAAGCATCCGACTCTTGGTTTCAGCTCAGGTCATGATCTCAGGGTCGTGGGATCAAGCCTCAGGCGGGAGTCTGCCTGAGATTCTCTCCCTCTGCTCCTCCCTCTGCTTGTGCCCTCGTGCATGCTCTCTCTCTAAAACAAGTAAATAAAATCTTTTTTTAAAAGAACTTTTTAAAAAAGTATTTTAGAGATTGACAGAACGTAGTGTCTGATTTGTTGGAGGGTAGAACAAGAAAATGAAGGGGCCAATCATGATTACAAATTTTTAGGTGTGAGTTACTGGAAGCTTCTTTAACTGAGAGGATAGTCAGAAAAAGAAGCAGATTTGGGGAGAAATCATCTCATTCACACGCTGAATTTAAGGGGTTAGTAGGACATCCTTGGACAGATGGTCAGCAGGTAGCTGGTATTATAAGACAAGTGAGTGAAAATGGAACTGGAAATATGAAAATGAAATGGGAAATCATCTGCGTTAAGGTAATAAAAGAAGTGAATGTGAATGTGGCAGCAAAAAGGGGAAAGAGTAGGGAGAGAAGGAAAGGAGATGACTAAGAGCAGATGTGAAGAATATCTATACTGAGAGAATGGGAAAAGGATGATGATGTCATGAGGGAGACAGAAAGATCTATTAGAGGAGTAGAAGATCCAAGAAAAAATGTTACAGAGGCCTAAGGGGGTGGGGAGGGGGAGTGTCAAGAAGCAATTGACCATGTCACAAAGAGGTCAAAGAAGATGAACACTGAAAGAAGGCCACTGGACTTAGGATATAGGTCAAAAGAGGCTATTGAAAAGAGTATCTGTAGAGTGGTGGGGATAGAAACTAAATTGCAAGGAGCAAATTGGTGGTAGGAAGTTGAGGCAATGAATATAAATTACTTTTTTGAAAAGTTTGCTACCATGACTTCTTAGAAGTAGCAGCCACTGAAAGCAACAGGATTGTTTGTTTCTTTGTTTGGGGATGGGGAGATTTGAGGATGTCTACTGACAAAAAATAAGGAATCAGAGGGTATTCAGAGATTCAAGAAAGAGGAGTAAGAATTGATCAGGCAAAGCTTAGGAGGAGTCAATTAAGACGAGATCAAGGTCAGAGATTCTTCAACAATAGAAGAGAGACCTGTCTTCCTGAGTTAGGAGCAAAGGAGGAGGAGACAGATACGAATATAGAGAAATCTTGAGGTGGAGCCCTCAATAAATTTAAACCGTAATAAATTCAGAGATCTAGGTCATAAGCTGACAACGAGAGAAGCAGGAATGGGATTGAATAGTTGAGGTACAGAAAATAGTTAGCAGTTTTGAAGAACAGGAGAGAGTTAAAAAGAGATGCTAAAAAGTTGTCCAAGTTGGAATGAGACCTAAAATTTGTTACGTGAACTTGTAGCTGACTCAATTAATATAATTTGGTGACCAGCTTCAGAAATGCTCAGAAATAAAGTGAAAAATGGGCAATAGAAACAGATCCACAAGTGATCCAAACACTTGTATTAATCAGAGAGAAGCATTAAAATAACTGATCAATATAATCAAGAAAATAAATGAAAAGGAGCCCCTGGGTAGCTTAGTTAAGTGTCCAACTCTTGATTTTGGCTCAGGTCATGATCTCAGGGTCATGAGATTGAGCCCCACCTCAGGCTCCACACCTAGTTTGGAGCCTGCTTAAGAGTTTCTCTCTTCCTCTCCCTCTGCCCCTCCCCCTCCCAGTATCTCTGTCTCAAAATCTCTCTCTCAAAAATGAAAAAAAAAAAAAAGATGACAAAATGGAAATTTTTACAGAAGAGTTAGAATCCATTAAAAGTAACCAGGACGTTAACACATCATTGCAATATGTACATACATAAAATTGAATTGTTATGTTACATATCTAAAACAACTACAATGCTACATATCAATTATATCTCAACTAAAAGAAAGTAGTCAAATAGAAATGATTAAACTAAAATAAAATAATTGAAATTAAGAGCTTAGTTAATGAAATTAATAGTAAATTAGATGCGCTCAAGGGGAGAATTAGTGATCTAAAATAAAGTTCAGAAGAAAATATTGAAAAAAAAAGGAAGGAGATTTAAAAAATGGGAAAACTTAGGGAGGACTATAAATAGATGGAACACAATAAAAAGACTGAGCAAGCATATAATCAGAGTCCCAGAAGGGGAGGAAAGAGAGCATGGAATAGAAGCAACATTTGGAGATAACAGCTGAGAACTTCCTAAAACCAACAAATTACATCTAGCTATAGATCCAAGTTCTACAAACCCCAAGAAGAATAAACTCAAGAGAAAAACAGACCTAAGTACAACATAGTAAAAACAGCTAAAAACAAAACACAAGAGGGACGCCTGGGTGGCTCAGTGGGTTAAAGCCTCTGCCTTCAGCTCAGGTCATGATCCCAGGGTCCTGGGATCGAGCCCCGCATTGGGCTTTCTGCTCAGTAGGGAGCCTGCTTCCACCTCTCTCTCTATCTGCCTGCCTCTCTGCCTACTTGTGATCTCTGCCTGTCAAATAAATGAATAAAATCTTAAAAAAAAAAAAAAGTTACACATTATCCCCAAAGAACCTACGAAGACAGTGACAGTTAACATTTTATCAGACACAACAGAAGCAGGAGATAATCCAATAATATCTTTGATATGCCGAAAAAATAAATAATATCATCCTAGAATTCTATGCCCAGCTGAAGTATCTTTCAAAAATTTAAGGGAAGAGAGAAGACATTTTACACACAGAAAATGAGAGAATGTATTGCCAACAGAACTGCGTAAAGAAGTACAGGAGGAAGTAGTGTTTGAGACACAGAAAACGATTTCAGATGGAAGCATAATAAACTAGGAAAGAATGGAGGGCAATGAAAATGGTAAATATTTTGTTAAAATTAAATGAGTATTAAATGTTTGCAACAACAATAAAGTCTTATGGGTTTAAAATGTAAGAACAAATATGGGGCACCTGGATGGCTCAGTCGGTTATAAACATCTGGCTTTGGCTCAGGTCATGATCCCGGGTGTCCCAGGACTGAGCCTCGAGTCAGGTTCCCTGCTCAGTGGGGAGTCTGTTTTTCCCTCTCCCTTGCCCCTCCCCCTGCTCATGCCCCCCCCCCTTCTAGCTCACTCTCTCTTTCAAATAAAAAGATAAAATCTTGATATATATATATATATATGGCTGGTGGCTTGGTTGGTTAAGCTCTGACTCTTGGTTTCAGCTCAGGTCATGATCTCATGGGTTATGTGATAGGACCCAATGCCAGGATCCATGCTCAACAGGGAGTCTGCTTAAAGTTTTTCCTCTCCCTCTGCCCTGCCCTGACCCACCAAGTAAATAAGTAAATCTTTAAAATATATACATAAGTAGAAATAAAAATATCAGGGCACTTGGCTATCTCAGTTGGTAGAGCATGTGACTTTTGATCTTGGGGTTGTAAATTCAAACCCAGATAGGGTATAGAGATCACTTCTAAAAAATTAAATTTAAAAAAAGAAAGAGGGGCACCTGTGTGGTTCACTGGGTTAAGCCTCTGCCTTCGGCTCAGGTCATGATCCCAGGGTCCTGGGATGAAGCACTGCATTGGGCTCTCTGCCCAGCGGGGAGCCTGTTTCCCCCCCCCTTCTCTCCGCCCGCTTCTCTGCCTACTTGTGATCTCTCTCTCTCTCTCTGTCAAATAAATAAATAAAATCTTAAAAATAAATAAATAAATAAATAAATAAGATAGGTTGCATGTTGTAATCTCTAGGGTAACCACTAAATTATTAGTAAAAAAAATATATATATATATATATATATATACATATATATATTTGAAAAACAAGTTTATCAGGGAGTGAAGGAATAATAAAAAATTTTAAAAGTTTGATGAAACCAAAACTAGACAAAAAAGAAAAAGGAATAAAGAATAAGAAGAACAAAAAAATTAGCAAGACAGTAGATTTAAACCAAGATATATATGCAATTGTATTAAAGATAAATGGATTAAAAGAGATATACCAGTATAGATGGAAAAAGAAATACCACACAGATACTAAAATAGCTGGTGAAGCAGTACTAATAACACACAAAGTAGGATTTAGTGTAAGAAGTGTTACTAAAGATAAAGAAAGGATATTTTATAATGATAATTGGGTCAACCCACCAGGCAGATATAACAATTCTAAATTTGTGTGTTCCTAGTAATATAATTTAAAAATACATAACACACAAAAGTTGGCATATCCAAAAAATTAAATAGACACAATCAGAGTAGGAGAGTTTAACACACATTTCTCAGAAACTGATAGTACAAACTGACAAAACAAACAGAAAACAAACCAGTAAGAATATGGAAGACTTGAAACACACAATTCACAAATTTGACTTAAACGTTCCAAATACTACACCCAACAACTGTAGAATACATTTTATGCTCAGATAGATGTTTTACTAAAATTACTCTAATGCTGGGTCATGAAACATATTCAACAACTCCAAAGGATTGAAATCGTACAGAGTATATCTATGACTGAAATGGAAATAATCAAGAAATAATAACAAAATTTAAGCAGAAAATTACCCAATATTAGTATATTAGACTATATTAGACAGTGCATTCAAGAAAACCCATGGCTTAAAAGGAAAAGTCTCAATGGAATTAGAAAGTATTTTAATCTAATGGTAATGAAAGCATTACATAAAAAAATATGTGGGATGCAGCTAATGTCACTCTTAGAAGAAAATATATAACCTCAAAATGAATAATTTAGAAGAAAATATTTGAATAGTAAAGAATAAAGACTGGAAATTAATGATCCATTATCTTAAAAATTAGGGGAAAATTCAAATTAATGCAAAGAAAGTATGAGAAAAGAAATAATAAAGGGCAGAAATAATGAATTAGGAACTAAGCATGCAATAGAAAAAAATCAACAAGCTATGACTGATCAAGAAAAAAAAGAAAGAGGACATATATTACCAGTATCAGGAATCAAAAAAGGAATATCACCACAGATTTTGCTATAGACATTATAAAGCTAATAAGGGGCTATTATAAACTTTATGTCACTGCATTATAAAATGTGGATTAAATAAACATATTCCTTAGAAAAATACAACTGAACAAAACCAACAAAAGAAATTAAAAGATCTGAATAGTCCATTTTCTATTTAAAAGACTGCCTCTGTGAAAAAAACCTTCTCATTTCTATTCTAGTTGGCTTTGTGACTAAAGTCTCCAAAAAAATTTAGGGAAAATATCCTGTATCATAATGCATAAAATTTTCTAGAGAATTGAAAAAAAGTGAATACTTCCCAAATGGTTTCATGAGGCTAATATGAGCTTGATAACAAAATCTGACAAGATAGTAAAAGAAAGTAATATTATAGGCTGATTTCTCTTATGAACATGCATGTAGAAGTCCTAAACAAAATATTAGCAAATTGAATTCAGGAAACTGTATTACAACTAAATTGATTTTATCTCCGAAATTCAAATTTTATCAATCAATATGAATCACCATATTAATGGAATAAAAGAAGTATCTTATAATCATCTCATTAGATACAGGAAAAGATAAAGAATTTTATAAAATCTAATACACATCAATGATAAAATAGAAGAAAACTCCCTTAATCTGATAAAAGGGATATACAAAAAAAATCTATAGTAACATTACATTTACTCATGCAACACTGAAATCCCCTGAGACTGGTAATGAAACAAGAACACTCTACTTATCACTTTTATTTAACATCATATTGGAGGCCTTAGCCACTGTAATAAGGCAAGAAAAAATAGACCAGATAGATTGATAGATCAAAGAGAAGCCATGAACAAACTATCAGAATTAATAAATAGATTAAGCAAGTCTGCTGGAACAAGGAAGGCCAATACACAAAAATCAATTGTATTTCTAAATATCCACAACAAATAATTAGAAAAAAATCTAAAGCGTGATATCATTTACAATAACATAAAAAATTAAATAGGAATAATTCTAAGGTATTCTAATAATTATATTGTTAGAATAATACTTATAATAATTTGATATAGTATATCATATAATATATTAAATAAATTATATATAATATTACATATAATATTATATTATAATAATTATATTATTAGAATAATAATTATTATTTTATAATTCTAAGACTTGAAAGATGTCTATACAGAAACTACAAACATTATTTGGAAACATTAAAGAAAATCTACCTAAATGGATGGATATACTATGTTTGTGATTTGAAGCACATAATATTATAAAGATAACAATTTCACAGAATTGATCCATAGTGTCAATGTAAACCTCAAAAATATCCTGGCAGGATTTTTTTTTTCCTTTTTAATGTAGATCTTGACATTTAAATTGTGGCATTTAAATTACATATGGAAAGGCAAAGGGCCAAGAATAGTCACGACAATCTTGAAAAACAAATTTGAAAAACTTAACATTAGCTATCACAAGGTATTATAATACTCAGTAATTAAGACAGAATGGTGTTGGCCCAAGAGAAAAATAGATCAATGGAACAAAAAAAAAGAGAAAGCGGAAACAAAGATGATACTGTAGTACAGTGGGAAAAAGGACAGCATTCTTAAAAGTGACTCTGGTCAATGGAGAGCTGTATGGAGAAAATCGCATCTTAATCTCTACCTCACAGGATTAAAACAAAAACAAAATCACCACCACCAAAAAAAAAAAAAAAGAAAGAAAGAAAGAGAGAAAGAAACCACAGCTGGATTGTAGATCTAACTATGAAAAGTAAAACAATTATATTTTGAGAAGATAGCACAGGGGAATATTTTTAAGCTATTAAGATATGCAAATATTTCTTAAAGAGGACATGAAAGTCACCAACCACAGGAGAAAACATTGATAAATTAGACTGCCTGAAAATAAAGAACTTCTGTTCATCAGAAGATACCATTTTAAGAGAGTGAAAAGGCAAGCCACAGACTGAAAAAAGAGATATGCAATATACATTTGTAACAAAGAACTCATTCAGAATGAATAAAGAAGTCCTTTAAGTTACTAAGAAAGAAAAAAAAAAAAAACCAAGAAAAAAAACTACAGAAAAATGGGCAAGGGACTTAGCATGCACATCACAAGAGAGCATCCAAATGGCCAATAACGGGTCTGAAAAGGTGCTTAATCTCATTATTCACCAGAGAAATGCAAATTTAAACCACAATTAGATTCCACTTTCACCACCAGAATGGCTAACAGCAAAACAGCAAAGTGAGGTGAGGATGTGGAGCAACTAGAACTCTTATAGATTATTGGTGGGTATGCAAATTGGGCCAACTTTGGAAAACAAAGTACCTAGGAACATTGAGTATATAAGTACATTATGACCCAGCAATGCCACTCGTCATTCAATAGGCGTGCATACATGTGTGCACAAAAAGGCATAGTTGTTCATAGTAGTACTAGTCATAATAATCAAAAACTAGAAACAACCCAAAGTCCCTCAATGTTAGAGTAGACAAATAAATTATAGTAAAGTTACCTAATGGAATGTTATAAAGCACTGAAAATTAGTTAAGTATTTTTCTTTTTTTAAAAAGATTTTATTTATTTATTTAAGGCAGAGAGAGAGAGAGAGAGAGAGAGAGAGAGAACACGCAGAGGGAGAAGAAGGCTCCCCTGTTGAGCAGGGAGCCAGATACGGGGCTCCATCCCCAGGACCCCGGGATTCTGACCTGAGCCGAAGGCAGACGTTTAACCGACTGAGACACCCAGGTCACTCCTTAATTAAATAATGTTCTATGCAATAATGTAGATGATTCTCACAGAAATAATTTTAAAAGGGGTCTGACGCAAAACAATACATATGGAATGGTTCCATTTATATAAAGTTCAAAAACAGGGGTGCCTGGGTGGCTTAGTGGGTTAAGTATCTGACTCCTGATCTCAGCTCAGGTCTTGATTTCAGTGTCATGAGTAAACCCCACATAAAAAAAAAAAAACAAACAAAAACAAAAAAAGAATCTTGAAAACAAACACCAAAAACAGAGGCAACCACCTTACACACATTCGGATGGCTACTACAGCAAACAAACGACAACAAAAAGAAAATAGTAAGTGTTGGTGAGGATATGGAAAAAATAGAACTCCACGTGCTGTTGAAAGGAATGAGGTACCTAGAGGAGTCCTACTTACAGAGATAGGAGGTAGGAGGCTAGAGGGAGGGCACGTACACAGGTACAATTTAATGGGTATGGAGTTTTACTTTTGCAAGATGAAAAGAGTTCTGCAAGTGGGTTGCGCAATAATGTGCATATACTTAACACTGCTGAACTGTAAAAATGACTCATGTGGTCCATTTTATGTTGTATGTGTTTTACCATAATTTAAAACATTTTTTTAAAGTAATAAAGGTGAAATGAACATGGTGATGGACACTGTGCAGTGTTACTTTTGGTGAAGGTCTAGGGACTGGGAGTCATCAGGGAAATTAGGGGGTTCTAGGGATGCTCCTTGATCTGGGTAGTAAGAACGCGTTTTCACTCTTAAAAATTGATCAAATTATATAATTTGACTCGTGCACTTTTCCATAGGCTTCAACCAAACCGACAACAAAAATTACTTTAAAAATAAGTTGAAGTAGGGGGTACCTGGGTGGCTCAGTCGGTGTACGTCCAAGTCTTGATTTTAACTCAAGTCATGCTCTCAGGGTGGTGAGATCAAGGGAACCAAAAGCTTATTTTAAATTTTGATATAGATTATTATTCTGCTCTGTATAATTATAATCCCCACACCAGAGTATGAGAGTACATATTTCTTCGTACATTTGCCAACACCAGGCTCTGAGATTCTTCTTAAACTTTGTCTATTCAATGAACCCATATATATAATAATTGTAATTTGTATATCTTTGAGTATTTGTGATACTGAACTTATTTTCATGTGTTTACTAACCACTTGCTTTCATCTTTTCTTTAATTTCTAGCAATTTACCTTTAAGTAATCGCTCAAATATCCAAAAGATGTCAATTGTAATGTAGTTTTTAAGAACGAAATATTAGAAAAAAACTGAAATATGTGTCAAATCAGAGTTGGCTAATAAGTTATGATACTCACATATGATGGAATACCAAGTAGTCATGTGAAATGGCTATACCTATTGTCATATGTTGATGAATTTTAAAAAGGCAATTATATAAATACAAACATAAGATCATAATGTAAATGTTCTTATAGGTACACACACAGAGACATGCACAGACACACATCCTTCCCTGGAAAAATGTTCATCAAATTTTAATAGTTGTTATCTCAGGGTCATGGAATTCAGCTTTCTTTTTTTTTTTTTTTTAAGATTTTTATTTATTTATTTGACAGACAGATCACAAGTAGGCAGAGAGGCAGGGAGAGAGAGAGGGGGAAGCAGGCTCCCTGCTGAGCAGAGAGCCCGACGCGGGGCTCGATCCCAGGACCCTGGGATCATGACCTGAGCCGAAGGCAGAGGCTTTAACCCACTGAGCCACCCAGGTGCCCCTCAGCTTTCTTTTTAATACTTTCCTGCATGTTTGAGTTTGTTCAGTGAATAATACATCACTTTTATGATAAGAAAAAACAATGGTATTCTCTTTTTTAAAAACAAAAGTTCTGGGGGAAATAATCTGGTCTGTTTTGGTCACAGGTCATCCGTTCACATTCCCACGTTGCTTGCCATTTTCACCACTTGGCCTGCTAACCCCGGTGAAGACCTGAAGACCGCAAATCAGACTGAGAACTGTATTAAAGTCTCTGCTTCATTAACATCAAGTGGTACCACCCTGGTGACCAGAAGGTTGCCTCCCCTACCCCCAGCAGCTGACTTCTGGGCCTCCTCCTGGAGCTTCCAGAGCAGGAAATCAATGCCTGGGGGTCCCCAAGCACTGCCCCGCCCTTGTTTTTGTTTTTTGTTTTTTCTGTGTTTTGAGGAGTTAAGGGATGTCTGGTCATTTGCATTTCTATAGGCCTTTCAGAAGGGATCTAAGAGCTGGGAGCCATTAATTCTCGTGCAAATTCTGGAGGCCCAGGGGGGCCAAGAAAGGACTAGTTGGTTTGGGACTTGGGGGAGACCGAATGCTCTCTACCCATGACAGAGCGCCCTACCAAAAGAACTTTGAAATGTTCAGTCCCCCCCATAATCTCTCTTCCACCATGTATGCAAATCCTACATATATAGTTAAACTTTTCATTTTAATTAGCAGCTAGGTGCTGGTAACTCAGTTAACAGAAGGAAGCAAGCACGAGAAAAAAGGCAACATTTAGGATCTGCGTCCCACAAGACCCTTCCAAGAATTACCCTGTTCCGATCACACCGCTGAAATAACGAGTAATTGGAAGTTTTGACCTTCTCGGAAGTGTCTCCTGCCACTGTAGACATTGCAACGCACCCGACATCCTTTTCAAGGGTCTAAGGGCGGTAGATTCCCTACGTTTAAAGGTTACGGTTTTGAGAACCGGAGATGCTCAGAATATTGACTGGAAAATCTTGAAAACGGACATCAGGATCTTTGAGCTTGCCACTCTCCTCCCAGACCTGCAAGCCAGCACCTGCACTGCAGACAGCCGCCTGACCCGGAAGCCCGCAGGGTCACGTGCCTCCCGCCTGGTGCCAACTCCCTGCTCATGGAGGGCGCCTCCAGCTAATCTGGAAGTTTGATTGTAAGCCAAGGGGACTGGTTATATAACTCGGAAAGTTTAAACTTGGGAGAACACACGCGCATATCTAAACAAGAGCCCATTTAAAAGCAGACAACCCTAGCCCTGGATCCCGTTTCCCCATTTTATTGCCCTGTAAAGCGGTAAAAGATTTTTTTTTTTAAGATTTTATTTATTTATTTGGCAGAGAGAGAGAAAGAACACAGGCATGGGGACTGGGAGAGGGAGAAGCAGGCTCCCCACTGAGCAGGGAGCGGGATGCAGGGCTCTCTCCGAGGACCCTGGGATCATGAGCTGAGCCAAAGGCAGACACTTAAGGACTGGGCCACCCAGGCGCCCCAAAATGTTTTAATTGTTACATCTGCCTGACTTCCAGGCTGCGCAGTCATGTCATCCAACTTATTAAAAAGTACCTGCCGCCTCCCTGGGCCCTTTGCATGTTATCCTCTGTGTGCAAGTCAAAGTGAAAATCATTATAAATGTCCATTGTGCTCATTCTTGTGTTTCTTTCTCATGATTAGTACTGAGAGGTGCGTCTCTCAGCTCAAGACAGTGAAGATGGCTCCCTCCTTTCCTGGAGCCTGTGAATCTTGCCAGTCAGCCAGGGGCACCCCTTCCCACCACTGCATGGGAGCCTGAGAGTATCTGGGAATCACCTGAAATGAGAACAAACTGAGGAAGGGCCAAGGTCCGAGCAACATGGCCCGGCTCCCAGAACCCAGCTTCGGGCTCTGTGCTTCTATTTGCCATCACCTCTTTGCTGCCAGAAAATTCTGTGGAGAGCCGCAGGGTCTGAAGGGCCAAGAAGGCAGGCAGGCAGCTGCAAGGCAGGCAGCTTCTACAGGTGGGTGCAGAGGGAAGGAAGGGAAATGCAGGCTTGATGAGGAGAGAAAAGGAGACTGGGCCTCAGGCTAATCCCTGTGAGAACTATTCGCTTGGGGAGACAAGGGCAGGAGTCCAGGAGCCAGGGCCCTGGGTGCTGTCCCATGAGAGGGCTAATTCCCCCCACCCCATCCTACCCAGCTCGGTGGGATAGGGTTGTGGGCCGGTCGGGAGACAGCTTGGAACCAGGAGGGGCACTGTCCCTGGGAGCAACCGCCCCCGCCCACCCCCCACTCCACCCCTCAAAGCTCCAGAAATGGGCAGCAGCTCTCCCCAGTCTAGCTCTTCAACTCTTTTGGCTGACGCCAGGCCCTACTGCCCCAGGGGGTTCTTGTCTCTGAGACTTCTGAAGGGGAAGACAGGTGGTTTAGCTCCAGGCCAATTAGTGCCTTTTGCGTTGACAAAATGAGAAAAATAAGGACATGGCAATGAGATTTTTCAAAGAGCTAAATGTATTCCATTTAAAGATTGCTCTGATGCTAATGCCAAGTCCAGTCTAATGTTCTGATTTGCCTTATTGAGGTGACCTCCGAGGTGATCATAGTTGCTAAGGCTCTTACTGGCCAGCTTGCCCATTTTTTTTTTTCTCTTTTGATTTTGCTGGCCCCTGAAAATCCAAGCTTCCAAGACGAGGAGCATCCCAGGGCATGTCTTTTGGCCTTTCCTTCTGTGACGATTCCATCTGTATCTTACTGCAAACTCCAAGCGCCAAACGTTCATGTCATTTAGTTCTTCAGTGGACATCAAATAAGCTGCCTCTGTGTGCCAGAAAGAAAACTTTGTTGAGATGGGACATTTCCTTGCAGGTGATAAAAGATTTTGAACATTTTGGAAATGAACAACATAAAACAAAAGTATTTTTTTTTAGGATTTTTATTTATTTAATTGACACAGAGAGATTACAAGTAGGCAGAGGAGATAGGCAGAGAGAGAGGAGGAAGCAGGCTCCCCGTCGAGCAGAGAGCCTGGTATGGGTCTCGATCCCAGGACCCTGGGACCATGACCCAAGCCGAAGGCAGAGGCTTTAATCCACTGAGCCACCCAGGCGCCCCCATAAAACAAAAGTATTAAGTGGCTCTCCAATTTATCCTTGACACACTTACGGTGACACGCTTAACCACAGGTTAGCCCTAACATTTCACCGGCCGGCTACTACCAAGAAAACTTCCTCTTTGATCATGAAGCCTAGTTATTTTTTCTTAGCAACATTATTTAAAAAATCATGAATCCAAACCCTCCCCAGTCAGTTTGAAGGGAACACAGCTGCTGTCTAGATGTGCTGCTCTGCTTACTTGAGGATCTGTGTGGCAGAGACTTCCAGAGCCTTCTCGGGCTTGTCTGGGATGACCTAGCCCATCCGGACTCACACAGGGACTAAGTAGTTTACCCTTCTTTCCCTTGGAGGGCTGAGTAGGGCTGACCCACCATCTGGATGAAGAAAACTATTGCTTCTCAAGTGCAATTCAAAGGTTTCCCAGCCCAAAGCACCTCTCACTTTGTCTAAGTTTCTACCTATAGTGATTTGACTTTTTTAAAAATTACTGCTTCTCACTTTAGTCTTCTTCTTCTTTTTTTAAAAGATTTTATTTATTTATTTGTGATAGAGAGTGAGAGCGAGCGTGAGTGGGGAGCAGCAGGCAGAGGGAGAGGGTGAAGCAGGCTCCCTACTCAGCAGGGAGCCCCATGCGGGATGGGATCCCAGGATCTTGGGATCATGACCTGAGCGGAAGGCAGAAGCTTAACAGACTGAGTGCCCCAGGCACCTCCTCTTTCATCCTCTTTTGGGCCAGAAAGCCTCCTGAACTTTGTAGTGCCTGCTCTGTGGCCCCCACTATGGCCTGTGCCCCCAGATGAACTTGACCTGTCGCAGCCGTGGCTGTGTGCTGCTCAGTGCCAAGCGGGCCGGGTGACAGGATGATGGGGAGCCCAGGCTTTGATCTAGATGCCTCTGGGGCTGACCCCTGACTGTGCAGCCTCAGGCCTCTCCAAACTCCCCTTCCCTCCGTTGTAATGTGAGATAATTATAGTCCCTTCCTCCTAGGGCTGCAGTAAAAAATAAATGATATAATTTGTGTAAACCACTTACTATGGTGCCTGCCACATAGTAATAATGCAGTGGTGATTATTCTCGTTATTATATGTCTTAGTCTGCTAGAGCTGCTGTAACAGAGCCCCTCCAGCTGGGTGGCTTCAGACAGCAGAAACGGATGGTCTCACAGCGCTGGAGGCCAGAAGTCTGGAAGGAAGGTGTCGGTGGGGACCGTTCCTTCTAAAGACAGCAAGGGAGAATCGTTCTCTAGAAGATTCCAGGAGCTGCTGCTTCACAGCCAGTCTTCGGTGTTCCAGCTGCATCATTCCCATCACGTGGTCCTCTCCCTGCGTGTCCCTGTTGTCCCATGTCTGGCTTCTTAGAGAACATCAGTCATATTGGATCATGGCCCCACCCTACTTGGTAAGACTTCATCTTAATTTAATTATATCTGCAAGGACACGGTTTTTTAAATATTTATTTATTTGAGAGAGAGAGTATGAGAGAGAGTGCATGGGGCGGGTGGCAGAGGAAAGGGAGAAACAGACTCCCCTCTGAGCAAGGAGCCCAATGCAGGACTCGATCCCAGGATCCCAGGATCATAGGATCATGACCCAAGCCAAAGGCCAATGCTTAACTGACTGAGCCACCCAGGCACTCCGAGGACACTATTTTTAAATGAGGTCATAAAAAGAGGTATGGGGTATTAGGACTTCAATGTGTCCTTTTTAGAGGAACACAATTCAACTTACGACACGGGGGGTGGGTATAGGATTTTGACTATTGTTGCTATCATTACTATTGTCATCATTTTCCAGCGCTGGCTCACGTGGCACTGTGCACGGGGCACAGCATGACCAAGTGCTGGCTGCATAGCCTTTTCTTAAAGCAGTCTCTGCCCAGACCTCAGTCGGTGACTCCCGTCCACCGTCTGGGGCTCCCCTGTACCAGAGCAAGTTTTCCCCTTCTCTCCACCACTTCCACCCCACGAGCGAGCACTCCTCCAGCACCACACTTCCCACTGCCTCCAGCAAGTCTCCAGCTTCTGCAGAGCACATCACATCCGGTGAGGGGGAGGGCACACCTGGGAGCCAACAGCAGCCTGAGCTCACACACTTGCAGCATGCCTGTGAAACAGACCAGTTCCATGACCCTCCCCACGAAGTCTTCCTGCCGTGGAGCCATTCTTCAGCCCACTAACCTGCACAGGTGGTCCTGGTTACCCAGAGCTGAAGGCCAGTGGCCCTACCCTCCTCAGGCAAAGCTTGCTTTTGCAATCCCTGCCCTTCCCAGGGTCGTGTGCCAATCTTCCTCTTCTTTCACATGATTTCCCATTTTAAAAGCATGAGGGAAATTTCACTAATTAAAGAAAGCCTGTGGTCTATCCAGTTGTTAATAGATGAAGTAATCACTCACAGGTCACCTGGTGGGCTCAGTAGGTTGAGCGTCTGCTTTTGGCTCAGGTTGTGATCATGGGGTCCTGGGATCGAGTCCCACATGGGGGGTGGGGGGGGGTCCCTTCTCAGCGGGGAGTCTGCTTCACCCTCTCCGCCTCCCCCAGCTCGTGCTCTCTCTCTTTCTCTCAAATAAATAAATAAAATCTTTTAAAAAAAAAATCACACACTACCATATTTTTGGTGAATCCAGATTTTTAATTTTTTAATTTTTTTAAAAAGATTTTATTTATTTGATAGAGACACAGTGAGAGAGGGAATGCAAGCAGGGGGAGCGTGGGAGAGAAGTAGAGTTCCTGCCGAGAAGGGAGCTTGATACAGGGCTCGATCCCAGGACCCTGGGATCATGACCTGAGCCAAAGGCAGACGCTTAATGACTGAGCCACCCAGGTGCCTCTGAAACCAGATTATTAGATGCGGGACTAGGTTTGCTGAAAGTGGGAGTGCCCCTAGGCAGGGCCCTGAGCTTAAAGGCTTGGGTATGACTGTCTATGTGAGAGGAAGCCATGACAGACATAACCAGGCCATTGATTTCTGACTTCTGTCAGGGCCTGTGGACTTTTCACTACCCAAGATTCAGCCTCTTGCTGTCCTGGAGGGTGGCTTCCGTGGCCCATGACACCAGGGATCACATGGTCCCATCCTTATCAGCCACACATGCCCCCAGCCCTCCCAACCCCCTACCCCAGAGTCCTCAGGAAGTTGCCCACTCTGGATCTGGAGTCCCATCTTTCATCTGGAACCCCACATCAGGGGCTGCCAATCCTGGGAGCTGAATTGCCGATCCCAGAAGAACCTTTCTGACTCCATTTATGACCCTGGTTTAAAGTGATGGGGAATTGAAAGGCAAGGACATTGCCTCTGTTTTAGAGTTGCCAGATTTAGCAAATAAAAATACATGATAACCAGTTAAGTTAGACCGTCAGATAACACCAGATAATTTTTTGGGGGGGTCACCCTCACCATTTTTAAGTAAATGGCTCATTTGTATTAAGTATTCACATGACAACAAATAGGTTTTTTAATGTAAGCTTATCCCACTCCATATTTGGGACATACTTATACTAAAAAATAACTCTGTGTTTATCTGAAATTCAGACTTAACTGGGCATCCTGTATTTTATCTGGCGACTCTACCCCATTTGCCCTGGCTTATTTCGTTTGTTTGTATTACTGGTTCCTTGTCTCTATGAAGAGAAAGTATCCCCAGGGATTTGAGGCTGCCCCGCTCCTTGACCTCATAGGTGAGAGGCTGGCAACCTCGAACACACATACAGACACCTTATTTTGAGTCATCAAGATCCTGAACAAAGTCAGGACACAGGAACAATGTATCTTTGGCACTTCCCATTTTTCTGCACCTTGTCATCCTGCCTCTCCCTGGCCAGCCCCATTCCAGGTCCCTAACTCATCCTAGTCAACCACTAACTGATGAGGTTAAGGTATTAGTTGTCTGTATGATTAAAATGTGACCCACTGTCAGCCACGCTTCCTCCCCACCCCACGCCCCAGCCCCCACCACAATGGACTCAAATGACCAAGAAAATGGGATGATGACCAGACAGAGTGGCAGCTCTGTGGTTGCTCATGAGGGGTGAGCCTGCCCAGCCCCAGATGCCTGGGACTGCTCCCCCTGCCAAGACCCCTTTTCTTATAGATCTTCTGAGAAGAAAGAGTTATTTGCAAGGAACTCTACAAGGACTCCTCACTTAATGGCAAATTCAAGTCTCCTTTGGTGTTCTATCTAAGAGTCCCAGAGTGGAGGGAGAAGAAAAGAAAACCCCAAATGAAAAATCTTTGGAGAACGAGTAGCTCTAGTCTAACTTTGGGCAAACCACGTATGGCCCCAAGGCACAGAGACAGACACAAGAAAAGCTTTCTCTTCCTCGCTGTGCCAGGCTTCCCGGTTAGCTTTGGAAATCCCTGCCTGACTTCTGTGATTCCAGTGTACATCAAGGTGGTGATGGACAGTGTGTGAGGCACAACTAAAACACACACAGTGACCCACATAAACAACCAGTTCTTCCTTTCAAGACTTTTCTTGCAACCAATTATAGTAGTAATGAAATAAGCCACGTACACATCTAAACAGGTTTCTAACAGCAATTCACTTCAAAACAGACGAGCAGGACACGCCCTGGGCCATGGGATGGAAGCTGCGGTATAAAGACGTCGAAGACACGCCTCCTCATGAAGATGCTTATGGGCAAATGGAGAAGATTGACAACCAGCACCACCAATCACAGCACAGAGTGGTTGGGGTTGTGATAGAGGTGGACACAGACTGGGGAGGAACACAGAGGACCGTGATCACGCAACTAGGGCATGGGGAGATTGAGAGAGGTAGTCAAAGAAGGCTTCTTGAGGGAGGCAATTCATGGCAAGGTCGAAAAGAGCAAGGGGCAAGTTCAATAAAAACGTCCCTTCTCATGGAGCACTGGGTATGGTGCATAAAAAATGAATCTTGGAACACTGAAAAAAAAATTTAATTACAAAAATAAAAAAATCCCTTCTTTGGCAGAGAGGGCTTTAAAAAAGCCAACCCAAGTCAAGGTTAACATCGGGCAGTAGAGACTTGGCCTGTCCCTGTCTCTGGCTCAGCTCTATCAACTCCACTATTCTGGTCCAAGAGTTTCTTTTGAGTCTCCCACCAGTGAGCCCTACCAGCCATGAGTAGACAGAGATGTGGAATCCCCTTTCTTAAGCTTTTTTATTTATTCATTTCAGCCAAGCAGTTAATTAATTTTGGGAGAATCCCAGAGTGATTCTAGCGCTTCCATCCAAACTTCAGTTAATGAAAAGCTTTACTGAGGTTGTTCTCCAGAGCGTTCAGATTTATTCTTTCTTGTTTTAATCCTGAATAGGCTGCCTTGGCGGCCAGTGGCTTAGAGAGCTACTAGGTTGTTTGTTGGTTTCCATTTTCTGCAGCTCAGTTGTAACTAAGGATTTTGACCACCAACTGGTCAATACCACTTTCAATACCACTTCTGCTCAAGAGCCTGGTCATAAAGACTATTCTTGGCTCAAAGAGGCCTTGTCCCACCCCTGCCTCGCTAAGCCATTTCTTCCAACAGCCATGTCAACATTCATCCTGTTCACGCACTCAACTCACACATGGAGAACATCACAACCCAACTAAAATATCTGAAATTGGGTCAATGATAAGATTCTTGGAAGAGGTTTATGTAATAAAACCTCAAGAGTGAACCCACCAAGTATCAATGTCAGGGAGGAGATGTGAACCTAGGGTCATCTCAGTCCAACCAAGAGCAGATGGGGAGCAATTACTACATGTGGGCCCTGAGGATCCCTTTTGGACCAGGGGACTGCAGGCATGGTACTTCCCAGAACCACACCAGATATAGTTAGCCTGAGAAGATTTGCTTGAGGGATGCAATAACCAGATACCTCAAAACTTAAGGAGAGTGAGTAGGAATAGCTTGAAACAGGCGGAGACTCTCTTTAGGCTGACTATATCTGCTGAGGTCTATGGCATTATAGTGTCAGTAGCCCTCAGAAGTTCAAATGTGATGGGGTCTGCAATTGCCTTCTTCATTAACCAATCAATATAGTCATACCCTCTCTTTCTCCTCTTCTCTTCTCTCTCCCTTCATCTCTTCCCTTTTCCTACCCCCTCTCTCTTTACTTCCCTCCATCACTTACCATAGTACCCCCCTCTCCCCACTCCAACTCCAGTTCATTATGGGTCACACTTTACTACCTGCTGGGCTTAGATATGATTGAAGTTGCCTTTACCATCTCAATCACATCCTTAACTATTTCACTAAGAGGACAAGGCCCAGGCTCAGAGCCATAACACAGGTTAATAAGGTCAAATTCAAACCCAGAGGCTCAAAGAGATCTTAGAAAAGAGAGCTTGTGAAGGTCACAAGGGCTGGAAGAACTTATCAAATTAAATTGCAATGGTACTTTTCCATAGAGGAAGCAAACAAAGTTTACATCACTAAAAGAATAGGAGTTCCACCATTTGGGAAGGTGAATTACTGGCACTAGTTTGTGTCTCCTGTTATGAAAAACAAATCTTCACACAATCCAATGTTCCTTTAAACGACCTTTGTGGTACTTTCCTTCCTATGATGATCAAACTTCTCAGCCAGGTGTTAGGGACACCACTGTTTCTGTTTTTCTACCACCACCTTCTCCTTCTCCTGAAACCTGATGAAGCAGTGGCCTCTGGAGTCATTCACTTTTGGACCCTGTGTTCACCTCTAGTCCTCATCTCTCTCTCTCTCTCTTTTTTCCTCTCCTTGATAATAACCAATGATGATCAACTTCCTTTTGAAACTATTTCCTCTCTTGGCTTCTGTGTCAAGACCACTCTCCAGAGACTCCTGGGTGGCTCATTCGTTTAAGCATCTGCTTTCAGCTCAGGTCATGATCCCAGGGTCTTGGGATGGAGTCTGACATTGGGCTCCTTGCTCATCAGGGAGCCTGCTTCTCCCTCTGCCTGCCATTCCCCCTGCTCATGCGCACTCTCTCTCTCTCTCTCACTCTCTGGCAAATACATACAAAATTCTTTGGTTCTTCTGCTACCTCCCTGGCATGTCCCCTGTAAGATACACACTTAGTCAATATGGTCAATTGGACTAACAGAGAAATATTCATTCTCTCATTTCAAATATAGACAAATACTGAACTGTTACAAATTTAAATTCTTATCCAATACATATCTCATAATGCATTAAAGCTTTCAGAAACAAAATGAGGTCTTAAAGCCGAACAGTGGGCAGGAGTTAGGACGTAAGTAGGTAAGAAGGATAACAGGATTGAATTTAGGCCTTGGCCACTGGATACTGAGGTTTCGAATCTTGCCTGGGGAGGAGGGTGCAAACCATAAGGAGAATTGGAACTGAGCTACCTGGAATAAAATGAAGATTCAACAATGGCTGCCCACAGAAAACAGACTAAACTGCCACCTGTCAGGGCAGGGGAAGGAAATTTGCTAACCATCAGGCCTGTGGATAGAAAAGGAATCATTCACAAATTCTAGAACCCAGACCAGTGCCCAGTAGGCTGCGAGAGGAGGAATGCAAACCAACAGTAACATTAAAAATTGCTCCTGTGTCCATTAATCACATAGGATCCCAGGAGAGGCAAAGATAGACCAGTTCTGAAAGCTGTTGCTGTCACCCAGGGCATGTCACCTACAAAAACCACATTCCTGAAGATTACTTCATAATCAGTAGTTTGAAATCACACAAGGAAACAAACCGCCATGGGGAGAACTAAGAATTATAAATAATAGAAACAGATCTGAAAAGGTTTTTAAAACAAATGTCTAAATTTTGGGGAAAAAATTGAATGTCATAAGGCAAGAATATAAAAACTACTAGTTTATTTCTAAAAAAAATCCTTTTAATAAAATACCATAATTATTTATATACAAACATTGATGAACAGTAGAACCATGGGCTGGATACAGTTGAAGAGAAAATTAGTCACTCTGATGATAAATCTGATGGTATCATCAGAATATAGCACAGAGAGGGAGAAATGAAAAATCTAGAAGAAATTTAGAAACTGGGACCTATAATGAAAAGTTATAACGTCACAAAAGGAAAGAATAGAATATTTAAATAGCTGAGAATATTCCAGAATTGAAGAATGAAGGTATTCTGAAGTTGAAAGACTGTCTGTATTATAAGCTGGATACATTTGCTTTTAATCTCCCATTTAGACAAATAATATATAAAATATAAAACAAACATAAAGAAACGTTATAAAATCTAACAAAGAGTTAAGACAGAGTGTTTTTAAAAAGACAAAGTGACAGTTGACCTTTTTTTTTTAATCAGGGATAATAGATTTCACAAAATGTAGAATTTTTTCTTCAAAAAGCAGGTGGGTGGTGCCTGAGTGGCTCCGTCAGTTAAGCATTTGCCATCGGGTCAGGTCATAATCCCGGGGTCCTGGGATGGAGCCCTGAGTCGAGCACCCTGCTCACCAGGGAGTCTGCTTCTCCCTCTCCCTCTGTTCTTTCCCCCTGCTCATGCTCTCTCTCCCTCTTTAACAAATAAATAAAATCTTTAAAAAAATAATCAGGTGGAAAATTCTTTTTTAAAAGATGTTACTTGGGGCGCCTGGGTGGCTCAGTGGGTTAAGCCTCTGCCTTCGGCTCAGGTCATGATCTCAGGGTCCTGGGATTGAGTCCCACATCTGGCTCTCTACTCGGCAAAGAGCCTGCTTCCTCCTCTCTCTCTCTCTCTCTCTCTCTCTCCCTGCCTCTCTGCCTACTTGTGATCTTTGTCTGTCAAATAAATAAATAAAATCTTTAAAAAAAATTTTTTAAAAAATGGTATTTATTTTGAGAGTGAGCAAGAGAAAGAGCACACACTCTCTCTAAATAAAATAAATAAAATCTTTTAAAAAGTTCTGACACAAGTGGTACAACTGTTTCACTAATTAGAAATTCTACTTTAATATTTAAAGACGGAGACCCAGCAATAGCACTTATTTAAAGCTTCTAGACGATTCTAATATTTTTTAAAACCTCAATAAATCAAGCATACAGAGAATGAATAAGGACAGAGAAGATGAGACTAGCACAATATTAGCAAGCATAATCTAATAGATCTATTGAACAGACAGCTCGATTGGGAAAAAAGAGCAAGATATTTAAATGGGCACTTCCTCAAAAGAGGGTAATAGTCAATAAACATACGAGAAAAACCCAACCATTTTTGTTATCAGCTAAATGCAAATGAAAACCACAATGAGGATGCCTGGGTGGCTCAGTCAGTTAAGCCTCTGCCTTTGGCTCAGGTCATGATCCCAGGGTCCGGGGATTTAGTCCCACATTGGGCTCCTTGCTCAGCAGGGAGTCTGCTTCTCTCTCCTCTCCTCCCCCCCACCACTCGTTCTCTCAATCGCTCTCTCAGTCATAAATAAGTAAATAAATAAACAAATAAATACACAATGAGAGGCCACTACATCCTACTGGAATGGCTGAAGTGGAAAAGATAATATGAAGTGTTAGGGAAGGTGTGGAGCAACCGAAAATCCCAAGCACCACCGGAAGGAGCATGAATTGGTGAACCTGCTTCGGAAAATGGCTACTTTGCTTGGGGAAATATCTGCTAAAGCTTGATTATATGCATACCCTATGACCCCGCACGTCTACCTCCAGGTATATACCCAATAGTAAAGCATACAATGTTCACTAAAACACCTATACAACACTTCTGGTAGTAAGACTATTCATAGTGGCTAAAAACTTAGGAAAAAAACCTCTAAATCTTCAATAGTAAAGTGGATTTAAAAATTGTGGTAAATTCATACAATGGAATAACTTATACCAATGATAACAAATAAGTTACAACCACACCCTCTATAAATGAAACTCACAAATATAATGTTGAATAAAAGACATCATACACAAGAATAAGTTTTGCATGATTCCATTTGTAAAAAGTTCGGAGCCCAGCAAAATCAGTCAGTAGCGCAGAAGGCAGGACAGTGGTGGGTGGGTGAGGACATGAATTACTAAAAACACATGATTTTTCTGGTAAAAGACAGATATGAAGAGAACTCTCATTCAGGAAATGGAAGCCACATATTTTTTTCACTTATTAATGAAATATTTACAGAATTGACCAGAAAAGATGTCTCAACAATAGTCCACAGAATAAATAAATATGGTTCTCTGACTATAATGTAACTAAGTAATATATGCTCCCTGTGAAAAATTTGGAAAATACAAGAAATAAAAGCATTCAAATTGAAGTTGCCTATACTCTCATAATCCAGACATTTCCACTCACTATTTTAGAGCATATGTCTTTCCTTTTTACTTTTGTGTATTTTAACATGGTTAAAACCATTCTGTATATATTGTTACCCTCCCCTTCCTCTTTAAAATTATTGATGGCTCCTATGGATTATCACGGAGGTTACCCAGAAGAAACAAGAGAGTGAGGTACCATTTTCCACTTCATAATGAGGTGTAAGGAGCCCCTTCCAGGGGGTTAGTCTTCTGAGCATATTCTGGACTGTGTTTATTGCTGTAAACAGCAATCCCAAGTACCACTGGTCACATAGTCAGGGTCCTGTGACTGCCCTCGAGCTGCTTGCCATCTAGTTAGGATACGCAGAGTCGTTTTTCTGCCTCCAGCCTTCAACCATCCCTCTCAAGGCATCTATGGAAACTTCGGGCATAGCAAGCATTGTCCAGTACTGTCCAGCACTGTGGCAGCCTGACCAAAGCCACCAAGCAGCCTCGAGACTTCTCAGACGTCTATTATTAATAGTCTAGAAATGGACTTTTATTTATAATAGTGTTGCTATTGCTACCCCTCCCCAAGAAGAAAAGAAAGAATTACTCCAAGTAAAAGATACATCTTTTGCGGGGGGGGTATTTATTTATTAATTTGTCAGAGAGAGAGAGAGAGAGAGAGTGAGAGTGCACATGCAGGCAGAGGTAGGGAGAGAAGCAGGCTCCCTGCCCAGCAGAGAGCCTGATATGGGACTTGATCCCAGGAGCCTAGAATCATGACTCGAGCCCAAGGAAGCGGCTTAACCGACTGAGCCACCCAGGAGGCCCAAAAGATACATCTTATTAAATCTTTTTTTACACCAAAAGTGACAAAACCTTGAGAAGCAATGACAAACCATGAGGAAGTCCAAAGACCTAACAGTGGGGACATATCAAGCCTCAGTTTGTTAATATGTCCGTTTATCCCTAAATAATCTATGAATTTAATGAAATGCCAGTCAAATGTCAGGAAAGGGAGAGAGAGAGAGAGAATTGGCAAGCTGATTCTAAAATTAATAGGACAGTGGAAAAGACCTAGGATAGCCAGGATAACCTTGAAGGACAACACTGAATGATTAGCCATAGCAGATCTTTAGCAAGATTTATTAAAAAGCTAGATTAATCAAGACATGACAGTTTTGGCACAAAGATATTCAAATAGGTTCACAGAACAGACTTGAGAGCCTGAAACAGACCTACACATATTCAATTACTTTATAACAAAGGCATGTCTGCAATTCAGTGAGGGAAAGAACAGTCCTTTCAATAAGTAGTCCTGGATCAATTATATATCTAACGAGAAAAATGAACTTTGACCTCCCTTAACATTTTACACAAAAATTAATTCAAAATGGATTATAGGGGCACCTGGGTGGCTCAGTCAGTTAAGCACCTGCCTTCCGTCCTGATTCCAGAGTCCTGGGATCGAGTCCCAGTTTAGGCTCTCTGCTCAGTGAAGAGCCTGTTTCTTCCTCTCCCTCTCCCTCTGCGGCTCCCCGTGCTTGTGCGCTCTCTCGCTCTCTCTATCTGTCAAATAAATGAATGAAATCTTAAAAAAAAAAAAAAAAAGGCTTATAGATCTTACCATGAAAGGTAAGACAATACAATTTCTAAAAGAAAACAGAGGATAATATTTTCATCATTACCTTAAGAATAGTCCAAGATTTCTTAAGGATGGTACGATAGGCACAAACCATTAAAAACAATGATTTTGATTCATTAGACCACATTAAAGTTAAGAGCACTGTCTTTACCAAAAATATACCATTAAGAAAGCAAAGAAAACAAAAACAAAACAAACCAAAAAAACAAAAACAACAACAAAAAAACCCCGAAACACAAAGAAAGCAAAGAGGCAAACAGCAGACTGACAGACGTTCACAATACATATATCTGGCAAAGTATTAGTGTCCACAATATGTAGAGACTATGAATTAAAAAACCCCTGATAATCCAATGTTTTAAATGAGCAAAAGACTTAAACAGGCATTTTGCAACAGAGGATACCCTAATGGCCAATTAGCATATAAAAGTTACTTAACATCAGTACTGCATCAGGAGATGCCAATTAAAATCACAATGAAATACTATTTACACCCACCTGAATGACTAAAACTAAAAGACCAACAAGGCGAAGTATTGACAAGGATATTGAGCAACTAAAACACTCACACTTCACTGGTGGGAGTGTCAATTAGTACAACCATTTTGGAAAGCTGTTGGGCAATCCTGACTACAGCTAAGCTCTATCCTAGGCTGCTAGGTACATAGTCAAAAGAACCGAGCTTGCTGACCAAGAGACCTGTGTGAGAATTTCCAGAGCAGCTTAATTCAAAATTGCCAAAAAACTAGAAACAACTCAAATGTCCTTCAACGGTGGAATGGATTAAACCAGGTAATATTCACACACTAGAACACACCAGGCAATAAAGAGTGACTACTGTTCCACACAGTAAGAAAGAATCTCACAGACATGTGAGATAAACAAAAAAGGCCAAACATTAAAGAGGACGTGTTGTGGGATTCCATTCATGTGAATTTCAAGAACAGGCAAAACTAAAGCATGGCGAGAGGAGTCACCAAGGTCACCTCGCCAGCGGTGGCACGTGGTATTATCAGGGAAGGGACATCAGGAAGCATTCAAGAGCTGTGGGGATGTTGAAGCGATTTTATATCTTGAACTGGGAGGCCAGATACGTATGTACTCGTGTGTGTGTGTGTGTGTGTGTGTGTGTATGCACGAGCACGTGCATGCGTGAGATGCAAAAATTCACTGGGCTATTCACTGGGCTATACACTGGAAATCTGTCCTCTTGATTGTGTATATGTGTGCATGGGCATGAATGTGTGTGCGTGTGTGTCTATAAAATAGAAGATTTTATTTTTTTAAGATTTTATTTATTTATTTGACAGAGAGAGACACAGTGAGAGAGGGAACACAAGTGGAGGGAGAGGGAGAAGCAGGCCTCCCGCCAAGCAGGGAGCCCCATGCGGGGCTCCATCCCAGGACCCCGGGATCATGACCTGAGCCGAAGGCAGATGCCTAACAACTGAGTCACCCAGGTGCCCCTAGAAGATTTTAACAAGAAATTTTAAAACTTTAAGTTAGGAATCTGTTGCACCCCAGTTGATACATGGAAGGGAAGAGGGATTCTACTCTAGATCTGGATGAATGGGAAGGAAAAATTTGCTGGGTGAAAAAGTGGAATAAATCAGGAATTGCAAGAAATTTATTTTTTATTTTATTTGTGAAACTTGCCACTGGCAAACTTCCACACAAGCACATCTCCAGAATTTGCAGAGGAATCCTCTAATCTACCCACTGGTGGGCACAAAACAGTTCAACAGTGAAACTCCACTTCAACGGGAGCAAACTTAGTTTCAAAGGGAAGTGAGCCTCTGCAGAGGGAAATCTGTAGGGGAAATAAGGAAGTGGCTGGACTCCAAAAGAGTTTTTGAATTGGGCTGGGGTGGGGGTGGGGCTGGTGATGAGGAGGAGAAAGGTCTTCCAGGACCCTCCATCCTTCTTTAAGTGCAAGCTTTCGCTGCTGGAGCCTAGGCTGTGCCTAGAGGCCTCAGTGGATGGGCGTTGCAAGCAATCAGGTGGAAGAGTCCCACAGTCCCTTGCAGTAAAGAGGTTTTGGAGGGACAGAAGTAAGGGAAACCAATGGCAAGAAACTAAAAGTCAAGGTATTGAATTCTGCGAATCAGTGGGAGAAACTGCTTACTGCTCTTTGCCATAAGCATGTCAGCCAGGATGCCAGGATATGATTATGGACTATGAACTGACGTGGGTAAAGTTCCCAAAAGAGGAAAGAAGAAGAGGATCCAGTCTAGAACCAAGACAGGGCTGTCCCCTGACCACCAGCCAACTTCAGTGGCTGAAGATTTGAAAAGATCCTGGTGGAGTGGATTGGGAGTTATCATTACAATCGTCACCATCATCATCAATAACTGTGCTGTTTTACCTGTATTTCCCATGTAATCTGCAATAGTCCTACACGTATGAAGTAGTACTATTATTATCCTTATTTTACGTATCAGGAAAATGAGGCTTAGAAAAGTGAAGTAAATTGCTTAAGGTCAACACAGCTTGTCAAACAGCAGAACACCCTCCTAGTTACACCTGACTCATCTGTGGCCACACCCCACCAGCTGGAGCCGGTCCAGCCCAGGGGAGGTGTAGACGTTGAGCGGGCGCCAAGCTGGGATCCTGGAACTGGGGCAGAAAGATAAAAGGATCTGAGGGTGAGGGCAAGATCACGTCTAGGGCTTCAAGTGTCTATCATCATGGTCATGCAGTGGCTAGTGAGCGGCAGTGCTGCTCAGAACTTCTTCATTGTTGTGTGTTGGGCTTTGATAGAAGAATGAAAATAAGTGGGGGCTTGGCATTGTAAGGATGGGTTTGGAACAGATTACCTCTGCAGTGGCTATGCAGAGGGAGGTCTGGGCAAAGGGCACCTGGGGGATGTGGGAAGAAGGGGTTAAGGGTGGGGAATGACCCTGCCAGGAGAGGAAACTTTCCAGCAGATGCTGCCTCAAGTTAGCTGATTACACTTAAAACATCAAACAAGTCTGATGAGATGTCTTAGTGCTTATGACAAAAGGGAGACATGGCTCAGAATCAAATACTGCAGTTCCAGAAGAAAATGCATTGTTCTGTGAGAGAAATGTTGGAGAGGGGGAGGGAAGACAAGACCACGTCCTCAGAATAAATGCACTGATTCCACATTTGCGGCTTCCCCAAATCTCGGCTGTTAGCCTGGGAAACTAGGGATCCCAACTTGTGACGATCTGGAGCAGGCCCCAAACCCCCTCTCCCAACTTTGGGTGTCGAACTTAGCCTAGGGGAGTGACAAGGAGAAAACCAAAATGTGGATTTGTGGTTGGTTATCAAGTCACTCAAAAGAGTTTTCCTGGACATTTGCCAGTTGCCGGCTGTCAATCACTGAGCCCCTAAAGTAGAACTACCTTTGTCTTCCATGTCGGGAACAAAAAGACTCTAATACAGAAACAGTTTTTTTGTTTGTTTGTTTGTTTGTTTGTTTAACATGTGTATCTTGTAGCGAAATTCATCCCTAACTTTATACTGAGGTGAAGGTGAGTAGAAGGCATGACTATTACTGATATAATTTTTAAAGATGACACACAATCTATTAATTATGACACTTCAGGAGGAACTATCTAACTGCTCCCATCTGAAGCTCTCCCTGTGGGATGAGAGACAGCCTGGACTGGAAGTGAGTGGACACGAGGGGCACCACATTCCCGCCTTCTCCTCACACCTCCTCTGCCCTCCCTCTCTATAGCCCACCCCTCCTCAAGGTCCGTTTCCACCCCTGCCTCCCCAGTGGGGCTTCGCCAAGGATGGAAATGCAGCATGACTGCCTCTGGCAGGGAGGCCACAGGTCTGGAGATGAATAACAGACAAGGTTGACCAGGAGCCACCTGACAGGTTTAGTAAAAGGCATACTACTCTGTATGAATGTTACTTGATTCAAAATACAAAACAAAGCAAAACGTTACCCACAACTGCTTTAACTAATGGCTTGGTAATGTTTTTTATTTGCAAATATGAAAGCAAACACAGGCACTGTAATCCCATGATGTTTCTGTTCTAAACAGCTATCAGCTGGTCCAGAACTTTCAAAGTCTACCTAAAATGTACAGATCCCTAAAAATTCATTTGCCAACTTCTAGGGATCTATAGCCTACAATTTGAAAAATACTTCTGGATCACATTTTTTATATCCCATTGGGCTGAAGATTATGGTTGAACTCAAGACTGTTTTGGCTGCCATTAGGTTTACCGAGAAGACAGTGACTGGTGGCCCAGACCTGTGCAGCACAGGGTCTCCCCATCCCTTGTAACTCTGCTCCGTGGGGCTGCATGGCAGGGTCAAATGTCTTCCTGTGGTGACATTTCCTGTACACAGACACTTTCCTTATTCCCTCCCTTTTCTGTAGTTTTCACAGGGCTCAGACTAGAACAAAACTCCCATCTAATTCCACAGAAGGAATAAAAACAAGCCAAGGCCACATTGTTATGTTGGTCTGCCTATTAGAGGTAAGCTTGTCTCACCTTCAAGCTTGAGAATATTACTTGGGGTAATGAAAGCAATTTTATCTCCTCCACAGTATTGCTTTTCTCAACAACTTTACGCCTCTCTAGGGGAAAACGACCCAAAGGATAAAGCACTTCTTCCAATAATTACATAGGGCTTCTGTGTCCAGGTTTAGCATTTTTAACATCCAGCTTTAACTGCTCTCCCAGCAGAAGGATCATAGAATCAGAATCCTGGTAGACGAAAGAGAACCAGCCCTCCACTCCCAGCAGTGAAGAATGAACACTTCTAGAAATTTACCATTCCACCTGTTGGTGCATTCCATTGTTGGAGAAGGGAGAAATAGGTTTGTTGGTCAACACAATGGACTCCAGAAAAACCTTGGTCAGACCCTATAACCATGGCTGCCCATTCCATTAGCATCAACACAACCAACTTCACTCTCCTGTGTGCCTGACACGTGCACACACACACACACACACACACACTCACACACAGGCTAAGTCAGAGTTCTTAAGATAAGACATACTCTTTTCAAGATCTTTTTTCAACAACCTAGATGATTGAGGTACTTGAGAAAATCATTACAGTTAAACTAAGTCGTGTTTGGGGTACTGTGAACTAAGTCTTTGATCTTCTGTGATACAATGAGAAAGACTTCGGTAGGCTTTCCATAAAAGTCCTTCTAGGCACGTGGTATACTTAATGAGAAACAGCAGCCCACTCTCTGGGACATCTTGGTTCTCCAAAATAAATACCCAAACACACCACGATGGTGGGTGTGGGGGTTGTTTCTGGGGTAATGATCTCAGAGCCAAAGAGGTGAGAACATGACAAGAAAACCAACTCCCTGGGTGCCTGGCTGGCTCAGTTGGTAGAAGCATGTGACTTTTTTTTTTTTTTTTAAAGATTTTATTTATTTATTTGGCAGAGAGAGACACAGCAAGAGAGGGAACACAAGCAGGGGGGGTGGGAAAGGGAGAACGAGGCTTCCCGCTGAGCAGAGAGCCCAACGCAGGGCTTGATCCCAGGACCCTAGGATCATGACCTGAGCTGAAGGCAGATGTCCAATGACTGAGCCACCCAGGCACCCCAGAAGCACGTGACTCTTAATCTCAGGGTTGCAAATTCTCAAGCTCCACGTTGGGTGTAGAGATTACTTAAATATAAAAACCTTAAAAAAAAAAAAAGAAATAAAAGAAACAACTCCTTGGCAGGAAGGAAGCAGTTCCATTCATATAGGAGCCTTCATAAAATGTTCCAGAAGCATCTTTGTGTCGCAGAATCAGGAAGTGAGAATCTGGCTCAAGCTAAAAATGTGTCTCCACAGAAACTACGGTGGGCAACGGCCTGCCTGGGTCTACAACCATCCCAGAGAGAGGCTGTTGAACATTGTTTCCAGCATTATCAGGAATTCTGGTGACGGGAACCAGAGAGAACTGTCATTGTTTGGGAAATGCTTACAGGATTAGAGAACCTGGGCTCAAAAAGAAGAATATCAGTATTCCAACTGTTTACATGCCCCAGACTGGATGTAAATTAGGTGACCATACGGTCTACATGCTCATAAATAACCTTAGGCTGGATCGTTGTGATTTTTTAACCAGACTTTCTGTCTATAGTAAGCGCCGTCGGAGACCTTGTTAATTCAAGGACAACAGATTGTAGAATTAGTATTTGCATGACAGCTAATATTTTCAGTATTTATTTTTCTTATCGTAAAACTAACACACACACAAATAGGTAGTAAGAAAGCTTAAAATCCCATTGCCAGTTCCTTGGATTTCTCCCGTCTCTCTCTCTCTCCCTGGCTGACCTGGCCGTGTCCTGCAGCACTGCACCAGAATCTCCGGGGTCTGGATGGTCGGCTGTGCCCATCCCAGAGGCCCAAACAAGGGGTCTTGTGGACGACCATGGGCATGAGAGCGCCTTCGTCTCTGTCGTCAACACTGAGTCAGAGCCCTGCCCGGGCCTGCCCCTTCCCACAGCAGGCTGGCCCCCAGATTGTGCGGGTATGACTGTGGTTCCTCTGGACTTCACAAAGAAAGACTGCATTGTAGAGGGGATTTTGATCCCAAATTCACATTGGGCAACTCCCTCCTCTTGCCTCACTCCCGTCGCATTCTTCTGCCTCTCTCTCATTCATATTTTAAATTATGTTAACTTGCTCCTGTGAATGAAAGGGCTGTCCTTCTCCAAACCGTCAGTGATGTTCCCCCAGCGGGGAGGTTCCCAGGGCAGCGTGGCAAAGTGGCTCGGGTACAAGCAAGGAAGTCAGAAAGAGCAGAATTTACCTCCCAGCTTCGCTGTGTAAACGTGGGCAAATCCCTTCACCTCTCTGGGCCGCTGTTTACTTACCATTAACCCAGGTCAGCTACTCTTGGGAGCTAATGTGTGTTCGGAGCTGAGCACCTTGTCTGGCACATAATGGGCTTTCATAAGTGGTAGTTACTAAAGCAAAATAGAAAACAACGGATTAGTCCCTTGATATCCCTTTAAGTTCAGCTTTCAGCTAGGCAGTGTTTCTCAGCTGCGGCTGCACACTGGAACCCTCTGGAAAGCACTGACCAATCCTGATGCCCAGGCCTCACCACATCAGAATCTCTGAGAGTGGGACCCAGGTATTGGGCTTTTTAAATACCACCTAGGTGATTCCACTGTGTGGGAAAAGTGCAGAAGGACTGGGAATCAAGCTCGGATAAACCACCAAGGGCAACTTGGCCTTTGCTGCGGTAAGGATACTGCTCACAGAGAAGTCCCCTCACTCCAGGAATCCCCAGGAGGCTAATTACAAAGGTGCATCACACTGTCCAGAGCCAAGATGCCCCAACACCAGGCGGCTGGGAGCCAACCAAAACATCTGAAGCCCTTGTGGGGGCCCAGACCCTTGCTGGGGATCTTGGGGCCTCTGCACCCCTCCTCTCCCTGGACAGGTGGAGTTGCCAATTTTCCCTCTACTCAGCAAGGAACCAGGCTCTAGTCTGCTCTCTCTGATGAGGCCCAACCTGCCTGTTTCTGGCAAAGAGCAAGCAAGCCCTGCTCCTCTCTCCTTGGGGCACCTCACCCTGCAATGTTTCTATTTTCAGACTGTCCCGCTGCGTTCATAAATAACCCCTGGGAAATACTGAGTAGGTCCCAGTGCTGTTTACCTTTCTGCTCAGGAAACAGACAGGGAGTTCAACAGACCCAATATCCGCCAGTCCCCAGAGGCTCATGAGAGTGATGACACATATTGAAAGAAAAAGCCAAGCTGCGCTCGGGTCCCAGGGAGTCCAGGGGTGGGATTTTCCGGAGGCCACCAGCGCTCTGCCCTCTCCTGCTTTCCTGACACTGAGAATTTTGCTCCTGCCCGTGGATTTGCAGGGAACTTCAGGATATGGAACTTGGGTGGCCCTTCCTCCAGTGTCTGTGGCAGAGAATGGGGTGGGGGGAAAATAAATAAGAAGAAGAGGAAAAGGGAACAGGGCTTAAAATTATAAAGAGGAGCACTTTGGCCTTTTGAACGAATCTGCGAAAGGAAAAAGAAATAGGGAATTCAAAGGGGGAGAGAAGGTAGAATGGAAAAGTCAAAGCAGTGGAGAAAAGATGCTAAAAATAATCTTTTTTTTTTTTTGATTGGTGAGTATGAGAATGATGGGTAGGTTTTTTTCTACTAAAAAACTGTTTAAGGAACACTGGTTTCTCTACAACAAAATAAACATTCTTAACTTAAAGAAAGGCCCCACAAGGGATTATAAATCAGCACAAAGCCTTTGGAAAAGAGTGCAGCTGCCTATACAATACAATTGAGCAATTTTTTAAAAAAAGATTTTTATTTATTTATTTGAGAGAGAGAGAGCACAAGCAGGGGGAGCAGCAGGCAGAGGGAGAGGGAGAAGCAGCCTCCCCACTGAGCAAGGAGCCCGATGTGGTGTTCGATCCCAGGATCCCAGGCTCATGACCTGAACTGAAGGCAGACGCTTAATGATTGAGCCACCCAGGCACCCCCAACTCAGCAATTCTAATTTTACGTACAGCCCTAGGCTCAGGTGCTCATCACATACACAGACAAGAACAAACCGTACAAGTGTCCTCAAGGATGAAACTCACAAGCATAATATTGAAAAACAACATCAACACCAAAGCTGGAAAAAAAGGACAGTATCACACCACTTACACAAACACCCCCCAAAAGCAGCATATTGTTAAGTGATAATCACATGTGACAAACGTGTATAAAACCCACAACATTTAGGATAGCGGTGATTACCTCTGGGAAGAAGGAAAGGAGAAACAATCTTGGAGCTTTAGACCCCTGTGATAGATGTGTTTGTGTCTTCCTGAAATTCATACGTTGAAATCTAACCTCTAATGCAATGGTATGAGGAGGTGGGGTCTTTGGGAGATGAGTAGATCATGAGGGTAGAGCCGTCATGAATGGGGTTAGTGCCCTTTTAAAGGAGGCCCCAGAGAGAACCTGAGTTTCCTCCTCCACATGAGGGCACAGTGAGAAGACTGCCTCCTCCGTACCAGGAAGTGGGCTCTCCCCAAACACAACATCTGCCATGCTTTGACCTTGGACTTCCCAGCCTCCAGAACTGGGAGAAATAAATGTCTGTTGCTTACGGCATCCAGTCGGTGGGATTTTTGCTCTACCAGTCTAAATGGACTATGACAGCACCTATATCCCCCAGCCTGTTGGCCATCTCTACTTGGCCATCCACATAGACACCCAGACTCTGTGGGCCTGGAAATGAGCATTATCTTCCCTTCCATGGTGCTCTTTCTTCTGTGATCTCCTCCCACTCTAAATGGTAGCACCACCCACCCAGTGGTTAGAATCATAGGAGTTATCTTTGTCTACTTCCTCATCCTCTCACTCCATATTATATAAACTCTTAAGCTTTTTCTGTATTCCCTTATATGTCTCGAGACTTTTGAATAATTTTTCCTCATCTCCACTGTTCAAGGCTCTCTACAACTTTCCTAGATATCTATAACAGTTTTTTAAATAGACTCTCAGACTTTAGGTTGGTTGCCCTTGACTTCCCCTGCCACTTGCCATGAGAATGATCTGTCCAGAATAGAAATATGACCACACGAATCCCCTGCTTAAAATCTGAATGTCTGCTCACCAGCTATAGGATCAAGTTCATACACCTTAGCATCACACTCAGACCTGCCAGAATCTGGCCCATTGTCACCTTCTCACCTCATCTCTACTCCTCCTGACTCTGAAATTTTACACCACTACCTCATGGAGCTGCTTGTAGTTCACCGCACAAATACAAATCCTTGGCTTCTAGTGTCTACTCCTAATCCCAGCTTCTCATCCTTTTAAGACCAACACACTATATCCCGAGAAAGCAATTGCTTCTTAGGGCCAGCAGATTGTTGCCCAAGCCAAAATATTGCCCCAGTTTTACCAAATAGGTCATTTCTTCCTAAGAGAAATCAGAGATCTCAGTTTTGGGGTAGTTGGGTGGCTCAGTCGGTTAAGTATCTGCCTTCTGCTCAGGTCATGGTCCTAGGGTTCTGGAATCGAGTCTCGCATCAGGCCCCATGCTCAGTGGGGAATCTGCTTCTCCCTCTGCCACTCCCATTCACTCATTCTCTCTCTTTCTCTATCTCAAATAAATATAATTAAAAAAAAGAAAGAAATCTCAGTTTTAATGAGAAACCCACCATTTTTTATGTGAAATTTCCTAATGTTTCAACATTGCCTTAAGTTTTTTTGCAAACACTGTAGAGTCAAGACACATCTGAATTTTGAATTCAGGCTGAGCACCATTTTGAAGTATTCTACCCTAAGTTCTCTAAATTTGCTTTTTAATAATTTACCTAATCATCACATATTCTATTCTCAAAGAGTGAAACTCATGGCTCTTCATACCAATTTAACCCACAGATGGCTCAAAAGAGCAGAAACCATGTTCAGTCCATGATTTCAGAAGAAAATAGATATATTTTAAAGCCTAATACTTTAATATTTAGAAAGATACTGAAAATAGTGGTATACAGTAGATCTCTGCTATAAAATATTAAATAATATTGTCAAGCCATAACATGTTAACCGTACATGAAAGAAGAAATAATGACTTAGTTCAAGTATTCTTTACCTTTCCCTACACCCCAGTGTTATGGAAATTGAGTCACACATATCTCTCTTGTGTCTTCATAATTCTCTTGTGATAGCTCCACCCCTACGTCCACCATATTGTTCTTACTTATCTGTTTAATTATGTGTCCTTCCCAAAGACTATACACTCTTGACAGAAACAAATAAAATACCTATAGTTTAAGCTTGTTAGGAGATTAAATGACACACTATAACAAGGTTCTAGAACAGTGTCTGCCATATAGCAGAAAATGTACAAGTGCTTATTTAAAAAACTCATTTTTTGTAGCCTTGCCTCACCTCTGATAGTAGTTGTAACTACTTAAGGAGTGAGAAAAAATATGAATGAAGTCAACTTGAACTAAAAATGTAGTTGCTAAGATATACATCTATCCTGGAAACACCTGCAAACTGTAGTGAAATCCTCTTTGCATTTATCTCTTAGGGGTATATGGTATATTTGGTTCCAAACATGAATCAAATCTCATTATAACAAACCTGAGGACTGGGTAATTGCTATTGTAAGTAGTCCACCAGGTGGGGCTTGGAAATGTTTTATTATATAGAGTTTTTATTGTTGTTCTACTTACATGTGTTGGAAGTGAATTTAAGAGCTCTTGGAAAGCATGCATAGACTCACAAAACCCGTGAGGATTTAAAGAAAATACACAGGACAATAAAGTCATATCCTTATTTCTCTGTCAGTAAAACTACAATGCTTGCAACGATTTCCAAGATGCCTGGAGGGAAATGAAATCTTTGGCTTCTCACCTGGCACGACACCAAGAAGACAAAGTCTAGTTTTTGTTTTGTTTTGTTTTTTAAAGTATCTTTTTTTTTTAAGACTTTATTTATTTATTTGACAGGCAGAGACCACAAGCAGGCAGAGAGGCAGGCAGAGAGAGAGAGAGAGAGAGAGGAGGAAGCAGGCTTCCCTCTGAGCAGAGAGCCTGATGCAAGGCTCCATCCCAGGACTCTGAAGGCAGAGGCTTCAATCCACTGAGCCACCCAGGTGCCCGACAAAGTCTAGTTTTGAACAGTGTCCTTCCAAATTATTCCTGGCCCTGCGGCATACCAACCTACTCCATGTGCCTGAAGTGAGGCCCTTTAAAACATGAGTTTGATCCCAGGAGTCCTTTCACCTAATAAATTAAACAAAATCAAATTAACTAAAAATAATTTAGGCAATTCAAAAACGCAACATCACACACACCCGAATTTGCCCCCTGAATGGAATCCTAGGACATTTTCCATAGAATTCTAGCACAACCTGAAATGACAAGCTCCTATCTAATGACTTTACCACTGGCTCAAAATCTAGCTGGTTCACTGCGATGTGTTAATTCAACAAATAGCGAGCACTAACTCTGTGTGACTCACTGTCCCTGGGAGGAGGGATGACACAATGATGGAAGCACAGCCCCTATCTACCAGGAATTCCCTGAGAGAGATTCACAGGGAAACAGACCATCACGTCACCCTGCAACCGTGCTCCTCAGGGACACACCGGAGGGCACAAAGGGGGTCCAGTTGCCCGTAGTTCTAAGTAAAAACCCATCGGGGCCTTCATAAGAGTTTTGCAGCTAATCTCTTCTCAGATTTTCCCAGGGTGTTTCAGAATAAGATGCAACCTTTCCCTACAAAGAGAGAACAAAGCAAGACAAAAACACACCTAATCATCTCTTACTGAGATGTCTTTCCAGATTTGAGTTAGTGACCATTTACTGCTTCAAAGCCAATGGCTTTAAAAGCTTGCCGTGGTTTCCCTATTCGGACAAGTGTCTGATCTTGTTTTTATCTTTGCTTAGTTATTTGCTGTAATAATAACTTGTGGCAGTGAGTTCTCCTGGGTTACTATTCACTGTGAAAGGGAAAGGACTCTTTGTTTCATTGGTTTAGATTCACCAACGAAATCTAAATGGTGGAGCCATTATGCTCTGCTAAGAGAAAAGCGAAGTACACACAAGCGGGTTCACAGCCACTAAAAGGGGCCACTCATTGCTCTGCTGGGGATATGGATGGGGAAGAGGGTCGGGAGTTCTGGCACCTGGTCCCCATTCTGCTTCCTCCGACAAGCCATTTCAACCATTCACTATCTTCATCCATAAAGAGAGTCTTTTAAAGGCGTTTGCGATGTTACCTAACGGGCTGGTGTATCGCAGAGGAGATCCATGCTAACCAAGGGTACACTCCAGCCTCATGGCACGCACATCAACATACAGGCACCTGGACAGGCATCAAGGAGGCAAGGACCATGTAATCCACACTATATGTATTTGCTACCCTCCGCTGGGGAAGTCCTTCTCTGCCTCCAGCCCTTTTATCCGTCCGGTCTCTGGGCAGTCTTTTGAACCCAGGTTTTCAGTACCCCATTATCAAATTAATGTACTAGACACCTAAATAAGGCCTGAGACTAAGAAATCTAGGGCAGTGGCTCTCAAGTATGGTCCAGAAACCCTTGGTGCTTTCAGACACCTTCTGGGGGTCCACCAGGCCAAAAGTCAAGCATGGATCCTTTTAAAGTGCAAAGTAGATTAATGCATTTTTAAAATTTTTGTGTATTTTTTAATTTAAATTCAATTTAATGAACATAGAGTGTCTTATTAGTTTCAGAGGTAGAATTTAGTGATCCATCAGTTGCTTAGAAGACCTAGTGCTCATTACGTCAACCGTGAAACCCAGTCTCCCCCCTCCCCACACACCTCCCTTCCCACAACCCTCAGTTTGTTTCCTAGAGTTAAGAGTCTCTTACAGGGGGTTGCCTGGGTGGCTCAGTGGGTTAAGCCTTTGCCTTTGGCTCAGGTCATGATCTTGGGGTCCTGGGATCGAGCCCCGCATAGAGCTCTCTGCTCAGCGGGGAGCCTGCTTCCCCCACTATCTCTCTGCCTACTTGTGATCTCTGTCTGTCAAATAAATAAATAAAATCTTTTAAAAAAAGAAAGTCTCTTATGGTTTGTCTCCCTTTCTGTTCTCATCTTATTTTTCCTTCCCTTCCCCTATGTCCATCTGTTTTGTTTCTTAAACTCCACATGAGTGTAATCATATGATTATTTGTCTTTCTCTAACCGACTTATTTCACTTACCATAATACCCTCTAGTTTCATCCATGTCCCTGCAAATGGCAAGATGTCATTCTTTCTGATAACAGAGTAATATTCCATTGTATATATATATATATACTGTGTCTTCTTTATCCATTCATCTGTCGATGGACATCCGGGCTCTTTCCACAGTATGGCTTTCAAAGTGCAAGGTTGCTTAATGCATTTTAATGTAACAAAGTATGAAAAGCTGATTGATTCAGTTTCAGATTTCACCTTGCAACTAATATTTAAAAAGCTAACACTTGTCAAGTTTTTATGTAGAATAAAAAGTTATCCATAATTATCTGAAAAGGCTATTAAAATAGTCTTCTCTTTTCCAGTAACATATCAAAATGAGGCTGGATTGTCTTCAAATCCTTCACCTAAAACCTCCTATTGCAAGAGATAGAGTGCAAATCACATCTGAGAATCTAGCTGCCTTCCATTAAGCCAAACACTACAAAGGCCCGAAAAATGCAAAGCAATGCCACTTTTCACACTCACTTTCCTTTGTTTTGGAATATATGGTGATTTTACATAAACTACATTAGTTGCATTAATATGTATTAGGTATGTTATCATTATTTTCAAATGAGTTAAGTAGATTTTTAAATTTGTTTTTATTTTTAATATGGAAAATATCAAGAGATATAACCAACATAAGCAAGCTTTTTGTTGACTTCAATAATTTTTTATTTTATTTTATTTTTTTAAAGATTTTATTTATTTATTTGACACAGAGAGATCACAAGTAGGCAGAGAGGCAGGCAGAGAGGGAAGTAGGCTCCCCGTTGAGCAGAGAGCCCAATTCAGGACTTGATCCCAGGACCCTAAGACCATGACCTGAGCTGAAGGCAAAGGTTTAACCCATTGAGCCACCCAGGTGCCCCTTTTATTTATTTTTTTTAAAGATTTAATAATTTTTAAAATTAAATTGTTTATATTTACACATTGTCTTATGGGTTTTTGTGTGAACAGAAGTCTTCGTTTCTCTGGGATAAATGTCTAGGAAAGTAATTGCTGGATCATATGGTAGTTGCATGTTTAGTTTTTAAAGAAACTGCCAAATTGTTTTCCTGAGTGGCTGTACCATTTTATGTTCCCACCACGTAAGTATAAATGATCCCATGTCTTTGTATCTCTACCAGCATGTGTTGTTCTTAATATTTCTTATTTAGGCATTCTGATATGTTTATCGTGATGGCTCTAGGTAGTTTGGGTCTGCAGTCCCCCAGTGGCTAGTGCTATTGGATATTTTTTTTGATGTGATTATTTGCTATCTGTATTTCTTCTTTGATGAGATGTCTCTTCATACCTTTCACCCACATGTTAATTAGACTGCTGAGCTGTAAGCATTCTTCACATATTCTAGATAATAGGTCTTTGTTGGATATGGGGATTGCAAATATTTTCTCCCATTCTGTAGCTGGTCTTTCATCTTCTTCACAGGGTCTTTTGCAGAGCAATGTATGCCATTTATTTCCCTTTCTTGCCTTATCACGCTGGCTGGAACTTGCAGCCAGTTGAGTAAGAGTGGTGTTGAGTACACATCCTTGCTTTGTTCCTGATCTTAGAGGAAAGCACTCAGTGTTAGTATTAGGTATAATGGGAACTATAAAGCTTTTGTACATACTCTTTATCAAGTTGAGGAAGTTTGTTTGTGTTCTTATTTTCCCAAGAGTTTTTATCACAAATGAGTGTTAAATTTTGCCAAATGCTTTTGCCGCATTGATATGATCACGAGATTTTTCTTCTTTAGCCTGTTAATATGATGGATTGATTTTCTTTTTTCATTTAAGATTTTATTTATTTATTTGAGACAAAGAGAGCATGAGAGAGAGAACATATGAGCAACGGGGAAGGGTAGAGGGAGAGGGAGAAGCAGACTCCCTATTGAGCAGGGAGCCTGATGTGGGACTCCATCCCAAGACCCAGGGATCCTGACCTGAGCGGAAGGCAGACGATTAACCGACTGAGTCACCCAGGTGCCCAGACTGATTTTCAAATATTGAACCATGCTTGTCTCCCTGGAATAAATCCTGCTTGGTCATGGTATAGAATTCTTTTTATATATTGCTAAATTCTATTTGATAACATTTTGTAAAGGATTTTTGCATCTATATTCACGAAGGATATTGGTCTGAATTTTTTAATACTGTCTATGATTTTGGTATCAGGGTAATATTAATTTCATAAAATGAGTTGGAAAGTGTTCTCTCTTACTATTTTCTGGAAAAGATTATATATAATTTGTATTAACTCTTTTCTAAGAGAGTAGTAGAATTCGCCAGAGAAACTATCCAGACCTAGAGATTTCCTTTATGAGTTATTTAGTCCCAAATTCAATTTCCTTAATAGATATAAGCCTATTCAAATTATCTCTTTCATAGCAAGTAATGGTTGTTTGGGTTTTTTGAGGACGCGGTCCATTTCGTCAACTCAAGGGAAGAAGGACAGCCCATTATAGTTACCCATATTTCGTTCGTTACAGACTGGTGGGGATGAAAGTTCCAGCTCCCTACTTGGCCTTCTCGGACATCACCTGGGTGAGGGGTTTGGGGTACTTCATTACAGCCTCTTAAGGGTAGAAGTCTGGACTCCACTGACCTTTGCGAGAGTTTGGTAGGGCTATGGTTTGTGACTGGAGTGGAATGGCTATTATCTAGAAGTTTCCTATCTAGCTAAGTTGTCCCTCTCCTGGTCCCTTAGCGAGGGAAAGGAGACTTCTGCTGGAGTTTCTCTTATCTGCACACATCGGTGTTTCTAGGTTGCCAGCTTCTTCAATTCCAAGTCGGGGATAATGGGAGGCAAAAGATAAAGCCAGAGACCCATCACTGCATCATTCCAAGGGTTCCTAGGTCCCTAGCCAGACTACCAACTCTTTACACATTTCACAGCTTTCTTATGTATAAAGCTTTGCTTTATGTATAATATCTAAGGGTGTTTGAGTTGTACTTACTGAAAGGAATATGGAAAAGTTTGTCTAACACACATTCCAGAAGCAAAAGTGTCCTCAGTAATTTAAGAGTAAGAAGGGTCTCAAATTTGACAACCAGTGGTCTAGAGGATACAAACCCGGTAAATCATAGATCCTTGCTCTTTCGTTTGTAATCTTGCTATGAATGGGACATGTCAGGAATTTTAAATACTTAGCTCTTTATGTTAAACTATATATATGGTTTTTAAATTTATTTATTTGACAGAAAGAGAGACATGGAGAGAGGGAACACAGGCTAGGGGAGAAGGACAGGGAGAAGCAGGCTTCCTGCTTAGCAAGGAGCCCAACGCGGGGCTCAATCCTAGGACGTTGGGATCGTGACCTGAGCCAAAGGCAGACGCTTAATGACTGAGCCACCCAGGTGCCCCTAAAATATATATTCTTTTAATAAAATAATCTATCACCAGTTATACATGGTCAAAAAAATTCCTTTTTGGTTTTTCTATTGTTGTTGTGACTTGCTTTTCTGCTCTGCACCCCAGCACACCCTACTGGCCCACATCACACTGGAATGACAGGGATGGCAATGATTTACCTTTGCATAGCCTGTGACTGTTTACAGAATGCTCTCGTGTACATCATGATACTGGGTCCACACAATAGCCCTCTGAGGTCAGTCGAACTAACATTATCACAGCAGGGCGGACTTCTGACTGACACACCCCAGTACAGTTGGACCAGTTCGAAACTAACAACCTATTTCCATAAAAGCTGCTGCCTTGAGTTCCCAAAGATCCAACCCCCCCTCCGCCCCGGCCACCTGTCCCCCCACCTCCTAATAATCCTGCAGTTAAAAGGTTAATGCTAGACCAAGATGGGACCTTGCCAGGGTCAAGTCTGATTGGGTGGTGCCCGAGCCACTCCTGCTCGTCAGAGGCCTGGACTATTACCTCTATCTCTTGCTCATGAGACATGGAAACTCTGAGATCAAGTGACCTGCTCATGTCTCCGCATTTTCCAGACCCAAAGATCCAGATCCTTCCTGAGGCAATGAATGAATGCAGAAGTCCAGTTTGTAGGGGCCGACATGTGGCCCCACTGAGCTCCCTCACCACCCCCTCAACACCCTGCTTGTTTCTCCTCCCTCTGTGCCTTGGCACCTGCTGTTTCCCAAACACCTGAGATTGCCCGTCCCTGAAGCCTTCTCCAGGAACCCCAGCCCCCACCACCTGCCCCTTCTAAACTGTCCTGAACCCACACACACCATCTTTTTTGGGGGACGGGGGGATGGGGAAGAGGCAACTCTATAAAGTATCATGCATGTGGGGCGCCTGGGTGGCTCAGTGGATTAAAGCCTCTGCCTTCAGCTCAGGTCATGATCTCAGAGTCCTGGGATCGAGCCCCACATCCGGCCCTCTGCTCGGCAGGGAACCTGCTTCCCTCTCTCTCTGCCTGATTCTCTGCCTACTTGTGATCTCTGTCTCTGTCAAACAAATAAATAAAATCTTAAAAAAAAAAAAAGGTATCATGCATGTGTGTTTTATATTCTCCCCAAAGATCATTCAGTCCTTACAGAGAAGGACCATGTCCTACAATCCCAAATCATCTGGAGGATTATGTTAGGCACGTAATGGGTTCTCTGGAGCCCAGAAGAAATACTGGCTGGTTGGCAGGTTGGCAGAGGCAGAGCTCAGACGCTGTGGACAGGAAATGTGGTCACACACAGTTTGTTCTCTCCCCGTTTCTCTTGCTGGTTTTCCACCCACTTACAGTTTCACACACATGAACACACCCAGGAAACAAGATATGCAGCCCTCCAAAGGTGTTCTTCTTGTGCCCTGGCCCGCAGAAGGACAGGTTTTCCCTTGACAGTTATATGATTGGTGTGTGCACTCCTTCCCCACAGAATTTCTTCCGGTATATACATTTAACAACAATGACAACGAAGAATGACATAAACTCTGATGAGTAAATGGGGAATTGGAAGGAGACAGGACTCCTTGGCTCTGACCATCTGGGGATGCCCAGGCCACCAAGTGCTGGCAGGATAACCAGGCCAGTGCCACAGGGTGGAAGATTACATTGGGGCTATGGCGTGTCCCTCAAGTGGCCCTCTGGGGACACCACAGTCGTTTTCAGAAAACACAGCATGAAACCCCCTCAGTCTTACGGCAGCCAACTTGGTGTGGAATGACCCTGATAGAAATGAGATGGTTCGAAATTTCCCAAGGCCTGGCCAACCGAGGTAACACTGATGGATGGTGGCGGCTGGGCAGGTCTGTGAAGGGACAGCCCAAATGAGGGAGTTCCTCTTGACAGACAGCGTCCCCCAGCAGCCGGCCCTTCCCAGGCCCCCTCCTGCTCTGCCCCAGGGCTGCTCTTGTCAGGAGCTTTGAGGTAAAACCTGTTCCCAACAGGCTTCAGATTCAGAAAATTCCTGTGAGGGGCCAGGTACATACTTTGGCCTGCCATTTGCTTCTCCCTTGAGAAAGACGCCTGAGAAGGTGAAGAGGAAAATGAGAGATTTAAAAATGACAAGGAGGGAGAAAGGGGGGAAGAGAGGCGCCCGGGGCAGCCTGCCATCAGTGCGGGGGCACGCAGACACTCGCCCTGCGGATAGGACATTTCTCCAGCCCCAGCACCTACGTGTTTGTTTTCCTAGGACTTCCACAAGAAAACAACCTGAAGCATAAAACTTGCCGTCCCTTTGCTGCCTTCAGAGTGGAAAAGTTAAGGTGACTGAAGAATGTATGTGTGGCAAGGTTCAGATGGCATGCGCGGCTGACAGGCCAGTTTGGCCCACCTGGAGGTGCCTCCAGAGTTCACTTCCCATGAACCAAGCCTCGAAGCTGGTTCATTCTTTCTTCCTCTCTCATAAACACACACACACACACACATGCACACACACATACACACGCATATACATGCCACTGTCACTTCTAAACTAACACCCCTGGTCCCCTTCCCAGGTTAGATGCTCAACTAAACTAAGAAACTCACCTCAAATCCCTCTGCCTGGGTAATCTGTCTTTTAACATTTTTTTTTTTTTTTTAAAAGGACTTTTGAAGACTAGGCCACACCCCCAGGGAACCCTGGGCCCTGGTGCAGCTGTGTTGTTAACAGATTGGGTATTTTGCCCCTCAATCCCATCCCACAGGCCTGGGCCCAACCCTACCATACTCAGGACCCTCATCTTTGCTTTCCTCCTGTGGGCTATAGTGTCGAGAATTTTATTTGACATAACTGGGATTGTGGGTGGCTAAAGTAATTCAAGAAAAACACAACAGGGGCGCCTGGGTGGCTCAGTGGGTTAAAGCCTCTGCCTTCAGCTCAGGTCATGATCCCAGGGTCCCAGGATCAGCAGGGAGCCTGCTTCCCTCTCTCTCTGCCTGCCACTCTGCCTACTTGTGATCTCTGTCTGTCAAATAAATAAATAAATAAATCTTTAAAAAAAGAAAGAAAGAAAAATACAACAGAACAAAATCTCTTTACGTTTTTTTTTTTCCTGTTGTAAACATCCTATCTCCCAAGGGTTGGCGACATTGAAGGAAAGCGGTTTTCCCAACGATAATTACATCTTTCAGAAAACTGCTGGCCTGGGTCTGAATCTGCAGTGCGCAGGGAGTTGTTTATTTGCTGTGAGCCACACCCACTGTTGAGCTCGGGCCTCCAGGGCCACCACCAATTACCCACTCCCTCCATCCCCCCGCCTGGCCCAGCCAGCACCTCAGCTGCTCGGAGCAAGGTGCTCAATGGGCCTGAGTGGGCGCTGGCCACTCTACCCACCCAGCTGTGGGCGGCCCCGCTGGAAAACAATACCCTCTTTCACGGGAAGCAGGTGGTTTCATTGCAACACGGAGTAAGAAGAATCAAGTCTAACTGTGAGCGGCTGTTTTGGAAATGGAACGAAATATGTTTCCAGAGGGAAGGGACCAATCCAGTGCTGTTGACATGCCCAAACTTCCTGCCACTTCAGCGCTAAGAGCTGGCTGGTAAACCCAGGCGCAGCTGAATGGGTTGTTAAAATATTGAAATACTCTGGTTCTGAGTAATAAAGCTGCTGTCCCAAGCCCCCACCGGTCCCCTGCAGCCTGGGCCTGCCTTTGCAAGATGCCTGGCCTTTCTCACAGCCCAACCTGTGAGGACTCGTATCAGGCCCCTCCAGGAACTTGCTTCTCCCACTTGTCCATGCTGTCAGCTCTGTTAAATTTTTTTTAACTGAGGTATAATTGACATATAACATTATATTAGTTTCAGGTGCACAACATAATGATTGGACGTTTGTATACACTGTAAAATGAGCCCCACAATAAGTCTAGTTAGCGATTGTCACCATACAAAGGACAGCAAAAGGTGTGCCTGGATGGCTCAGTCTGTTAAGCATCCATCTCTTGATTTTGGCTCAGGGCATGATCTCAGGGTCGTGAGATCGAGGCCTGCATTGGGCTCTGCGCTCAGCACAGATTCTGCTGGGGATTCTCTCTCTCCCTCTCCCTCTGGCCCTCCCCACCTCATTCATTCTCTCACCCTTTCTCTCTCTAATAAATCAATTTTTAAAAATCTAAAAAAAAAGGACAACTAAGTTTTTTTAAAGAATTTATTTATTTATTTGACAGAGAGAGATCACAAGTAGGCAGAGAGGCAGGCACAGAGAGAGAGAGGAGGAAGCAGGCTCCCCACTGAGCAGAGAGCCCGATGTGGGACTTGATCCCAGGACCCTGGGATCATGACCTGAACTGAAGGCAGAGGCTTAACCCACTGAGCCACCCAGGTGCCCTAATTTTTTTTTTTTTTTTTTTTTTTTTTTTTTTGTGAGATCACTTTTAAGATATGATCTCTTGGCAACTTTCAAGTATGTGCTATAATATTATTGACTATAGTCACCATGATGTATATTATATCCTCATGACTTGTTTATTTTATAACTGGAAGTTTGTAGCTCTTGACTCCCTTCACCTGTTTCACTCATCCCTCAAACCCCCCACCCCTTCAGCAACCACCATTCTGTTCTTCATATCTACGAGTTTTGCTTTGTCTTTTCTATTACACATGTAAGTGAAATCATACGGTATTTGTCTTTCTCTGTTTTATTTCACTTAGCATTATATCCTCCAGCTCCATCTGTGTTGTCCCAAATGGCAAGGTTTCATTCTTTTTGATGGCTGAGCAGTATTGCATTTCATATATAACCCATGGCTTTATCCCACTGGTGAGTAGACACTTAGGTTGTCTCCATATCTTGGCCGTTGGAAATGATGCTGCAATGAACATGGCACACATATATCTTTTTAAATTAGTGCTTTTGTTTTCTACAGATGAATACCTAATTGCAGAATTGCTAGAGTGTATTGTAGTTCTATTTTTAATTTTTTTAAGAAGCTCCATACTGTTTTCCAGAATGGCTGCACCAGTTTGCCTTCCCACCAACAGTGTGCAAGGGTTCCTTTTTCTCCACATCTTCACCAACACTTGCTATTTCTGATACTTTTAATATTAGCCATTTTAACAGTTGTGAGATGATATCTCATTGTGGTTTTGATTTGTATTTCCCTGATGATGAGTGATGTTGAGCATCTTTTCATGTGTCTGTTGGCCATCCCCATTGAGATCCTCTGCCCATTTTTTGAAAAATTTTTTGCACTATTAAATTATATATTTTTAAAATATCTTTTAGATACTAACCTCTTCTTGGGTATATGATTTGCAAATATTTTCTTCCATTCAGTAGGTTGCCTTTTCATTTCATTGCTGGTTTTCTTTGCTGTGCAGAAGCTTTTTAGTTTGATGTAGTCCCACTTGTCGATTTTGGCTTTTGTTGCCTTTGCTTTTGGAGGCAGATTCAAAAAATCTTTGCCAGACATCAAAGAACTTATTTCTTATGTTTTCTTCTAGGAGTTTTATGGCTTCAGGTCTTACATTCAAGTCTTTAATCCATTTGAGCTAATTATTGTGTGTGGTGTAACATGGTACTCTGGTTTCCTTTCTTTGCATGTGGTTGTCCAGTTTTTCCAACACCACTTATTGAAGAGAATGCTCTCTCCCCATTGCGTATTCTTGGCTCCTTTGTCATGAATTCATGGGTTTATTTCTGGGATCTCTATTCTGTTCCATTGATCTATGTGCCTGTTTTTACGCCAATACCATACTGTTTTGATTACTAGAGCTTTGTGATATAACTTGAAATCAGGGAACATGATGCTTCAGGCTTCCTTTTTCTTTCTCTAGATTGCTGTGGCTCTTTGGTCTGTTGTCGTTCCATACAAATTTTAGGATTGCTTGTTCTAGTTCTGTGATAAATGTCATTGGAATTATGATAGGGATTGCATTGTCTCTGTAGATTACTTTAAGGATATGGACATTTTAACAATATCAATTCTTCCAGGCCATGAGCATAGCATGTCTTTCCATTTATTTGTGTCATCTTAGACTTCTTTCATCAAAGTCTTACAGTTTTCAGCAACCAGGTCTGTTACCTCCTCAATTAAATTTATTCCTATGCAATTAAATATGGGATTGTTTTCTTAATTTCCCTTTCTGATAGTTGGTTGTTAGTATATATAAGTGCAATAGATTCTGTATGTTGATTTTATATCCTGCAACTTTACTGAATTTATTCATTAGTTCTAAAAGTTTTTTGGTATTTCTTACAGTTATTAAGCTTTTTGTTTTTTGTTTTTTTAAAGATTTTATTTATTTATTTGACAGAGAGATCACAAGTAGGCAGAGAGGCAGACAAGGAGAGAGGGGGAAGCAGGCTCCCTGCCGAGCCGAGACCCACGCAGGACTCGATCCCAGGATCCTGAGATCATGACCCGAGCTGAAGGCAGCAGCTTAACCCACTGAGCCACCCAGGTGCCAAGTTCTTAAGTTTTCTTACAGTTTTCTATGTATAAAATTATGCCATTTGCAAATAGTGGCAATTTTACTTTTTTCTTTCCAACATGAATTTCTTTATTTCTTTTTCTTGCCTAATACTCTGGTTTAAACTTCCAATACTATGTTGAGTAAAAATAGTGAGGCTGGACATCTTTGTTCTTGTCTATTCCTGATCTTAGAGGAAAAGCTTGCTGCTCTTCACTGTTGAGTATGATGGAAGCTATGGGCTTGTTATTACGGCCTTTATTACCTGGAGTTACATTCCCTCTCAAGAGTTTTCATCATAAATGGATGTTGGCTTTTGTCAAATGTTTTTTTTTGCATCTATTGAGGTAATCATAAGATTTGTATCTTTAGTTTTGTGAATGTGGTGTATCACATTGATTTACAGGGAATTATTCCTGTAGATTTGGTGTGTCTATGGGAGGAGGTGGGGTCAGAATCTCCCTACACCATCATCCTGGACAATGTTAAATATTTTTCGTCACAACCCTTAGCACTTCTGTAAAACTTCACCCCCTCCCCAAATCAGAATTCACTGCCCTTTGGGAAATCAGATAGCACATTGTTTACACTTTGGGCATTTAGCACAGTCTTTAATGTTATTTCTGTTATGTGGTCATTTATATTCAGGTCTCTCCCTTCCCAGGGCCAGCGTACCATTTATCCAGGGTTCCCCAGCGCCTCGTACAGACTAAATGCCACATTCCTGTTTGTGACATCAGTTTGAATTCAGGTTGGCTCAGAGGTGGGGAGACAGGATGAGAAAGAAGTCCTGTTGAGACAAGGGACATTTCCCTGTGCGCATGTGCACAGAGGGCCTGAGGGGCCATTTCTGCCCTCTCTGCTGATCTGACTGTAGAGAAGGAAGATAGGTGTGGGTGGAGGTGGAGAAGCCACATGGCAGAACAGCCTGGAAGAAGAGTAGCCAGACTGGAATGGTGACAGGCTTTTCCCAGGGCTTGACTCTCCCATCAGGCTTATTTGGCTCTGCTCAAACTAAGACACCGTATTGGAAATGTTAGCTTCTGCTCACTGACACTCCAGAGGAAAGTGGTTCTATGCAGCTATCCAGGAGGCAGCTGGCTAGAGAGACCCCGAGAAGGCCTTTAATTCAGCCCTTTGCCCCACGGATGGAGAAAGCTACCTAATATTGGCTTCTCTTTCCAAGGTCTTCCAGACAGGGGATGCTGCCTGGGGAACCAGGGATGGCAGAGCGGGAACTTTGGACCAACCTCAGAGAGACTGCAGTCCTACCCCTCTGAGGCTGCTCCTGATGTAGAGTGCAAAAGTGGCTGGGGACAGCGGCAGAACTAGAGCTCATGGAGGGCGAATGTTCTACAATGTGGGGGACACTGTTTAAGAGAAATAATCCCCATTTGCAAAGACAAAATGAGGTGCAGGGTCTTGGAAGGAGCTTACACAAGTAAGGGGCCTGACCGACTCCTTTGCTTCATTAGCTACACAGTCCATGTATCACTGACGCAACCTCAACAAAAGCAGGGGAAGGTGGCTATTCGTTTCCTAGGGCTTCTAGAAGCAAGGACCACAGACTGGGCGGATTCAAACACCAGAAACACATTGTGTCACAGGTCCAGAGGCTAGATGTCTAACAGCCAGGCGTGGGCAGGGCCACACTCCCTCACAGACCTGTCAGGGAATCCCTCTTGTTTCCTCCCCACTTCTGGTGCTCTGCAGGCAGCCCTGGGCATTCCTTGCCTCACAGCTGCCTTACTCCACTCCCTGCCTGGATCCCACGGCGCTTCCCCTGGGTGTCCCTGTCTTCAGTGACCTTCTAAGTCCACAGACCGGCAAAACACGGTGGGCACAACTTTGCCCCAGAAAGCACCATGTGGATGTCTCCACAGTGCAAGGTTCTGAAGTCCAGCTCCCAGGGCTCACAGAGCTAAGCCAAAGGGGCGGATGGTTAAAGCAGCTGGTAACGTGGGCAGGAGTGCATCAATGTTTAGAGTTTTCCTTCCGGTAAAATGTTTGTCCTCTTCAGGATGCTTGGCTTAATCTCCACAATGAATTAAAGTTTGTTGGGCACACAGCAAGGGGCAGGAACAGCCTGAAGAGCTCCAGGTGGCGGGAAGAAGCCAGGCTGGGCTTAAGAACAGACAGATCATCCCAAGAAGGGTGCTCCCCATACATTCAATACCCAGCGTGATCGACCATGGGCTGGCCCAGTTGCTTCCACATTCTAATTGACCAAATGCCAAAGAGGCTGTGCCATTTTCAGAGTCATGATTCAATTGAATACAGCCAGCATGCAAATGCTACCCCACATGGCTCATCCATCCTGATTTTGTCACCCTCTCAGAATCCCACAGTGCCCCAGGGACGTCTTTTTGGGTGCAAATTATCCATGGATACAGTACTGTGCCTGGTGGGAGGAGGGGACTGGCTATACCTTGCTGACCCTGGGATATAACACAAAGGTGGTTTTCCTGGTCACACGAGTCAAGGATAGAAAAGAATGGTCATGAGAGCTTGCAGTTGTTTGGATTCTAGTTTAGGAAGCAACATGGTAATGGACATTTGATTGCATCTGTATGTGAAGGTAAAGGACAAGTCCATGAACTGACCAGTTGTGGTGTTAGCATGTTTGATTGTACTGGGCAAGGGAATGGGGGTGGTCTGTACTGACACAGCGCCCACCCACAGGAGAGAGGCAGCCCCTCTGGTTCTCGGATAGCGCCACTAAGACCGTGTGTGACTCTTGGACCGGACTTTGGACCACCCTGTTGTGGGCTCATGGGCATCCACCAAAATAACTAAAACTTCCACCCTTTCTGCCCCAAAGTCTCCTGGACCTGGTCCCACGTTTCTCTGGGTCATAGAGTTTCTCCTTTCCCTGTGCTTGCTCTCAGGAGCTGCTCTCAAAAAGCAAGCCTGTCCCTCAGGGTCCACCACCGACAGCACTCCAGCCCCCGAGGGGACCCACAGATCAGCGGAGCATGGCTGGGGACGCACACACCTGCTGCCATCAAGGAGCTCAGCCTCTGTTTGCAACTGCCACCAGGCTGGTTAGGAGATAAGCTAAGTGCTGGGAGTTGGGGCTAAAAGCTGCTTCATATCTGCTTTGTGTATGTCACCTTGCTTTGGGGCTTTTATTTTTCCTATTTGGTGATCACCAAGGTACTGAAATCTGGAAACATCTGTCCAATAATTAATATATGAATCAACCAAGATCAAGTTTGTTTTTGCTCTCAGGGTAACCCAGGAACCAACAGAGTTCCCCACTCAGGAGAAACCCTAAATAGGAGGTTTGAGCTAAACGAACAAAGGAGTAGATACATGAATGAATGATATATCAAAACAAGAGTCATGGCAATAGGAAGAGGAAGGACCCAGGTGAACCAAAGCAGCCAGGGAAGTTTCCACAGAGGAGTAAGAATGGAGCTGGGCAGCTGAGACTGAGCAGGATCTAACCAAGTAGGGAGGGAGAGAAGAAGGCAGGACTATCTCTGTTGAAGATCTTCCAGGGAGGAAAAGCCCTGTGCTAGGAGGGATGCTGGGGCTCAGTCAATGAACAGCCGTCATCCTGGAGGCTCAAGGTGATGGTTTTCCCATGGGACCAAGCTAGAGCCTGACATGGAATTTCTAGGAATGTGAGCTCATGCCGCTTGGTACAGTGGGTAGAGACCTTACAATCATGGATACGGGCACTGAATGTGAACTTGCATTCTGTTCAGGCCCAGGGGCCCTGAGTGAGTGTGTTTTATGCTCCGAAGGAGAAGGATTAGGGAAAGTCAGCATCTCTCTCCCACTCAGTCCTCTGGACTCCTAACCACTTGCACCAACAGGTTTTCTACTTGGGCTTCTGATTTCCCCTAAGGAAGCTTCTCAACAGCACCACCTACTCCCGGTGTCTCATTTTGGTTCCCACGAAGACTCCGTCTATTTCACATATACTTGTAGGGCACACACCATGTGCAGAGAATTCTCCTAGTGACAGCAGAAAGCAAGACAGGCATGGTCCCTGCTATCATGCAGCTTACCTTCTCCAGCAAAAAAGAACAAGTAAGAAAGGGAAAAAGAAGGTAATTCCTGGCATAAAGGGCATAATAAGGACCATCAACCAGGGCAACATGATAAAGAGTGAAGAGGTGAGGGGTGGCAGCTTTAGGTGTGATGGTTGGTCAGAGAAGGTAGCTTGGAAGAAGTGACATTTGAATTGAAAGCTACAGGTAAAGTAAACTCATGACAAAAGTCCATAAAGAAAGAAGGAATATAGTTTTGATATTATGTCAATTAGAAACTGAGATTAACTGCTGTTAACAAGAAATCACCAAAGTGGCTCAAGTTAAGTTACAGGCTTATTTTTCCCACACATTAAAAAAAAGTAGGGACATTTGAGGGTGGATCTGTATTGAGGGTGAGGGTGGGGTAGGGAGTCCACCGCTGAGTTCTAATTTAGATCACCAGTGCCACCTGTGGGGAAGTGGCCCCATCTTAGATTCTGTATTATCAGTGTGGTCAACAGAAGTGGTCAGGCTCTTGGGGTCTGGAGCAGAAGTATCTTTTGGTCCCTGGTGGTGGAGATGATGAGTTAGCTACCCAGTACATCAGTGATAGTCCCCAGCTAAAAGACTCTTTGCTTACCTTATGTGCTGTGGCCACCAGACTAAGTTCTGGTCAAACAGCTGCAGATGAGAACTCACTGGGTGGGATTTTCAGGGAAGTTCCTTCAAAGGGAGACAGTTAGTTAGGAAGGGCCCTCCTTGCCCTTCTCCCTTTCTCTTCTTCTGGCCTGGAATACAGATGCAATGGCTGAAGCTCCGGCAGCAGCCTTAAACCACATTGTGACCATAAAACAAGAAGTCAGATCCTAGAGGTGGTGGAACACAAAAATAGAAAGAGCTAGGCCCCTGAGGCACTACTGATCTAGCAGGGAGCTGTGTACCTTTGTACTTACTTTGTGTGGGAATAAATAAATAAACAAAATCTTTAAAAACAAAATAAAATTAATGTTTTTTTAAAAAAAGATTTTATATATTTATTTATTTGTCAGAGAGAGACAGAGCACACAAGCGGGCAGAGTGGCAGGCAGAGGCAGAGAGAAAAGCAGGCTCCCCATTGAGCAGGGAGCCTGATGTGGGACTCAATCCCAAGATGCTGAGATCATGACCTGAGCCGAAGGCAGCAGCTTAACCAACTGAGCCACCCAGGCATCCCAAACATTAAAGGTTTTGAGAAGAGATGACCCTGGATTATCTAGAGGCACAGTTACACTCTACACAGTAACGGATTAAAGAATTACAATCTTTCAAAAAATTAACTTGTTGAAACAGCAGTAGAAAATGGGACATAAATCACATTTGTGAGAGGATAATGATGTTCTTAGTTGAAGAAATGTAAAAACATCTCGGGGGAAAACTACAAATGTAATCACACAAAACTGTAGAGCTTCTATCATAAAAATCACAAAACTAAAATATTTAAAATTTATATAACAAAAGACTATAAAGCTAAAAAAAATATGAAGAATTCATTCAAATTTATTAGAAAAACAGCTAGACCCTAACATAAATGGAGGAAATACATGAATGGTCCACAGTGGAAAATTTAATGAATTAGCATGTGACATCATGATAAAATCGCTGTTTCTCCTGCATCAGGCTCTATGTCAGACCCTTCAGAAACATTGTCTCATCTCCCTACACACATCCTATAAGGGAGATATTACCATCCCCATTTTGTAGATGAGTAAACTGAGGCTAGGGAGTATGGACAGAGCTTAGGAGATGGAATTTTAACCCAAGTCAGAAAAAATAATTGTTGCAGTAATCGTGCATTCACTTATTAAATTAGTATTTTATTTTTATTCTATAGGACTAGGTACTGTGCTAGATAAAATTGGGGATATAAAGGTAGACAAGATGCTTTCCTTTTTCTTAAGGACCTGGAAGTTAGGGGAGCAGATAGACAGCCTTTAATCAAAGACTGTGGTTAAAGCACATGGAGGTGGGGCGCCTGGGTGGCTCAGTCCACTAAGCCTTCATGTCTGCCTTCATCTCAGGTTGTGATCACAGGCTCCTGGGACTGAGTCCCACATCAGGCTCCCTAGTCAACGGGGAGTCTGCTTCTCCCTCTCCCTCTGCCTGCCACTCCCCCTGCTTGTGCTCGCTCTCTTTCTCTCTCTCCCATAAATAAATAAATAAAATCTTAAAAACAAAACAAAAAAAAAGAGTACATGGAGGAGAACCAAAGAAACACCAGTTGGAGGTTCCCATTCGCATCTGGGCTAATTTTAATCGCTAACATCCAACATTAGCACCTGAATCTCGTGCCAGCTTTGGAAAGCAATTTTGTAAGATAGGGCTGCATTTTGGCGTAGTCATTCACTGGGAATTTGTTTCAATAAAATCATTCAGGGGCGCCTGGATGGCTCAGTGGGTTAAGCCTCTGCCTTCAGCTCGGGTCATGATCCCGGCGTCCTGGGATCGAGCCCCATGTCGGGCTCTCTGCTTGGCGGGGAACCTACTTCCCTTCCTCTCTCTCTGCCTGCCTCTCAGCCTACTTGTGATCTCTCTCTGTCAAATAAATAAATAAAAATCTTTTAAAAAATAAAATAAAATCATTCAAAAGAAGAAAAAACAACTATGATAACATAGGTTTATTGTAGCATCGCCTTGGTGGTTCAGAGGATTAAGCCTCTGCCTTCAGCTCAGGTCATGATATCAGGATCCTGGGATTGAGCCCCACGTCAGGCTCTCTGCTCAGTGGGGAACCTGCTTCCCTCTCTCTTTGCCTGCCTCTCTGCCTACTTGTGAGCTCTCGCTCTCTCTCTCTGTCAAATAAATAAATAAAAATATATTTTTTTTAAGATTTTATTTATTTATTTGACAGACAGAGATCACAAGGAGGTAGAGAGAGGAGGAAGCAGGCTCCCTGCTGAGCAGAGAGCCCGATGCAGGGCTTGATCCCAGGACCCTGGGATCACGACCTGAGCCGAAGGCAGACGCTTTAACCCACTGAGCCACCCAGGCGCCCCAATAAAAATCTTTAAAACAAAACAAAAACATAGGTTTATTGTAACATTTGCAAAAGAACAATAAGGAAGCTTGAAAGGAAGCAAGAGGTGTTTTGAGACGTCCTTGGACCAAACTTGGACGTGAGTGACAGACTGATAAGCAGCAGCCGGGATTCAAAGCTTAGCAGGACTGAACGAACCACTCTGAGACAGAACCCCCTGAGCCCTGCCCACCCCCTCCCCATGCACTGTTCTCCTCTGCCTCGGGGTCACAGACTGGCTCTGTCCTGGTCCCAGCATGTGTGCCTATGAGCAGCTCCACTGCTGTGTACACGCAGCCAAGATGGCCACCATGAGAGGAATGTGTGCTTCTAGAATATGGTAGATAAACCAGCTGCTGGAAAAAAAAACCATGAGGGCTGTGTTGAAATATGGAAAAATGTTGTACAGCAGAAACAGCCTAGATGACCATGAGAAGAAAGATTTAATGGGCTGTGACAGATCAACACAATGGAACATTACAGTAGCTATTCAAAAAAGGGTGATTATGAAAAGTAGGTAAGGACAAGAAAAAATGTTGCATACTATGATAAGTCAAAATAACTGACTGCAGAATTATATATGCTAACGGACTATATAAAAGGCTTCTCTATTTGTCATTTCCATCATGCTGCATGACATTATTATAAAAAAAGTGAGGTATACAAATAGAAAGTGATATGTAAAATTTTTGAGTTACAGTAGAATGAGAGATTAAAACTATTATTTCTCATTATTTCTGGGTGGCTCAGTGTGTTAAGCATCTGCCTTCAGCTGGAACCATTATCCCGGGGTCCTGGGATCAAGCCCCACATCAGGCTCCCTGCTTGGCAAAAAGCAGCTTCTCCCTCTGCCTGCCACTCTCTCTGCTTGTGCTCTCTCTCTGACAAATAAATAAAGTCTTAAAAAAAAAAAACAAAACCTATTATTTCTCACTAGCATTATCTCAGTGGTTTTTCAGTAAGATGGACACACTGTTTAAAAGATAATAAATTTTGGATGCCTGCCTGGCTCAGTTGGTGGAGAATGTGTTGCTTGATCTCTGGGTCAGGAGTTCAAACCCCACACTGGGCATAGAGCTCACTAAAGGAAAAAAAAAAAAGGGAAAAAGAAAAAAGAAAAGATAACAAATTTCAAAATGAGGAGAACTCTTCCAAAACAACAGAGAAGTAAATATTTCTTAAGGGTCTTCAAAAACATTGTTCTAGGTTCTGGTGCTAACAGGCAAAGAAGCCAAGCTGGGTGTGGGCTCTCGAGTTGCTTAGGCTAACTGTCCCTCCCTTTGTGGTAGATGGCCTGCATAAGTGAGCCACCTACAACTCCTCTGTTCCCACGCATGCTCCCCCTATTGAGATATGGGAACTATTTCACCTCCTCTTAAATCCAGGCTGGCCCTATGACTTGCTTTTTTTTTTTTTTTCCTTAAGATTTTATTTATTTATTTGACAGAGATATAGAGAGAGAACTCAGGAAGAGGGAGCAGCAGGCAGAGGAAGAGGGAGAAACTGGCTCCCACCAAGCAAGGAGTCAGATGTAGGGCTCGATGCCAGGACCCTGGGATCACGACCTGAGCTGAAGGCAGACGATTCATCAACTGAGCTGCCCAGGCACCCTCACCATGACTTGCTTTGGCAACAAAATGTGGTAGAGGTCACACTGTATGACTTTGGGGCCTGGGCTTTATCCTCCTAGGAGCCCCCTCTGTGTGAACAAGTGCAGCTGTGCTGCTAGACAGAGCCTGCGTGGCCAGAGACGAGCTGGGGGAGGGGTGGGAAGAGGAGGCAGCTCTGCCAGCCCCTGCTAAGATGCCAGACGTGTCGGCCAAGCTACCTTCTCCCCTCCAGCCCCCGTGAGGCTTCCCAGCCAAAACTGTGTAGAGAAGAGGCAAGCCCTATGCCCAGGTCTCAGAAGTGTAATCAAATAAACATTTGTTGGCGTTTTTCTGTCGCTAAGTTTTGGCTGTTTAATTACATAATAATAACCGACTGAAACAACTCTCATCTCTCCTGGCTTGGCATCCCCCTCCCCAGCCCAGAGCTTGGTACATTCGCTTGGCACCTTTGATGCGTGGATTCAGGTGAGAGAGGGTGGGGGGAGATGCAAAATAGGAACATTTGAGTACTAAAACGCCTTGAGCACGTGTGACATCTTTTCTTCATGTTGGCTCTGTTATTCCACGTCACGGTACAGTCGAGGAAATGTCACACAGAGAAGATAACTAATTCTACCCAGGTCATTCACAGGGACAGAGCTGGGTTTCACACCTGGGCAGTCCAGCACCCTTGTGCTCGACCCTTGGGTTGTACAACCTCTCAGATTAACCTGATGGTGACGATTAAGAAGGAGTCTGAATGCTGGCCCTTGACAAGCCCCTTCCTGAGTAAGTATAGAAAGAACCAGCATAGGCTAATTACCAGGGGGAGGGAGGGCCCTGTGGTGGGGAGCCTGGGACCTGGTATCCAGGAACCCAGCTTCCAAGGCAGTTCTGGGCACACAGCCCCCAGAGCAGCCCAGCTCCCCTACACCTGCAGCTTCCTGGACACCCACACAGATTCTTCTGAAATTCAGGGTTTCTCGTGGGCTTACTCATGTAGGTGGGCTATAGAGGAAGGTAAAGAGGGAAACCAGCTTAACCCTGGTTTTAATTCTACATAAACACTATGTTGGGGACACGGTGAATAGTTCAGAGGCCTAAACTATCTAGCCCAGAGGTTGGCAAAATGAGGCCCATGAGCCAAATCTGGCCTGCCATGTGTTTGTAGGACGTGCAAGCTCAGGAGGTTTTTAAATGAAGGAATTTTTTTTTCAATGAGTGTTTTTCATTTTTTAACGGTTGGGAAAAAATTTGGTGTTTTCTTTTCAGTGAATGTTTTTCAATTTTTTTTAAAGGATTTTATTTATTTGATAGAGATCATAAGTAGGCAGAGAGGCAGGCAGAGGGAGAGGAGGAAGCAGGCTCCCCGCTGAGCAGAGAGCCCGACATGGGGCTCGATCCCAGGACCCTGAGATCATGACCTGAGCCGAAGGCAGAGGCTTTAACTCATTGAGCTACCCAGGTGCCCCTGTTTTTCAATTTTTAATGGCTAAAATTTTTGAAAAAATAATTGTGGTTTGTGGCACATGCAAATCATACGAAATTCACATTTTAGTGCCCATTAATACAATTTTATTGGAGTACAGTCAAACACTTCCATGTACTCACTTGTGTGGCTGCCTTCCTGCTGCAATGACAGAGCTGTAGAAGGTGTATGCCCCACAGACCAAGAAATATTTACAAAGTGGCCCTTTGGAGAGCCTGGGTGGCTTGGTGGGGTAAGTGCCTGGCTCTTGTTTCGGCTCAGGTCATGATCCCAGGGTCATGAGATGGTGCCCTGCCTCTGACTCTATGCTAGGCATGGAGCCTGCTTAGATTTTCTCCCTCTCTCTCCCTCTGTGCTTCTCCTCTGCCTTGCTCCCTGACCCCCTTGCACGCACACATGCGCCCTCTCTAAACAAAACAAAAAACAAAGTGGCCTTTTATGGAAAATGTTTGCCAACCTTTGTTCCAGAGAACACTTCACATGATAGGATCTCAGGGAGCCTATTTTCTATGTAAATTGCTCAAAACATTATGGCTATGGACAAGGTCTATGGGTAGACAGGTTAGATATGAAATACCAGGACGTTAGACACTTTCCCTGGTATCAGGTTGGGGAGCTAAAGACAAGGTTTAGAGGCTGAGCTAGGATACTGTTGCGTGACCTTGGCCAGATCTTTCAACCTCCCTTAGCTTTAGCATCTCCTTCCCCAAATGGTTAGGGGGCAGGGCTGGTATTCAGCTATCTGCACAGGTGAAAGCAAAACAAGATGTCAAAAACAGAGACTTCTAAAAAATCTTAAAAATAAAACACAAAAAAACAAAACAAAACAAAAAAACCCAGAGACTTCTGTATCAGTGGGTGAATAACTGAGTCTCCATCTGGTTCCTCTGCCCCCCCACCCCCGCCCTCCCCTAACATCCTCCACCATCTCCCCAAGATTCAACAACTAAGGGGTTAACCTCGGTCCTGCAGAGCTCTCCAAGATCTCCTGCCACCCCTCTGGTTGTTCAGGGCCTGTGCCTTATGGGTCCTTAAGTATTTTAAATACCGTCCCTCCTGAGGGCCCCATAGTGCAGTCTACCAGTAGGATACATCCATTTTGTTCTAAAAACACATTTTCAGTCCCTGGGCTTAAAATCGGTCTTCTGAAGCAGTCATAATCTTAAAGTTCAGTCCCCTGGTGAGCCATTAAAATGAAAAGAATCTTCCAAAAGATGAGAAGGAAGGCAAGAGTGTGACAGTTCCTGGACTCCGCCCCTTGGATTTTGTGCCACACAGGGCACCCAGGCTGAGAAGAAAGGGCTGACGAAGCCCACTCCCCAGGATCCTCTCAGCCTGTTCCTCCAGACAACTCCAAACTGATGCATCTTCGAGAACGTGCTTGCCTCCACCATAAGGATTCCCATAGGAACGGGAGTAGAAGACAAAAAAGTGGTCTTCACCAACACAGAGCATGGCTAGCCTGCTGCTACCGGCCACAGATGGGCACATCCCCATCCCATCGCCATATTGCACAAAGGCAAAGTGGATCCAGCCAGCCACCCCTCCCTCTGCAATTCCAGCCTGCTCAGGGATGGCAGCAACCTGGGGATTGCCTCGCCTGGGAACTCGATCTCCATTTTGTCTGAGTGCCCTCTTTGCAACACCATATTTTCAGGAATGGAGATGAACCTCTGTAGACACTCTCTGAGTAGAAGGGGCCCACCTGGAGCCAAGAGACTTGGGTTCAAATTCAGATTCTGACACTTCAGCCGGGGAATTCACCCAACCTGCAGGAGACGGTGAATGCTTGTCCTACAACCACATAGATCTGTCTTAAGTCTTAAAAGAGATAAAGCGGTAAAAGATCCCGTAAACATAGAGCCTTCACGTTCCTTTGTCTTCCACATCCTCTCTCGTAGGCTGCATTTGGCTCCTTGGGAAACAAGTCCCAGTTAAGATTAGGCCCTTAACTGGAAAAGGAGAAAGGGAGGGAAGGCATTACCCACCTCCCTCTCCCTTCTAAATGATGCAAACTCAGAGCTCTGGTGACCATCTAGACAGAGGACAAGGCTGAAGCTAACAGCTCAGAGGAACCATAGTCAATCCTGCTTTTTTTTTTTTTTTCAATCTGTTTTTTAATTTGGGAAAAGTTTAATCATACTCAAAGGAATACAAATTTAAAACTCGAAGATGCAATCTTCCGCCTTCATGCATTCCTTCTCTGAAGCTCTTTTATATGTAGATCCAGGTTTTTCATCTATATAAATTACCTTCTTTCTAAAGAACTTCTTTTAATGTTTCTTACGAGACAGGTCTCATGGCATTAAATTCCCCTAGTTTTTGTGTGTCCAAGAAAGTCTTTATTTCTCCTTACTTTTGAAGGCTAATTCCACAGGGGACAGAATTCTAGGTTGGTGGTTAATCTCTCTCAACACTTTATTTCAGGGCACCTGGGTGGCTCAGTTGGTTAAGCATCTGCCTTCGGCTCAGGTCATGATCCCAGGGTTCTGGAATTGAGCCCCACATCAGACTCCCACAGCTCAGCAGAGTTTCTGCTTCTCACTCTGCCTGCTGCTCCCCCTGCTTGTGCTCTCTCTCTCAAATAAATAAATAAAATCTTAAAAGAACACACACTTTATTTCATTCCCACTCTCTTCTTGCATGGTATCTGAGGAGAAGTCAGATGGAACTCTTGTTTTTGTTCTTCTGTAAGTAAGGTGTTTTATCCTCTGGCTCCTTTCAGGACTTTTATCTTTGATTTTCTGTAATTTGAAAATGATATGTCTAAGAGTAGTTTTTTGGTCATTTTTCCTGCTTGGTGTTCTCTGAGCTTCCTGAATCTGACCGTGATTTGGGGAAAATCTCAGTCGTTATTGTTCCAGATATTTATTTATTTCTCTCCTCTGGAATTCCCATTACACATGTTACACATTTTACAGTTGTCCCACGGTCCTTGGATAGTCTGGGTTTTTTTTGTTTGTTTGTTTGTTTGTTTTTAATCCTAGTCTTTTTTCCTCTTTGCTTTTCAGTTTTGGAAGTTTCTATTATGCTGTCTTCAAGTTCAGTGATTCTTTCCTCAGCTGTGTCCAGTCTACTAAAAAACCCATCAAAGTCATCCTTCATTTCTGTTACAGTGGTTTTTATCTCTAGCATTTCCTTTTGGTTCTTTTTCAGGATTCCCATCTCTGTGTCATATTGCCCATCTGTTCTTGCATGCTGTCTACTTTATTATTACAGCTGTTGGTTTACTAATTATAGCTGCTTTAAATTCCTGGTCTGCCAGTTACAACACCCTTGCCGTGTCTGAGTCTGGTTCTGATGCTCTTTCTGTCTCTTCCCATTACTACGTCTTATAGTTTTTTTCTGGATGGCTGGGCATGATCATTGGGTGAAAGGAACTACTTTAAATAGTCCTTTATCGTACCCAGTGGTGTGGTGAGGAGGTGTGATGTAGGGGAAGGGTTGCACACTCTGGGGATTCTATCTCCGCGTTTTAGTGAGATCATGGCTCTGGATTCTGCTTCTCAGTTTACCCCCCTTAGGTGGAACGGGATGGCGGGAGTTTGGATATTCCCTTCCCCCAGGTCAGTTAGACTCTGATAAAATCCTTATTGGGTTAGGCTGCATTAACTAGTTTTCTCTCAGGGCGGGACTTATTAAGAGTAGAGCTTTGGCATATTTCAAAACAGTTCCTAGGGCTGGGGCATCTGAGTGGTTCAGTTGTTAAGGGTCTGCCTTTGGCTCAGGTCATGATCCCAGGGTCCCCACACTGAGTACTGCACCAGGCTCCCTGTTCAGTGGGAAGCCTGCTTCACCCTCTCCCACTGCTTGTGTTCCCTCTCTTGCTGTGTCTCTGTCAAATAAATAAATAATTTGTTTTTAAAGAAACAAAAAACAAAAACCAGTTCCTTTTTATCCCCTGCACCCTGCAATGAGCACAAGAGGATATTCATTTATTCATTCATTCATTTAACAGTCACTGTGAGAACGTGGTAGAGCTCCAGGGTGTAAAACTCACCAGTCTAGGGCTCCCCATAGCTGAGTTCCCTCAGGGTTTTTAACTCTCGGAGCTGTCCGCACTGAGCCTCCACCTGGTTCGTTACAGTTCAGATTTCCCTACCCCAACACTGATGCTGATGAGGTCCCCACCCTCGGGGTTCTGTCTCTCCAATTTAAGGGGCAGCAGTTTGTCCTGTAAGCTCACTTCCCTTATGGACCTAAGATGCATTGTTGATTTTCAAGGAACCTCTCGCCACCGTGTGGGAGTCCCAGGTGCCCTACGTTCTCAACCACACTTGGGAGGGTTAGCTCTTTAGAGTCGAGCAGGTGCAAGGAGGGACAAAGATCTTTCTCCCCACGGCTAACCTCTTAGGCTTTGGGCTCTTGTAGGAACTTCGGTGGCACCTACCCACTTTTCCATGGGGAGTCTCACAGCCTCCCATCTTGGTCACCGGCTGCGTCCTCACCTCCAACCTCAACTCCTCGGAGCCACTGGAAGCCTTGCTCTGATATGGGACTCATTTGTGCAAAGAACTTGACTTCCCCGTACCCTGAGGAATACGACCTGAAATCCTTTACAGATAAATGAATCGGGGCTTCGCAGACCCCGAAATCTGGCCTTCACCTGCCTTCCCAGCCTCATTTTCCTCAGCCTCCTCATGTACATCATGCCCCCACCAGACACCCTCTGCTTCCTTTGCTGTCCCTGCTGTCCTTCAGCGGCCCAGGGCAAGGGGGGCTGGAATTATTAACCTGAGGTCACCGCTCTTATTTCATGGGATTAGTTGCTGCCAAAACCAGCTGCCCACCCTCTCCTCCTCCACTGGGTGTGAACGGTTAAACTCGGCTCCACAACTAGTGTGAGCTAAACTCAGGGGCCCCGTGTGCTTTCGGGTGCTTTTGGAGGCGTGGTATTTGCCACATAACAATTAGTGTCCCTCACCCCTCTGCCCTCACATCTCCTGCTCCTCCCACGTATCTGCCAGATCCATCCTGAGGTAGGAATTAGGAAGTGACACTCCCTGGCTCTGTGTGTGTGTGTATGTTATTTTCAGCTCACAGCCCCCATTTTCCATGCTGCTCACCCTGCCTCCTTCCTACAGCTCTGACCAGCCCAGGCTTCTGTCTGGAAGCCGTGGGCACTATGAGAGCACGCCACGATGGGGTCTGTGGTAAGCCGCTTGGGGCGACTGGAAAGCGACAGGGCACTGACCTCCGGTGGCCAGCCCTCACGGCCATGGGAATCTACCCTGCAGAAACCCCTGTCTTGGGCTGTCCCGGAGACCTCTCTGAAAGGGGTCTGGCTCTGGCTGCTCTGTTGGGATTCGAGCCAGAGACAAGGGCTGTTTTTCCCCACATGGCAGTTACTGGGCCTATGTTCAGACTCCACAGGGGAACTGCCGGGAGACCCCAGCATCATTTATGGGGCCCTTGCTGGAAGCAGTTCTAGAGATGCTCCCCCGACTCCCACAGAGCCCTGGGTCAGGCTCCCAGGGGAACACCTAAGCGGGCTGCACATGGGAGGAAAAGGAGGCCCGGAGAAGATTAGTGTTTGCGGTGCCAAGTCCTATGACCTAGATCTCAGGGGATGACTTTGAAAGTCACCTCTCTTTCTAACAGGTAAGCTTGAAGAACCTAGGCGGGGCTCACAAGACAGAGTCTGAAGAGTATGTCCCAGAGTGTGGTCCTATAAACACTCTCCATTCCTCATTTTAATCTAGTTACCTCTGCAACGCACCTGTGTCCATATAAGGTCACACATTCTGAGGTTCTGAGGGTTAGGACTTCAACATATGTATTCTGGGGGGCACAATTCAACCCCCAACACCAGGATTTCCCACACTCCCAGGCTGGAAAAACCACCCCCCATAGTCCCCTTTGAAACTTCCTGAAACTTGGGTGTCACCGGAGGCTCTGCAACCCCTTTGAAATGCCCACTCTAAGCAACAGGGCCACACTGCCCTCCAGATTAAAGAAGGAAAGACCAATTCTCCCTTGATCCTCAGCAGCCCCTGGGCATTCACAGTGTCCCACATTTAAGGGGAACTGAGGCTCTGACACACGCAGAAATGTGTCATTTGTTTGGAGCATGAATTTGACACTGTCTGGTGGGAGTGATGTACGGAAGTCACTGAGCAGTGAGCAGACCTCACAAAGTCCTTGTGGCAAGAGAATTTCAGTGGATTTTCTCCCTCTCCCCCACACGCTCTGCGGAAGTGATCAAGGCTTTCTTGGGGGAAGAATGGCCCTGTTGGAGCTCTCTCTTCTGATTATCCCAAAGAGCAGAGGAGAAATAGAAGGTTTCTTATTAAAATCGTGTGCCCAGCTGGCCCTCAACAAATCAGCCAAGTTGACATGAGCATCTTATTAACTAGAGGCTCACTCAAATGCCACAGTAGGGAGACTGTCCTGAGATATTATTGGCACAAAAAGTCACATTGAAAGGGTCTGGAAGGGTGGCATTTAGATGAGCCCAGAGAATCAGCGAGGTGAGACAAGGAGGAGGGAACTTCCGGTTTGAGACATGAAAGTCTAAGAAAGAATGTTCTTGAAATCTAAGAGATTATAGACATCTCAGAGCAGGAGAACATTCTGGAATACTCAAATGAAGAAGTATTTCTTCGAAGCTTAGAAAAAGTCGTAGGACAAATCAAAGCAAATACTACTTTTAGAGGAGGTGGTAAACAAAAGAATTCACTAGCTCAGGATGCAATACAAGCTGATATTATAAATAGGCTTAAAGAGTGTAAATCATGATCTCAGTCATGCAAGTAAACGTAGCTAATTGAGGGATAATTGGGATTCGAACTGTTCCGTGGGAACTGGTTTAAAATCTCACAAGCCAGCGTTGAGCCCAAAGCCCAGTGCAAATCCTTCATCTTTACCAACATGGTTCTAGTTTTAAAAGATCCTTCTGCTTTCCTGCTCTCTTTTATCTTCTCTATACAAGTAACCGCTGCAGTATAATATAATGGAAAAGAGGGTCACAGGCTTAAGAACCAGAGGGTCAGCTAATTTCTGGTTCTACTTCTCTTAGGGGTAAATGAGGTGAATTATTCAGTTTTATTTTTTATTTATGTAGGTAATTTCTACACGCAACATGGGGCTCGTATGCAAGACCCCAAGACCAAGAGCCACACGCTCCTCCTACCCCCAGCCAGGCACCCCTAGGTGAATCACAGAACTTCATTCTGTCCAAAAAGGGTAATGTCATCAACTAGATTTTTATGAATTATAAATGATCGGTGTGATAGTTTATGTAAAGTGCTTGGCACGTGGTAGATGCTCAATAAAATTAGCTCCTTCCTCCTCGTCAGCTCCTGAGGATTCTAGAGTACAAACGAACTTTTCCCGAGGCAGGACAGACAAAGCACAGATGCTGGCTAGATGGAGTGATAGAGAAAGTTCATCTAAACTTAAACCTTCATCCCACTTTTTTGCTTCTTATCTCCCTGATCTTGCTCCCTGGATGAATGGGACTTTCTGAGGTGCTGGAGGCGAGGAGGCCCTCCTTGCAAATCCCGTCCCTTGAGGTGACTTGGACGACAAAGGAGCTGACGGGACCTTCCATTTGACCAAAGGGCCTGCCCACTCACGACTTTGAAGAGAAGGCATTCATCAAAAATTAGCAGTTTGAAGTACTCCTCTCCTTCTCCCTCAGCTCAGGGGTCATCACAGGCCACCCTTCTTAACAACAATCTCTTTTTGTGTATGTATATTCTTTGCACACATATTTCTGTTCCTGCTCAGGAGACTGTGGGCCACAAGAAGACTGAGTGCCCACCTTTGAGGGACTCAAAGCCCCGTGAGAAGGAATAAAAGTTAACATTTCCTGTGTGGAAGTCTGTCTTTCCCTTAAACATTTAAGAATTGCTGAGGCAGAAAAAAAAAAAAAAAAAGAATTGCTGAGGCAGGAAATAAAATCCTAAAAAGGGAGGGTTGGGGGGAGTTAGGCACCTGGGTGGCTCAGTGTCTGCCTTCAGTTCAGGTCGTGACCCCAGGGTCCTGGGTTTGAGTCCCACCCAGGTCAGGCTCCTTGCTCAGCAGGGAGCCTGCCTCTCCCTCTCCCTCGGGGTGCTGCTCCCCCTGCTTGTGTGCTCGCTCTCTCTTTCTCTCTCTCTGTCAAATAAATAAGTAAAATCTTTGGGGCGCCTGGGCGACTCAATTGTTAAGCCTCTGCCTTCAACTCAGGTCATGATCTCAGGGTTCTGGGATTGAGCCCCTCATCAGGCTCCCTGCTCGGAGGGAGGCCTGCTTCTCCCTCTGCCACTCCCTCTGCTTGTGCTTCCTCTCTTGCTGTCTCTTTCTCTGTCAAATAAATAAATAAAATCTTTAAGAATAATAATAGTAAAAAATAATAAATAAATAAAATCTAAAAATAAAAAATAAAAAAGAAGAAGAAGAAGAAGAATTTCTGTGGCAGGGTCTAAGCCTAGGGCAAGGGACCTGCCAAGATCTTGCTTTATTCATCAGGACACAGGGATGGAGGAAAAAGAAAGTGGAAAAGAAAGACTGGAGAGTCAGGGAGGAAGGGACTGCTTTATCGGGAGGCAAAGAGATGAGGGTGAGGAGCGCAAGCCCAGAGGTTAGGTGAGGGAGCAGCCGCCCCCAGGGGCAGGGGCCTTGGTCCTGCCCACATGCCTGCTGGGCCCCACTCCACAGGCTGAACATTGGGCTTCAGACTACTGGGCTTTAGGCAGGAAAACGCCAGGACAAATAGGGCCTTTGTGTGGTTCTGCCCTGGAGGAGGGCTGCCTTTTCCCACCCGTGTGGGCAGCCCCCAGAGTCTGCTCTCCTCTGCTCCCGGCCTTGGGGGTGGTGGCTGTTCTACTTCTTTCTTTCCTTTCCCCAGCAGACCGGGGTCTCAAGGCAGCCTCCCTGGAAGGTGGTGATTTAAATGAAAAAAGGGAAGAAAAGAAATGCTTCAGAGCAGGCCAACTACCTTCCTTCCCTGTCCCCAGTGCTCTCCCCTTGAGCAGGCCAGCAGCCAGGCCCCATCCACCCTTCTGGAGCCCCTGGGAGGAACAGAATCACATTTGCTATCATTTGCTGTTTTAAATGCCTTAATGCACCATTTCTTTATCCAAGATGGCTGACCCCGGGCCCCCTTTAGGCCACATCCTCTTTCCCCCCGCAGCAAAATGAAAGCTGCTAGGGCGACCAGCTTGTCGGCTTTGCCCCAGACTGTCCTGTTTTGCACCTCCTCGGTCCTGGGTCACCCTAAAGCTTCCTCAGGGCCACACCAGCTTTGGGGGTTTTCTGTGAGGAACATGAGCCACAGGCAAATGGTGGGTGTGGATTAAAACCTAGTTCTGGCAAACTCCAGATCCCATTCTCTGAAAAATAAGAAATGAATTTGGGGGGTGGTTGGGAGATGGTGGAAAGTCATTAGTCTGTTGGAGAGTGAGTCCTTTCTTGGCTAATCCCTGCCACCCTTCCACCTGTGGAGGTTTAGAATAGGCTGGGGGGGAGGCAAATGCATTCTTACAGAGCTTTCTGGGAGGTTCTGACCCATCCCCCACCCCCATCTCCCTGAGGACCACCGGGAAAGGCCTGGCCCTTCAAACTGGAAGGATGGGAATAGGAGCAACTTGAGATTTTGCAAATGCTCTGAATCTTTGATTCCTGTAATCTCTCAGCAACAGCGGTCCAGCTTCCGTAAGATCACGACTCCTCATTTCCTATCCCTCCTCCCTGGGAGGGATTAGTCTGGGAAGATAATATGTCTCAGAGATGGCTCTTGAGGACATTTTCAGAAACATGATACCTTGCAGCCCGAGCTTCCTCTGGGTACAGCTGCAAGGGGTCACCCTCAAACTTAAACCAAACCTGAAGCACCTAAGAAATCTCTGTGAACCTTTAAAGGCCAGAGTAAGGGGCACCTGGGTGGCTCAGTGGGTTAAAGCCTCTGCCTTCGCCTCAGGTCATGATCCCAGGGTCCTAGTATCAAGCCCCACAACGAACCCCACATGGAGCCCTGCATGGGTCTCTCTATTCAGCAGGGAGCCTGCTTCCCCTCCTCCCTCTCTGCCTGCCTCTCTGCCTACTTGTGATCTCTGTCTGTCAAATAAAGAAAGAAAATCTTTAAAAAAAAAATGTTAAAAAAATAAATAAAGGCCAGAGTAAAAACCTTAGGACCAGGAACATGGTAATATTTTTCTCACTCTCCTTGTGAATCTAACAATGCTTGACTGATGTGGAAATATTTTATTTCATTTTTTTAATATATGTTTAAGTTGCCACCAGCAAATGCTTAGAGCATTGCTACATGGTTCTGAACCTCAGGCCAAAGTTTTCCCAGGAATCTTTCTTTCTTTTTTTTTTTTTTAGATTTTTAAAAACTTTATTTATTTATTTATTTGCAAGAAAGAGAGAGAGAGAGAGAGAGAGGGGAGAAGGAACAGAGGGAGAGGGACAAGCAAACTCCACACTGAGCACAGAGCCTGATGCAGGGCTCGATCCCAGGTCCCTGAGATCATGATCTGAGCTGAAATTAAGAGTCAGACACTCAACCATCTAAGCCACCCAGGTGCCCTTTCTAGGAATATTTCTTAATGTTTTTTAGCTGCAAGAAGAACCTACCTTTAGTCCTTTCTAGAAGGCCGGGGAAGTAGTTCTTTAATATCATATAATTTCTTTTAATTGTAAAACGGAGAAGTCTCCAGTCCTTTCCCTAACTCCAAGGAAGTGCTTTCTTGGGCTGTTGGGAGGAGAAAAAGCAGCATCTTGCTGGCTGGCTGCTGTCCTTTGGGCTTTCTGCCACAAGCCCCCCCAGCCGTCAGTTCTATTGGTCTCCTGGGTCAGCTTTGTCTTCCCGAGCCCAGCCCTTCACTGGCATGTACTGAACATAGTACTGTGTCCCGAGCACCAGCTGGGGACCCTCCCATGCAGGTGTGTTCCTCGAGGTCCATCCATGCCCGCCTCTTACTTGACATTCGATTTCTCGGGCTGGTCACAGTGCCTGTCATGGGGTTGGCCCTCAATTACAGTGTTGTATTGCTGTACGTAACATCATTCGACTTAACTTTCCTCATAATCCCAAGATGGGCATGTCTCCACTTACCAGGCGAGGCTCTCAAAGGTTCCCCGATTCTCCCAGACACATGCAACCAGAGAACGACACAGCGGCATCTCCGGGCTCGAAGCCATTGCTCCTCCCACTACAGCTCTTGTTTGCAGACTTCCTCACACAAAAAGCCCACTGAGCTAAGTGCCAGGGACACAAAGAAGTACAAGACACCAACAGTGTACAAGAGGGACATAAAAAGAGATTGTGTCATCTGAGTGACGGCAAGCATGGGGGTGTGTTCTGCTGTTGGGAGAAGCAGCATGAAAGAGAGCTGGGTCATCTCTGCCCCAGTGCAAGTCAGGTCGGCTTTCCCAGAGCCAGTGACCCTTGAAATGGGCCCTCAAGCCTGAGAGAGGTCTTCAGGCAGCCGGCGGGAGCGGGGAGGCAGTTGGCCAGTTCCAGGCCCATGCCAGTTGGCTTTGCCTGGACACTGGGCTGGTGGGGTAGGGTGGAGGGGGGGTCCAGTTAATGACGGAAACAGAAGGGTCTTTCATGTCCCTCACCTGCACCCCCCGCCTTCATTTGCCCTCACCCAGGTATCTCTCTGACCTCAGCTTTAGGAAAGGATTTTGCTAAAGGAGCTCAAGGGGGCAGAACTGCAAGGGTGAAGAGGTTTAGGGTAGAATCGGGAAGGACTGATTTGGGAACTTTCACAATGGGTAAACCTCTCTGCCAGAGCCTCTGCGCTTAGCTCCAGGCAGAATGCAAGCGCTGGACATCCCAGTGCCCACCAGCTACCCCTCTGAGATCCCTCCCACCTCTGGTCACAGTGGGAGTCTGCAGGCCGTTGAGATGTCCCTGGCACCCCAGCCCTAAACAGCACCCACCATTCGTCATCCCACAGTAAGTGAGAGCGGTCTCAAGGGACGGCAGGAAGGAGAGGTCGTGTGAAGAAGCCTCTCTGCCCGTCTCTGAAAACCTGATCAAGCTCCCAGAGCACGGTTGTGTCTGTTGGTGTCACACCACCACCCCATGCCCTGCGTTCTGTCATTGGAATGAGAATGACTGGCAGAAACGCACACTCCATGCAGCTTACACGCTTATACACACACACACACACACACACACGGGAAGCCACTAGAGCCCTGACATCGGTGGGGTCAGGCGAATTCCCAAGAGTCCTGGCCTTGGGCAGGGAAATGACAGATGTCTGGAGGTCACTGCTGTCCCTTCTTCCCCTTTGCCCCCTCCCCCTTCCACTTCCCTCACCCACCCCTCCTTAGAAAAGTACAAAATGGGGAAGGTTCGCTCACAGCCTCTGAGCAAGGGCCCTGCTCTAGGTCTACAGACCTTCTCACCCAGAGCGTTCCTGCCATGGCAAGTCCCAGGTTCAGAGACCAAAGGTGGTGAGGTTTAGTGTTGTCAACCTCTTTGTTCTGTTTCAACCCCCCGCCCCCCAAGCAGCCTCTGTCTGTGGCCGTCCTGGTTCCCTGAGAAGAATCACAAGCCTCAATGGCATGAATAATTGTGTGTTACAGGAGCCATGATGTATGAGTCTCTTTGACCGGCTTGCTTTCCTTGCACTAATACGTCATTCACGGTTCCTAAGCCTGCTGCACCACAGATGAGTGTGAATCAGACAGGAGAGGAGGTTTCCAGGGAGCCCCCCTCCCCGCTAAAATATAGGCACTGCCTCTATTGTGTTTTCAGGTGCATGCGATTCCTATCTGGCCAAGACAGGAGAACCTCATGCATGGGTGGAAGTTCATGACACCTGCTGGAGTCTCCAAGAACCCTGGGTCCCAGGCCCCTGGGGCGCTGTGCCCACTTTTTAAGTGACACACTAACCTGTAAATTTAAAAAAAAGAAAAACTGTATGAGTCACTGTCCTTTGGGGGAGAGGTAGGTAAAGCTCCTCTCCACTCCTTCCCACCTCTGGTTCTCAGGGGCTAAACTGGTCCTCTCAGCAGAGCAGGATTTTCTTGGTGGAACTTGAACTCAGTTCCCCTTTCGGCCCCGAGAGCACTGGGAAAACCAGATCTGCTGGTCCTGTTAGTAGCAGAGCCGTGCCTAGGGGATTTACTCAGTGCAGCTGAGATGCAACAGGCAGGCTCATCAGCGGTGGGTGCGCTGCAGCTGGGGGCTTTGGTCCCCCAGGGCCAGCAGGCTTCTGCCACCCTCTGTTTCACAGCCGCCTTCCTCCTCCTCCCTCCCCGGGTGTCTCGGCTCTGCCCTGCCCGGTGGTTTATGGCTTCGTGAGCCCAGCTGTTCAGGGCTTTCAAATTCTGGGGAACCACCTGCCCTTCCTCCCACCTGGGCTCTCAGCAAAGGCCCAGAGGGCACAAAGTCAATTTGAACTTGCACAGAATGCATTGGTTTCGAGGCTGGGTTCCTCTTCCTGCTGTTCTGTGCTTTCTAGACCTTTGACCATTGTTTGATGAAGGATTTTAACAAAGATCTCCCTTGCTAGAGGCTGCAACCACAGAAGAGGGATTCTGGGAAGACATAGTCATAGAACAGGGTGCTTGAACTTCCTGTGGGCTCTCTCTACAGAGAGGAGGCGAGAGAGGTGACCTGGTCCAACACCTTCACTGTGCACTGGAGGAAAGTGAAGTCTGCACCTCGTCCCAGGTCACATGGCGGCTTCTCTGCGAGAAGAGAGCTGCCCCCAGCTCCCCTTCCAGGAACGGTCCTGCTCACCCTGTCCTATTTCCTATCTGGCTGTGACCAATCTCTCATGCCCACTACATCCCTCTGAACAGGAGAGGGACCCCAACAATTAGCTGTTCACTGATGGATGCACTCGGAGTCTAGTGCCCTTTCCATGCCCCTGATCTGCCTTGCGTTGCCCCAGGAACTCAGTTGAGAAGAAACCCAAATGCACAGAGACTCACTCAGGTAAATAAAGTGGCTCATCCTTCCTAGACCCTTCACTGACGTGACCTGGGCTAGTCGCCCGCTGGACAAATAAGGAGAACAGTGCTGTGACTCACTCTCTTCCCTCCTGCCCTGGCACCAAAGAGGTGACCTCACCCACCGCAAGGCAGGAAAAACCGCTGGATTACTCACCTGCCCGAGAGCCCAGTGCCCGGCTGCTAGTTCTCCCTGACTGTGCAGGAGGCGGCGCAGAGACGGCAGAGGTGGCGGTGGGCCAGGCCCGGAGCGGGACCCCACATGCGCAGTGGCTCCGCGTGCAGACTGTGGGCACGCGCAGGGGGACGGCCGGAGCATGCGCGGCTTCCAGTGCCCCCCGCCCAACCACGGCGGGCGCCAGGGACAGGATTGGCTTGGGGGCTGGTCCAGAGGGAGGGCAACTCTTACTTTGCCCTGTATACTTTGTCTAGCATGATGTTTGAAGTAAGAACAAAACAAAAGAAGCAAACAAAAAAAACCGCAAAAAAAAAAAACAAACTACAACAAAAGCAAACTACCGAGGCATAAGGCAACTCCCATCTCTTCTCCCCGAGAATCCCAAATAGCCACGCTACAACCTCCTCCTTTCTGCCCTCCTCCTCTCTTGCTGGCCTACAGGGGCTGCGGGCAGACCCGGGAAATAAAAAACCTGGCCTCAACCGTAGCAAAAGAGTTGAATTCAAAGACAGAGAAGAAGATCTAGGCTTCGAGTATTTAGGGCCCTGAGGAATGAGGTCAAAGGTTCCATTGACCAATGGGCCAAATAGCTCGCTGGGTTCCATGGACACAGATTGCCCCCCAACCCCAAGCAACCACGTCCTTTTTTCCCCATCCACTTTCCCAGGCCTTCACTGCCTGGAAACACAGGCCAGGATTTAACATCTAAATGACCCAGCGCGCTCCTAGTGCAAACAGTGCACTCACAATACACGATACGGTGGCATTTTGCAGACCTGGTCTCACACTGGAGCCCCCTGGAGAACTTCTGCTGATATTGGCACCCCACCGAGCCTTCCTGAGGTTCACCTGCAGCCAGACAGAGTAGGAAGTGAGGGAGAAGAGGAGGAAGAGAAGAACTGGGATTAGCCTAGGTGTCACAGTTGAACTTTCGGTAAAACAAAAACAAAAACAAAACTGAGGGGGTGCCCAGCTGGCTCAGTCAGTAGACCTTGCGGGGCTTGATCCCCGGGTAGTGAGTTCAAGCCCCATGTTGGGTGTACAAACTCAAACAAAAACAAAACTGAATTTATGATTGCTTTATTATTAAAAATCAGCTCCCTGGTGACTTTGAGATCTCCCTAAGAGGAGAGCCACTGCTGTGTGTCCCTGTAGCCAAGCTGGGCTGAAACACATCCCCAGGTCCTGGGTGCGTTAAGAGACTGAGGAAACTCAGACTTCCTTCAGGACGGGCCCGAAGGTGCTTGAGGGCTGCAAGAGGGAAGTGAGTGTCACCAGTGTTGAAATGACATTACAGACCAAGTTTTGGCACCGTTTCTTAGCATGGGGAGCTTGCTTCTGCCAGGAAGCTGGCTGTAGCCTGGGGTTTTCCTAGTTGGAGAGATTTCACGGCCTTTAGAGGGGATCTGGCAGGGCATTGTCTGAGGCACCTGCTTCTGGAAGCTGGAGGGCAGTGGGGAAGGAGGAACAGCAGAGGCTGCGCCGGGTTTTCAACTTGGCCACCTGGCAAGGGATCTGATGTCAGGGGACAAAGAAGAGATTCAAAGGGAATGAACAAACCAATGGGAGCTGTCGGGGGGGTGGTTCGGTTGTGAGGAGAGGAGAATAAGGACCTAAAGGCAAAGACACCCCCAAAAACTTTCCCAGAGAACCCCCGAGCCTGAAAGTCCAGTTTGGGAAATGGGTGGAGAGGAAATGAGAATGTCTTTTCAGCAAAGCAAAGGTTGGAAGTATGCAGAAAGATAATTATTCCTCTCTCAAGTAATGAGGCTTCCTCAGTATGGCAGAGACAGGATGGTCTTACGGATTTAAAAGGCTGCGTTTTAAGTTTTAGTTTCAGGAAAGAGGAAAGAAACAGCCTCCCTCCATAGCCTATGAGCCTGGGATAAAGAGAAAGTGCCCTCCCAGCATCATGGAGCTGCCCCTGCCTGGGGCCATGTCAGCCGGTCCTCTCCCTGCTCAGAATGGAGACAACCGGGGACACTGGATGGCCTTTCCTAGGGTCTAGGTGGGGCAGGGACATGTCCTTCATCTTCTGGGCAAGGCTGAAGTTTGCCCAGTGGCCTTTCTGGCTTCTGGAAAACAACTTTGCTGGCATGCTTTGCTTTACTGGGCTGGGGACCCCTATTCCATAAGGGAGGCATTTCTCAGGCTCTTTCTGTTTACCCCAGATGCCTCAGCTCTTCTCTGGACCCCCAGGGACATGCGTTTAGTGGTGCAAATGTGTGGTCTTCTAAAGTGCAGATTTAGTCTGGCTCTCTCCTGCTTGCAATTCGTTGATAAATTGTTGTCCCCCAGGATACAATCCACGTGACCTCCCTGAGCTTCATACCTCCTTGGTCTCCCTTTTTCCTGCAGCCTCACCTCCCTGCTCCCCAGACTCACCGCCTGGCCTCCTTGCCTTGAACCTCACGCTCTGGAAACAGACACGCACAAGCCCCTGACCACGCAGCATTGCTCTGATTCAGGCGTTTGCAAATGGGGCCCCCGCTCAGACCCCCTTCACCTCCTGCCTTCCTGACAAAATTCTACCCCAACCATCACCTCCTCCATCCTTCTCTGCCTCCAATGTCCCAGGTGGGGACTTGTCCTTATTTTCAAACTCATCTCTCTGCCTTATGATTATTTTCATGCCCCCTCCCCTACTGGGCAGTGACTGTCACAATTTCTCTAGGCCAGATCCTAGCACTGTGTCGGGCACACAGAAAGGAAAGACAGAAGAAGGAGAGGAAGGTACTACATCAGTTGCTAAGTTTGAGGCCAAAAGCTTTTCTAAGGCAAAAATATCTGAGGTCAGGGGTGTCTGGGTGGCTTAGTTGGTCAAGCGTCCAACTTTTGACTTTGGCTCAGGTCAGGATCTCAGGGTCCTGGGATTGAGACCCCCGTGGTTGGGCCCTGTTCTTGGCGGACAGGTCTGCTTGAGATTCTCTCTCTCCACCTGCCCCCCCCACCCCGCTCGTGTGCTCTCTCTTTCTCAAATAAATAAATAAAATTACCACAAAAAAAGAATGAGCGGGATATAGAACAAGGCAAGGGAAACCCTTAATCTCAGATCGTGTTCATTCTGTCAGCAGCTAAAGGATGAGGCCTTCTTAAATTTTTAAATTTTAATCTAGTTTTTTTGAAGATTTTATTTTTACGTCATCTCCATACCCCGTCTAGGGCTCAAACTCACAACCCTGAGATCAAGAGTCGCCTGCTTTACTGACTGAGCCAGCCAGGCACCCCCAAGTTTAATTTAATTGTAATTTTTTTATTTGAATAGAGTTGACACAAGATCTTTTTAAATCCTGTGCCTCAGTCCCAGCCTTGCCAAGGCTTCGCTCCTGTTCCTTACCACCCAAGTTCCCTCACAGCCGGGTAGCGTCTGTGTTCGCTACTGCCATGTGTGAGAAAAGCAGTGGGCCTACCCTTGAGGAATTTAGAGTTTGGGACAAGAGAAGACAATTAACTGGTAAATTAAATCGACTTCAATCACAATCAAACCATTGTGCAGGCTGTGGAGCAAGGGGATAGATACGTGGCTCTCAAAACTGGAGTCCATCAATGAAAGATGTGCCTTCCCTGGAGAATAGAACCTAGAGCCCATGCCAGACAAGGTGGCCAAGCCATGCTCTTCCTTCTGCAGAATCATCCTGGGCTCTGCGTCTCCAGTGCTGTGTAGCTGTCTGCTCGGTCCCCTCCCCGAGGGATGGCGACTACTACATAGACTGTATGAGGTAGCAGTTCCTGAAACCCTCTCTCTGGGCTCCTTAAGTAGATGCATATGAAAACGTTTGCTGGGATGCAGTGTGGGGTAACAAGACATGTGAGTAACAACAGTGTCTGTCAACAGGGGAAAGGAGAACAACGTCTGTGCATTAGTAAGAATTAAGAAGCTAGGGGTGCCTGGGTGGCTCAGTTGGTTGGGCAGCTGCCTTGGGCTCAGGTTGTGGTCTTAGGGTCCTGGGACCAAGCCCCACACTGGGCTCCTTCCTCATCAGGGAGCCTGCTTCTGCCTCTCTCTCTCTGCTTGCCACTCCACCTGCTTGTGCTCTCTCTTTCTCTGTCAAATAAATAAAATTTTTTTTAATCTTAAAAAAAAAAGAATTAAAAGCTACATATACACACAGCAACATGGAGAGATCATAAAAACAAAACAACAACAACAACAAAAACAGGGTGTAGGGGTGCCTGGGTGGCTCAGTTGTAAAGTGTCTGCCTTCAGCTCAGGTCATGATCTCAGGCTCCTGGGACTGAGCCCGCCCACTTCCTGCTCAGCGGGAGGCCTGCTTCTCCCTCTCCCACTCCTCCTTCTTGTGTTCCCTTTCTCGCTGTGTCTTTCTCTGTCCAATAAATAAATAAAGTCTTAAAAAAAAATACACACAGGGCGCCTGGGTGGCTCAGTGGGTTAAGCCGCTGCCTTCGGCTCAGGTCATGATCTCAGAGTCCTGGGATCGAGCCCCGCATCGGGCTCTCTGCTCAGCGGGGAGCCTGCTTCCTCCTCTCTCTCTGCCTGCTTGTAATCTCTCTGTCAAATAAATAAATAAAATCTTTAAAAAAAAAAATACACACACAGGGTGGCGAGTGAAGACACAGAAGGGGATTCATAGGAATGCTATAAATTACGTGAATTACAAATACACCTTCAAAACAATGCTACCTGTTTTACAAGGATAAATACACACATATCTACACACACGCATCTAAGAACAGATATCAAGTGCATTCGGGTGGGAGCCTACTGAGGAGAGGGGGATTGAAAGTGTAGAATAGAGGGGAGGGAAAATAAAATAATGTCCAGCATGAACAGTCTTTGCACAGATGGATGATAACTGTGTGCCAAGAACTGAGTATGGTGAGCTTTATTCTACGCTCCTATGGCCCAACGCAGAATAAGACAATCCAAAACCGACCAACCAGTAGAACCCTGACTCAGGACACTTTACATAGGAATGGTGATTGGGTTCCATTTTTTTTCAGGGGTGATAGGAATGATTCCAGCCAAATTCCCATTTTAAGGTTAAGGAACCCAAGGCCCAGAGAGGGCACGTTAGTCGTCCTAGCTGCACAGCAGATGGAGATTCAAGTCCCTGGCCTGTACTCCGCATCCCCCTCTCTGTCTAGTTGCCTTTTCTGACTGCTCAGCCCAACCTCCCCACAGTGTTTGTGTAAAGGGCTGGGCCGTGTTTATCTTAGCACACGGGCGCCCTGTCTGAAGTCATGCACTGGCGTTCACTGGCCGTTCCTGCATAGAGTTCAAGGTGAAAGCCTCCCTGGGAGCTAGGAGGCTCACGTTCCATTTTACTTTGTTGTTTCGTGTTTTTTCTCTTTCCAGGACAGCTACTTCAGAGCCCAGATGAGCTCACCGACTCACCTGGGCAGGTAGGTGCAGGACCTGGACAGTGCTGTCATGGGAGCTCGTGGTGTTTGCAGGAAATGATGTCACTGCCGTGCGGAGGGCGGGCACATCGTTAAAGGAAGGACTTGTCTTCCCACAGCCCGCTTGGCGTTCAGTCTGCCCATGGCACATCCAGAAGCCCTGCACGGTGTGGTACAGTGTGTGGATGTTGACAGTCTTGCTGGAACCCACAGACCCATAAAACTGCAAGCAAGAACATTGAACAGGTGTTCATGTGGGCGGTTGGTGGAGGTTTATGACAGTACCTCTCCTGAGAGAGGGGCGTGAACACTACGTCTCAGAGAGCCTCTCCAAGGAGCAGCCTTTGAGATGGGCTTCTGTTACTACTACCCCCAAATCCTCCATGGCCCAGTTTTTAATTATTAAATCATTACACACACAAACACACACACACACACACACACACACACACACGGAAACCGCATCTATTATAAGGTTGAATTTTCACAAATTCCACATACCTATCCAATCAATGCCTTGATCAGATTACAGAATATTCCCAGATCTCAGAAGCCCCGCAATGTCTCTTCCGGGTCACTGTCCACCCTCCCAAGGGTTGCCGCTGTGCTGACTTCTAACAGCCCAGATGAGTTGTGTGTCTCCTGTTCTAACCCCATCAGCATCAGAGGCAGTAGATGTCAGCAGGTGAGAAATCATGTGGTGGTTGATTAAAGTGCTTTTCAAGTATTAGTTCCCTTGACCCCGTTGTTCTCTCATGAGGCAGGCAGGTGACAGGCAACGTTCCCCTCCATGCAGCACAGTGGACTTGCTTAGTCACAGAATCCTGCAATAAGTCAGCAGAAACACAGCCTTTCGTCCAGAGCCCCTGACTGACTCTCAGCTTCCCTGACACCATCTGACCTCCACGGGCATCTTGCCACCGGCTGTAGCTCTTTGCTGAGCCACCTGGGCCCTGCCTGGAGGGCTCCCAGGTTTGAAATGTCATGTAAGTGCCTGTGACAAGCTCCTGGCCCTGGCCCCCAAGAGGCCTCAGTGGGGACAAACTCAGAGCCTCAAAGATGTGCTCGGTTGTGGGAAACAGCCAAATACAGAGGCATGTGTGGAAAGCGAGGGTCTGGTACACTCAAATCACTCCTGGAATTTCTCTTTTAGAAATTCATTTGAAGCCAGATGATAAGCCATAGTTCTCTTATCCTGCAGATGTATCATCTTTACGAGGAAAGATAAGCATGTGTGACAACCCATCATTTTTCACACACATGCCCACCAGAGCACAGAGCCCCAGCCAGTTGTCATTAGGCGCACAGGACGTAGCCACGTTAACCTTTTACTGAGCATCTTCTATGCACCAGGATATAATTCTCATTAATGACAGCCACCAAAGAGCATTCTTCCCATGTCTCCCTTTTTACCTCAGATGGCAAGTGGCTTCACCAAGGTAACCAAGTTAGGAATAACAGAGTTGGGATTTGAATCAGGTCTGTCCGGAACCAAAGCCCGTGCTCCCCTGTCAGCATTCTCAGGTCACTAGGAAAACCAGGAGGGAGGCAACCACTAAGACCAGCAACGGGTGGGCTCTTGGAGCCCCTTCTGAGGAGATGGCTGAAGCCACTGGTGTACGATGTGAGCCAGTGGAGCAGAGAGGTGGGCGACGGTGGGACTCCCCCCGTCCCTCACTCTCTTTCGAGAACCGTATTAACATCAAGGAATGTGAACCTTGACGGGAACTTGGAGGGCATGGAGCTCCGCCTTCTCTGGAGGAATGAGGAGATGGACATGTAGAGAGGATCTATAACTGGCCCAGAGCCATTCAGAACAGGATGCGGGGTCTCATGAGTGCCAGGGGTCTGCTCCTTTCCTGTCTGCTGGTCTCCTTTCTGCCAGTGTCAGCTGACGCTGGGGCACAGGATGTCTTTCTCCTTTCTGTTCTGCCTTCTTGGCAACCAGCATGGCAGCTTTTATGTGGGGGGAGGACACCCTCACCCGGGTGGTCACAGGGCAGCAGGTGACCCTACAGCAGAGTCAGGTGCTGGGCTGTGGAGAGAGCCTCTCTCCCCTCACGCTTCCACTGGGCTGTGTTGACTTGAAGGAGACTCCAGACTCAGTGTGTTCCCTTGGTCTTTCCCTGAGCCAGCACCTGCCTGCCATGATATGGAGGGCACCTCCCCTCCCTGTGAGCATCGGGCAAACATCTTCCCAGAGAAGGGACACCAGAGTCCCAGGTGGGAGGGAATCTCCTGTAGACTCTGGCCTCCAGGATGAAGTCATGGGCCTTGGAAGTGAATGCATTTTATAGATCCAATAAATTAGATACAACTCGCCTATTGAGGATCCGTCAGGTGTCCTGGAGCCCTGCCTTGCTCACTGCACTGGAGGAGGAAGCAGAAAGAGAAGCAAATCTGGGCTTAGGGAACTGCCCAAGGTCACTGGGCCAGATAGGGACAGAGTCCAGGTGAGGACCCACTACCCCGAGCCAGCAGGCTGCTGTGGGACGTGCTGGCCTCCCTGCCCGATTCACATGGGTCTCTGAAGCCTTCTTGGTGGGCCAGCCCCTATCACTGGAGGCCCTGAGTGGTCGCCAGGTACAGGCTCTGACCTCAAACAGTGATAACAGCCAACATTGTCTGACCACACTGAGCTATTTAACCCTCTCTGTTGCTCTGAAGCTGCTCAAAGCTATGACTCTCAAGCATAAACGATGGGTCCAAGGTCCAAGGTCACATAGCCATTAAAGAGCAGGGCAGGCTGTGGGCTAGCTACCAATGCGGGGAGACACCCTGCCACCATGTCTGTCTGCCCAGCATCCCCAGAAATAATCCAGGGCCCTTCACAAATCCAAGACGAGGGGCTCGGGTTTGAAATGCCTGGGGGCTGCTTCTGCCGGCCCTCCGTGCCCAGGGGTGTGGCCAAGTGGGTCTGGGCAGATGCAGGCAGCCCTGGGGTGGGGTTTTGGCCCCCTTGGGGAGAGCACCTTCCAACAGGCCTCTGCAGAGTGGCCATGAGCTTCCCATTCCTCTCAATGTCAAACACAGACCTGGTGCCTACAGCACTCAACAACGTTTTTATCTTTGTTTTTGTCCCTCTTCCAGCCTCTAAGGACCCTCTTCTCCCAGAAGCTCCCTGCACCCTCAGTGGGGCCTTCAGCTGGGAGTTCCTGAGGACCACACCATCGCCTGTCCAATCCAAGCGTGGGCAGGTGCAGAGACCCACCAGTGAGGGAGGGGCACTGGGCAGTGGTACCCCTCTTAGAGGCCCCTGGATCCACTCAGCAACTGAGTCTGGGTCAGCCCTTTCATAGATTTGAAAAGTCTTCCAGGTGGAAGGAACCAGGAGGGCCTCCAGCCCAGGGAGGTGGACACGTGACTTTGGTTCCAGACCAGGGAGGTGGACACGTGGCTTTGGCATGAGCTCCTCCTGTACCTGAAGGGTTATCTCCATTTTGTTCTGGAACAAAACAGAATAAGATCAACCCCACTACCAGATTCTTACTATCCTCTTTGAGTTTAAACAGTCTTGGTGGCTCATCCTCGGCATGGGACCCAAAACTTGACTGTCCCAGTCATTCTCCTCTGTCGGACTCCAGCTCATCAACGTTCCTCCTGAAAGGTGTCCCAGGGCTATGTACAGGGTCCAGATGTGGACTGACCAGCCAGACCTCATACTGGGTGCTGTCATTCCATGAATGTGACGGAAGACGGGGCTTCAGGTAACCACGTGAGACCACTGACTCACACACTCCTCTTTCATTTCTCTCAGAATGAATTTCTCCACCGAAACATGCGAGTGACAAGTTTCGCCTCCTGCTGGGTCCCGGGGACCATGGGTGTGTGGCGAGTAACTCAGCAAAGCTGTGAGCTTCTGGGGAGAAAAGTACTAACCAGACTTCAGTCTGTTATGATCTGGTTGGGGGAAACAGGGGCTTGAGAAAGGGCTGAGAGCATCAGACAACTTAGCCAGGTGCTTATCTAGTGACTTCTTTCTATTGTACTGGAGTCAAACCTGACCCTGGGAGTAGGAGGCCCTGTGGGGGCGGGGAGGCCGTTCTGCTGTCTGGCAAGAAGCCTGCCCTGCAGGCAGCCCACCTCTTCTCTCTCCTCCCTAGGGATGAATCAGCAGGTGGGAAGTACTGATGCCCTGGGAAAGAAGAAAATACAGCTGACCAGTGAGGCTGACGTCTCTCCGCTCAGCCAGAGCTGAATGGAGGTACTGTTCTTTCTGCTGGGGCAACTTCCAGTGCTGAACCATCATTTTAATCTGAATATAGCTCAGACCCTTCTACTGCATGTGCCCAAACTGGCAAAGTGGCTCTCCCTGAGAGTGGCAAAAATGTCCAGATTCCCCCAGTAAATGTTCCAGGCTGATGGGGAGCCATTTATAGCAAGAAGTGGTGAGAGGTAACTTATTCTGTACTCACTGCAGAATACAGGGGAACCGGGGCCCAGTCCTCCTTCCAGGAAGAGTTTCCACACTGTGAAACAGGGTGAGGGGGGCTATTTTCCCACGCCCCTCCTTCTGCTGGCCTTCTGAACACAGCACGTGCACGCTAGCCTGCCATGCAGCACTGAGTCAGCACCCTGGAGAGCTGCCCCACCCCCTTCCTGACCAGTGAGGTCAGCCCAGATGCCGGTCTGCCCCACCCCAGCACACAGCGAGGAGCAACGGCAGCCACTGGGCAAAGCTCCCAGGACCTGAGTTGCAGTGATGCTCACCAAGGCTGCGGAAAGCTCCAGAACCCAGGAAGAACAGGATTCCAAAGAGTGTGTTTGCTGACAAAATCTCACTGTGGGCACTCATATGGCTGTGGCGCTGTTCCTTGTGCGTTCCCAAACTGCTTCACAGACACTGAATTATAATCTTCCTAAAAGGCAGCCCTTGGCAAGACTTGAGTGAAGTGTCACTTCCTACGTTCTTGTGGAGCCATTGTTCCAGAAGCCCTGATATTGCATCACAGAGAGCTCCAGACTCAAAGGAATGGCCAACGGTATAATTGAAGGTGCTTTTCTGTCTTAAGATCCAAATCAGACCAACTCCTCAGGGTCTTATAAGGCTCTCCTCCTAACTTGGCACTGAGCTCAGAATAAATTTTCTGCATCAGTTGCTCAGGAGAAATCACCTGCATTGCCTGATAGGGGCTAAGAGAGGGGCCCGGCCCAGAGAAAACTCATCAGCCCCCTCATCAGGACCCCAGTCTCTGGCCTCTCTCCAGCCCACTAGTTCTCAACAGCAGGCTGAAAAATGGATCCCTGGGGAGTTAAAATGCAAATCTGGGCACCCCACCAGAAAGATTCTGAGCTGGTATAGGTCTAGAGTGGGAACAGGAATCACCCACCAGCCCCAGTGATTCTGTTGCACTCCACACTATGGGAGGTGGTGTGCCACTGGCCTCTCAGACACCATCAGGGAGCTCACTACCTGCAGCAAACATTCTGTCCTCCTTGAATGACCCACTTGCCCAGCTCTCCGTTGTCCTTAGCCACACAAGCAACCAGCCCCATGACCCCTGCCAGCTTCCCATTGGTTATCAGAAGGCAAGGGCATATGGGTGAATCCAGCCTCCCTCTTGGAAAATTGAAAGCAGAAGAGGAACACTTTTCTGTTGGACTCACGTGCCCTGTATTAGGAAAAACAAACAGAAGGTAGTCTCTGATACAGAAATGGCTCACATTTACCAGAGTCACCTGGAAGATGGACACCTCTGTGTCTGACCTCCAGAATGGAGAGGACTTTTCTTCTGTAGCAGTGGAGAGTGAACATTACTGGTGCCCTCAGGGTGCTGAGCCTTAACCTCTGCTTGCTGCCACAAAGCTGGGGAGGGATGTTCCTGGCACCCGGCATTTCATTTTCCCAGAGGAACTCCACTGCAAGTGAGGTCTCTTGCATGGAAACGTCAATGCCATGGTCCACCCATGGATGAGTTAAATAGGTTTTTTTTTGTGAGTTGGCCTAGAAACCTACCTACAGTGTGTGACATAGTTGCTCTGGGAAAGTGCATTCTCAACTCCTCGTCATCTACTTGGCAAGCAGGCTCGGGGAATATGACCGGCTTATGACTCAGCCCTTGTGTGTTTCCAGGGAGGTTGGGGGCAAACTCCAGGCCTGATTCCAAAGGCCTGGTATCAATGCATCAATAGGAACCTCAAGCAGATCCTCATTAAAAGACCCACGCACCTTCGTGCCACAGGCTGACAGTGAGGTTTTACCTTGCTCCTGGTGGGCCCGGGATCGAGGGCCCATGAAGAACTGGCCTGTGAGTGCTGCCCGTGGCTGTGACCTCACCTGCAGTGGTGTCCACCTGTCCTACCTAACCAACCAGGAAGCCAAAACTTCATTGCAGAGCTGTGTCTTGGAAGACAGAAAAGCCATTTTCTTCCACTACGGGAATGTTACTTTTGTCTTCCTGAGGTGATCCAGTGAACCATAAGGCACTTTACTGGAAGATATTTGCAAATGGGGACCTCCCCCAGGGAAAGCACTCTCTGGGTTATTTTCAACCATGCCATAAATTCAGTCCAAGCTATGCGAGTTTACTCCATAGACGCTGAGTAGAGGGACCCCGCCAACCCACTGGCCTCCATTTTTGTGTGTGTTCACAGCCCAAATAATTTTAAGAAGTATTTAGTGAGTGGAGTCCCTGAGTGGCTCAGTGGGTAGAGTATCCGACTCTTGGTTTTGGCTCAGGTCATGATCTCAGGGTCATGATCTCAGGGTTGTGAAATCAAGCCCGGCATTGGGCTCCACGCTCAGCTAGCAGAGTCTGCTTGAGAGTCCTTCCCCCCATGCTTCTCCCCCTGCTCTCTCTCTCTCTCTCAAATAAATAAAATCTTAAAAAAAAAAAAAGTACTTAGTGAATAACCAGATGCAATGTCCCTTATTCTAATTTGGTTTGTATGTTTCATGCTTATATGCGTTTGAGGACACATACCAAAAAAACAAAACAAAAATCTCTTCATTTTTTCACTGTGGGGGCAGGATTGGAATGTGAATCAAAGGTATAAGAATTGAGGTGTGCTTAGCTGTTCAGTCTGGTAGAGCACGCAGCTCTTGATCTTGAGGTCATGAGTTCAAGCCCCACACTGGACATAGAGCTTACTTTAAAAAAAAAAAAAAAAGTATATGAATTGAGACTAAAAGTTAAAGTTTCAATAGAAAATTCTATGAAATTGCAAAATATCATCATTACCAGATGGAAGGAGGTAGGATATTGTACCCCTAGAGGCAGAAGTTGGTGAATTTGTACACCTTGGAGAGCTGAATTAATAGTTCCACCCAACTATTCTGGGGCCTCCCACCATAATGCATAAAGAAGCAGAATTTTGAATGAACCATTGGGAACAACTGTGGCCCCTTTAAACTCAACATGTCTCTTCAGGGGAACTGGAACACAGGTTCCTTGTGAAAGCCATAAAATAAAAGGATAAAAAGAAAACTACTTGAGACCTACTGTGAAAATAGTCTTCTTTTTGGTTGATGTCAGTAACCTGATATAACAGGTTGAAGGTGTAGGAAGGGGTCCAATGGCCCAATCAGCTTATAACAGGCAAAACCAGGCTCTCAGTGCCTGCAGGGCAGACAGCCACTCACAAGAACATCATCTACTCTACTTTTTTTTTTTTAATATTTATTTATTTATTTGAGAGAGAGAGCAAGCGAGAGCGCACAAGCAGGGGGAGGGGTTGAGGGAGAGGAAGAATTTCAGGCAGGTTCCACGCTGAGCACAGAGCCCCCATGCGGGGCTTGGGCTCACAAACCTGAGATCACGACCTGAGCCGAAAGCAAGAGTTGGGTGTTCAACCAACTGTGCAACCCAGGTGCCCCTCATTCACGCTCTTGTTGGTGCCTGACCCTGGGATTGTCTAAACCGCTTCAGATGAAGTGCTCAAGTAGCCAGGACTGATTCTTGATAGGAAGCCCCGAGGTGTGAGGAGCATCTTCCAAACAATTCCCCTTTCTTCTCCTGTAAGCACCAGCACTGCATTTCAAATAAAATCACTCCTCCCTCCCTCTCTGCACATTCCTGAGGCAGCCGAAGAAACGAAGAAACGAGCTGTGATTTCCCAATCCTGTCCCGAGCCAACATGCATGAGGACACATAGGAGCAGATCCAGACTTGCTGGTCCCGCAGAGATTACACAAAGCTTGGCCCCAAACATGGAATAATGCGAGCATGTACGAGGTGAACATTCCATCGATGGCTTGCCTGTCGGATGCATGCTTGCCTTCCCACAGGCCTGGCGCCAGGCCCACTCTCTAGACCTTCAGTTCAACATGGGTCCCGGGCTACCAAGAAGACACACACCAACAGCGCAGTTTGGCTCTTGTGCCTTCTGAGGACAAGACCACTGTATCTCCAACCTGCTGCCCCTCCTGCATCTGGGCCTTTCTGTGTGCAGGAAATTATATATTCTTCCACCAGGATCTCTCTCTCTCTCTCTCTCTCTCTCACACACACACACACACACACACGTACATCAACAGAGTAAGCTGAGGATAAAACAGAAACTCCCATAAAGAGGAACTTTATTAAACTACATGTTACATAAAAGAACATATAAATGGACCTTTAAATACATTCAGTTCATCTTAAACAAATTTATATAGAAATTTATTTACATTTCTCCATTATATACTTAAATTATTTTTCAAAGCTTACTACCAATAAAAGGTAATAGAATGATCACCTGCTCATACAGATGCATACACATAGGGTCCACAGGGCTAAGTAAAACACCGCTTCTCAAGAAACTCAGCTTATTAGATTCCAAAGCAACAGCAAGTTCTGAAGGTGCTTTCTTTTGAGCAGGCCTTTGACATGAGGCCTTTGCTATGCAGGTGCTGGGGGTCGGTTCTGAAAAGCTGGTCCTAGGGCAGATGGGTCCTTGGTTGTTTAAAACGACTCAAATCTTGGAGCTGGAGGGACCCTTAGAAACCACCACTGAGGCCATGCGCCCACTTCCGAAGACTGGGAAACAGAGGCTGAAAGAGGGGTGGTGATTGGCCAAAGTCACATAGCATCAGCGACAGAGCACGGACAGGGTCCTACGTGGGGGGTCCTGACCCCATTACTATCCACAAACTTCTGTTTTTGTTGTTTAAGACTGATTTATTTTAGGAATGAAGAGAGGGGCAGAGAGAGAGGACGAGAGAATCGCAAGCGGACTGTGCTGAGCATGGAGGCCAATGCGGGGCTCGTCCCACAACCCTGAGATCTCGACCCGAGCCAAAATCACGAGTCAGTTGCTTCACCGACTGAGCTACCCAGGTGCCCCACTACCTACCAACTTTTGATCTCTTTCATCCATTTCCACCCACCCACGGGCCCTATGTTTTGGACATTGTTGTCTGCATGGTTAAATACATGATTTCTCAGGCTTTTTAAGATGGTAAAAAACAGTGCAGGATTCCCATAACCATCTTTGTGGGGCCCAGGAAATAGCTACCTAAGGCCATTTTTCTAAGAAGTTTTGTGGTCAAGTGCCTTACTTTTTAACCATGAAGTTTACCATTTCAATATAGCGGACGTATGGAAGCTCAGAGTTTCCATTTATTTGGATGGAAGGCAACATTTTACAGCAGGAAGATTGTAACATCAAGCACGTGGATTCCCTGAAATCCATCTACCACTGTTGGGTCTAAAATAAGGTTTCACTAAAGTTTCAACAAGTGACCAAAAGTGAAAAAAGGCAGGAAGCAACTTTAAATACAAGAAAGTTTCAAGAATCCTCTCATTCCCTAATTAGTCTCAAAAAAGGAAGCTGTGAAATGGGCAGTGAGTAGAAACATTACATATTTTCTTCTTTCTTTTGAATAAGGCTTTTTTTTTTTTTTTCCAAGATTTTCCTGATTATATAAAATCGGAAAATTTTGTTTTGGTCTGTGATTTGGTTTTTCTCGGTATTTGAAAACCACTTTACGGAAGGAGACATGTCAGCGTTAGGAAGCATCATCAGTGACATAGATACACAGCCTCTCCAGGCTCCACGTCGGGTTAGCAAGGGAAGGAAGGGCTGGCTGCGGGCAGAGAGAGGAGGGAGGGACGAGACTGGGACACAGAAGGGTTTATTCTTCCCTGTAACTAGAGTGATCCCAAGTCCTAGCAGCCTTCACTCAGTTTCAGAACAGATACACAAATGGGAAAACACGGAAGGGAAAGGTGTGCTCCGCTGAAGAGCCCCTGATGCCTCTCCATGAAGATATGGCCCTTCTAAGTTCGGGGAGATCCGGCATTCTGCCAGGGGCTGCTGTTCGTCTGCAGGGAAGGCACTGCCCCGGTGCCCGCCCTGAACACAGGAGAGCGTCCGATTTCTATCCACCAGCCTCACTTCCCCTCCTGCTCGCTCACAAACCCTTACCCAGAGTCACACATGGAGAGGTGAGCGAGGCAGAGCGCCTTCAGGGAGACGGTGCCAATCACAGAACACCCAGGGCTTGCAGAGAAGTCTGGCTGCCAGCAATGGACAGGATGTGGGCAGGTGGAAGGCACCCTGAGACCAGGAAACACAGGAAAATAAAAATGTCTTGTTCAGGGTTTTGTCTCTTTTTCCTAGGAGGCATTTCGTTCTGCAAAAGGAACTCAATAAACTACTTCATTTTTATAATATTTAAAAATAAGCTTGACATATAAAAACTGGCCAGTTTTTTGTTTTTTTTTTTTAACTCTGTAGGGAAGACTGTCAGCTTACACATCTTCATGGAGGGAAGGGGGTTCCTCCAGGGTGTGGGAGGGAGATGCCAGCAGTGAAGGGTGCGGGCAGCCGCCCACACTTGGGACTTTACAGTAGACGTCAGCGCGGCCGGTGGCGGTCCACAGGCCTCCCAGACCTCACCTCTGGTGACAGGAGCGTTAGCTTGCGGAACGCGTGGATCACTTATGTGGAACAAGGACATCCCCTGCCGGCCCTTCCCAGGAGTCAGTCCTCACGATCAGACTTCACTTCCGTAAGGGATGGAGGATTTTCCCTAGCGTGGTCTGATCGGAGTTTCTCAGTCTGAGGGAGGCCCTTTCCCCAGCCCCCCGGCCCTTCCCAGGGGCCTCTGTGTTGGCACTGGGAGCCCCAGCAGACTCTGGACACTTTTTGGGGGTCCGGGCGCTACTGGCCCGCCGCAGGGTGCTGCTGTCCTTGGGGGCAGCATCCTCAGGGCCACCTTTGGGCCTCAGCTGACGCTGGGAAACCGTCCGAGTGATGCCGGGGGCTTTGGCCACAGGAGAGGAATCCGCTCTCATGAACCGAGAGGAGGAGGCAACTGTGTTTCGGGCAAAGCTCGGCACAGGGGGCGGGACACGGGGGACGCTGGGGGCTGGCGGGGCCTTGGGCTCCTCTTCGGGGATCTCTTCTTGGGAGTTGGCGCGGCAGATCTTGTTTTCATCGGGCTTCTGCCTGGGGACGTTCCTGAGGGGCTTGGCGCTGGGCTTCTTGAGAGAGCCCTTCTGCTGCAGGGGGGGGTCCTTCCCCGACCTAGCGCCGCTGGAGCCGCCACTCACCCTCACCAGCCTCTGCTCCTCCGCCCCCGCCGAGGACCGCTTGGGCGACACGTCTGAGGTCCCCCGCATGGAGCTCCGGCGCGACCACGGTGCGTCTGTGCTGCTGGGGGTCTCCCGAGGGGGCCGCTTCCAGCCCACCGAGCCGCGGCTCGACCTGGAGATGGGCACGACTTTGCGCATGCTCTCACTCTCAGAGGCGGTCAAAGTCCTCACCGGCTTGGGCGCCGACCCCTGGGACCCCTGGGACCCCTGGCTCCGCCGGACACTGGCGGGCTTCGAGGTCCCCTGAGACGTCTCTTTGAGGGAGCTTCTCTTTGGTGCTGTCACATCCTTCCCTTTGGCGGGTCTGTCCTTGGGAAGGCTGTCCTTGCGGGAGGGGTGGCTCTTCCCAGAGACTGGAGCCGAAGCCTCCCCGAGGGGGCTGGAAGTGGGGTGAGAGGAGACCTGGCTGCCCGTCTCCCCAGCGCCAGAGGACAGGGAGCCATCTGCCCCAGCCACCTCCCCCGGCTCGGAGCAGTCCAGGGTCAGTGAGCAGTCAGTGGCATCGGAGATGTAGAACAGAGGCCCAGGGTCTTTGCTCTCAGGGTCGCTGCTGCCCACAAATACTACAGCCTTGCTGCTGGGATCCTCAGGGGCAGCCCCATCCCCTTCCAAGGCTGGGGTGAGACCAGCCGGGACACCTTTGTCCACAGGCATCAGGCCGTCGTGGCTGGCACCGAGGGACTGCACGCTCCCATCCCCCAGAGACGCGAGCTCCACGGGACTGAGGTCATTCAGGGTCAATCGGGGCACCTCCTCTGGGCTCTTGGATCCCTGAAGGTGGAACTGAGCCAGCCCTGTCACCAGCTCGTGCTCCTTAATTCCCAGAGCCAATGGTGAGAGTGGAGGGGACCGGGCCGGGACGAGGCCCACCGGCTCACTATTCCTCTTTCGGAGGATGCCCACCCCACTGCGCCGAACTCGGGGGATAGGGGGCGTGGGGTCCAGGAGCTGCTGGCTCTGCAAAGATGAGGGTGGCTCGGGGGCCCCCCGCTGGCCCTCTGAGGCCTGTGGTGTCTGTGCTCCACTGGGGTCCTGGGTTCTCCGGTCCTCGGGCTCCAACCAGGCCATCGTGGGCCGGGCCTGCCGGGTACTGCTCCGGGGCAAGCTGTTGAATTTGCTGGGCTCCTCGGGGCTGCCGGTGGAACTCTCCAGGAAGGTCAGCAGCTCCCGGTCCGCAAATGCGCCCAGGGAAAGGCGGGAGCGGCGTGTGTTGGGAGGTCGGTAGGAGGGGCTGACGGGCCTGGGCTGCAGGAAGGGGGACAGGTCCTCCGCGCCCTTCTTAGTCAGCTGCTCCACGTCGTTCTCACTGCTGCTCCGGCAGAACCCCCCAAGCTCCCCAGCCGCCCAGGAGCGACGCTTCTGCTCCAGCTCCTTCAGCCGCTGCAGCCTCCTCAGCTCCTGCACTGCCCGGTCCTGGTTGTCCTGAGGGAGGGGTGGAGAGAAGCCCCGAGATGCATTAGACCCGTGGGACCTGTGTGCAATTCCACAGCCGCCTGCCTTAAGACCTCAAGAAACAGGTATGGAGGACAGCCTGGGTCCCAAACTTCACCAAGACAATCACGTGTTTGCAAGAAGGTGGGTGTGGAGAGGGCTAGCTTTCCCAAGGCTGCCTGGAGAGGACCCCACCAACCTAAGGTTCTCATCGGATCCGTGGACCCAACTTACAGCTTTCTGGTCAAGGCACTGTCCCCTAAGTGTGGGCTGTGATTCCACATATGCCTGCCACCTCAACTCCGAGGGAACCCAGCTTGGCTTCTAAGTAGGGCACGATAGCAAAGACTTCCAGGAAAAGGCTATTTAGGCAAGGACAGAGAGAGAGAGAGAAAAAAAAAAAAAAGGAGCCTGAGACCATACCTCCCTGCTGCTTCTGTGTTGAATACAGCTACACATGCACACACACGTGCAGCACATTCTACTTAATGGCTTGGACGTGTAAGTATATACCCAAGATATGAAGAAACGCCACTCAAATCTCTGCTCTCTGAACACTCCCTGGTAAGGAAACCCCAGAGATGCCAGGATGGCTCTGTCCCTCATGCCCCACCCTGCTCCCACAATCAGACAGGAGGATTTGCTTTACAAATCCTTCCACCACCCTTCGCCCTGCTCCAAGTACCCAGCCCTCCCCCGACAAAGCCAAACCAGAACAAACACACATACTAAAGCACACTTTACCACCTGGCTGTGCACTCTATTTGTAGGGCACCTGGGTGGCTCAGTGGGTTAAGCGTCTGCCTTTGGCTCAGGTCATGATCCCAGGTCCTGGGATCGAGCCCTGCATCGGGCTCCTTGCTCAGCTCAGCGGGAGTTGGCTTCTCCCTCTGCCTCTGCCCCTCCATCACTCGTGCACATGTGATCTCTCTCTCAAATAAAACATCTTTTAGAAAACATATATTTGTGTCACCTAAATGTGTGGATCCCACAACCCCAATCTGTTATTGATAGCACTTTTTACTCGAAAATCAGTTTCCTCAAATGGTGATTTCCCTTCCAAGTTTCTGTGAGGCTCTGGCTGCGATGCACGGGCCCCTCCTCCTGCTCTGGCTCGGCCTCTCCAGTGTCCCAGGTCCCCCAGGCCCTCTCCTCCAAGGCTGCCCGGGGTCGGGGTGGGAGTGGGGCCAGCTCCTGGTGCTCAGGACAGCTGGACCCAAAGAATCACGCAGGTGGCCTCTTGGGCCTGCCGAATTCTGACAGGGAGTGAGAGCCTCAGAAAGAGCCAATTTGGCCTCCACCTCCCACAACCACCTCCCACTGCTGAGGTCACTGCTTGGACAAGGGAGAGGAAACGTGGCTGCAGGCTTAGCCTTCTTCACTTAGCTGCAGAGAGAAAAGAGGGCTTGAGAACTCAAGAAACTCAGCTGTGGGCAAGCCTGCTTTTAAATACAGGGAAAGGAATAAGGCACAAGTATTTAGCTCCTCCTCACCACCTGAAGTGAAGGGATCTTGTTTTGTTTTTAACTGACAGATGAAAGTTGTGCTTGCAAAGCCAAGCGACCCAGAGTTCTCTGGCTCCTTCCTACACTGAACTCAGAGACTCCTGGAACTGGAGGTCAAAAGGCAAGAAATGCTGCTGTGTCCCTGTCAGCAGGAGACTCCTAACTACTGGAGAACTTCGAAGCCAGCTCTGGCTGAGGACACAGCATGGTCCCCGTGGTGCCAGCCGCCTGGCAATGGCCGTGGTGCTTGAAAGAGGTCAGAGAAGGCCTTCCCATCCTCCCACCGCAACACAGGTCTCCGTGAAAGAGGAAATTCTTTCCTAGGAGCGGTGGGGGTAGGGAGGAAGACGTTCAGGGCCTTCAAAGAGATTCGTTAGTATCAGAGCTGCCATCATAAATAAACGTGACTTAACACAATGCTTTCGGGGCAGCAAAGCCAGTGTTGGTGCGAGCAGCACAGCCTCCGAGGAGGCCAGATGAATCCCAACCGAGAGCCCAGCCATGCTACCCGCGCCAGCCTTCCCTGAAACTGTGGAAATGCCAAACCATCTTTCTGCCAAAGGCAGAGGGCTGGGTCTGAAAGAGGAAAACTGAAACTCCACACCACTCAGAAAACATGGGAGATGCCATCAGCCATACCTGAACCGCTTTGTTGAATTTGACACAAAAGTCTCTAAATATCTGAAGGCACTCGTCCAGTTTCATGGTTTCTTTGTCTTCGCAGAAAAAATCTATAAGGGTGTGGGCCTCGTCCTGGAGCTCCTGCTGCCAGCGCTCCAGCTCTGTCAGCTTTTCCACAGCAAACTGGGGGAAAACACAAGCACACACTGAAGGAAACAGGCAGCTGAGGAGGCGCGGCATGCGCCATCTGCGCTCCCGGGTTCAGCTTCAGGTCTCGGGAAAGGGGAAAGTTGACCGCAAGTCTAACGCCCTCCGAGTCAAAAGGAAATTATTTCAACCCAAACAAAGCCCTGGGGAAGCAAGGTGAACTTCTGTGTGAGACCTGGAGGCCACCCAAAAAACTAAAGAGCTTTCCTCTACAGAAAGCCGCTGACGAAACGGTCACTGAAAAATGACATAGGTGTAAAGAGCTGGTTTGATTGAGGAAAACTCATTCTGTATCTGTTCTTCCTTCTCTGAAAAGTGAGTCTTAGAGACTGGCCTTCGGGATGTCAGAAGGCCCTTGTATGGACAAGCTGCTGAGAGGGAGTTTAAACCTCACCTCAAATGACCTGTGTCAGGGTCAGAATCACCCCCACAGGATGGAAGCCCCCGTGCCCAGACACATGCCCCAGCCAAGGCTACTTAAGCAGGGTGCTTATCCGAGTCAGCTCAGAAGCACTGTCCACGGTCCCTGCTTGTACAGAACTCACGCAATTCAGTATGTCTGAGGTGTAACTACCACTAATATATTTTTTTAAGATTTTATTTATCTGACAGAGAGAGACACAGCAAGAGAGGGAACACAAGCAGGGGGAGTGGGAGAGGGAGAAGCAGGCTTCCCGCTGAATAGGGAGCCCAATGTGGGGCTTGATCCCAGGACCCTGGGATCATGACCTGAGCCAAAGGCAGATGCTCAACCACCTGAGACACCCAGGTGCCCCACTACCACTAATATTTTGTTACAACCCCAGGAGATTCTGAGGAGTCCCGACGGTTAGTAACTATTACATCCTACAAGTCCATCCACTTCTCATGTTCACTTTCTCCTAATCCTTTGAGGACAAAGCCTCCAGTGCCTCCACAGATTAGGGCATCAGGGCACCCGGGTGGCTCAGTCTAAGGTTAAGTGTCTGCCTTCGGCTCAGGTCATGATCTCAGGGTCCTGGGATCAAGCCCCGCATCAGGCTCCCTACTCAGTGGGGAGCCTGCTTCTCCCTCTCCCTCTGCTCCTCCCCCTGCTCATGCTCTCCCTCTCTCTCCTCTCTCTCAAATAAATAAAATCTTAAAAAAAAAAAATTGATTCAGGTACCACCACCAAAAGGAAGCAGAAATGAAAGAAGAGTGCTTTCCTCTGGTGGGCTCCCAACCCTTTCAGGCTGGGGAGCTATGAGACGTACAAGCACCCTTCCCCGACAGCGGCATGTGACATTCACTGTTGAGCTGAAATGAGGCAGCGGCCGCTTAGAGGAGCCACAGGCCCATGGGGACTGAATACTTAGGATCACGCTCAAGTCTCATGTTACTTTCTGTTCCACTGGGGAATAAGGCTTATATGAAGAAGGAATGTGTGAAGTACATAATAAATCACAAATATCATGTTTTTAAAAAGGCTAATATTTGAGAAACTTCCTCTGAGTGGAGGGCTAAGCCTCAGAAATATGAAGTTATGGGCTGCCCACCCTCAAGGAGTGGAACTGCTGCTGGGACATGCTTGGAGAGTGACGAGCGATTCTGAGACTCATCGCCTCCCTCCCACTCCAAAACACTTTCCCCCTTGCAAGTCCGTTTCTTGCACCAAACACATTCAAGAGGTAGTAAGAAACCAAAACCATTTAGGAGCCCGAATACCAGAGAAAGTAACCATCTGAGTCAGTAGCCCAAGGCAGTGTGTGTGTTCACGCTCTGTTATTCTTTATGGAGAGAAGGGCATTCATGAAAGGATAAATCTTTGCCTGTCATTCTTCCACAGGGGGAAAGGTGGATTCCAGCCAAAGATAACTCAATGGCAGAAAAATAGGACTCTTGACAAGAACCTACATGGGAGCTTAGCTCCACCTCCCATGTCTCATCTCTAGATCCTGTGGGGATGGAGAGAGAACCAGGAAGGAAAAACTTACAGGCACTGCAGTCACCCTGAGGACTCCGGAAAGTGAGACATTCTGAATGTGGATGTGGAAAATCACCAAGCTCAGAGGGGTTTTTTTGGTTTGTTTTTTCTTTTCTTTCTTTTTTTTTGCCAAAGTTAGTTTTCTGCCCAGTCAGGACCCCAAATGACAAAGTCCAAAGCTACACTGGCCAAGCGTAATTGACAGGAGACAAGCAGCTGTGCTAGCAAATTCGACTTTTCACATCTCACTTGCCTGCACCAGACCCAAGTTCCAAACCAACTTACTCCTTCTTTCTTGCCCAGAGGGTCAGATTTACGAAGCTGCGTTCTTGTCTTTTTTTCTCCACAAACGACTTTAATCTCTCCCCATAGCTAAGAGCACAGTCCCGTTTTCAGACTGGCATTCAGAGCCCTTCATGGCCCGAGCCTACCCTACCTTACAGAATTACACTCCCTCCCCTATTTAAAAAGGAACTGAATATAAAAAAGAAAAATAAATAGCTGCTTGGGAACATTTTATTTACACAGATAAAAATGACTCCTAGAAAGAAGCATTTAGAGTTAAAACAAGGTTGCCTTGAAAGAGCATTCCGGGGTTGCAGCTGGGACAGAGCTGTTTTCCATCAGATGCCTTTCTGTATTGCTATGTAGCATAAAATATGAATGTTTAATTTAAGAGCCAGGGAAGGAGACATCTAGAATGCTCTTCTCACTATGGGATGGGCCTTCTCCCTCAGTTTCTTGCTTTCCCTCATGTGTGCTCACTGCTGAGTGCTTTCTTACCTACGGCTAGGTGTTTCTGTGGTGGTGTCTGCTGTGTTGTTTCACTCTGGGAAAAATCTGTGCATGTAAAAGAGAGTATCTGTTTGGTGATAGTGGAAAGAGAATACAGAAGCCATGTTTAGGAATAAAAATACGCTCCCACCAGAGCCAAATGAAATGTTTGCCATGGGAGCTGAAACGTGTAATATTTGCTTGCTGTGGCTTAATTACAAGTCAACGAGTGAAAGCTCAGGTGGGACAGCCTTCGGAGCACACTGTTCCTGCCCCCAAAGGCAGCCCCGCCACACACGCAGCCCCCTCGCAAGGCTCGAAGCGCTGATATTTAAGGTAGCCTGTCACTTCCCCTGAAGATTGAAAGCACGAAAAGCTGCCACTGGTTTTTTGTTTTGTTTTGTTTTTCAAATAAGGAAGATAAAAGAAGTATGTCAGACTATGTGATTAGTGAGTCACAATGAGCTGTCACAAACATGTCCACTCTGCTGGTTTTTTTGTTGATGTTATTCAGAGCGGCTCCCGACACACCCTGTGGGGCTGATGTATTTGGGGTGTTGATAGGCACAGCTCTCCTGTGTGCTCCCGCTCTCGATAGAAAACATGCCAAAACGTAGCTTGTTTCTTCAATAAAAACAAGTGAGGGAACAAACAAGCCCGAGTTCTCAGGTGTCTACGGTTTCCGTGGAACTTCGTTCTGCCGTCCAAAGATTTGATTAGGAGGCAAAAACTCCTACACCATGGCTGAGAAGCCAAACCTGAGTTGCCAGGCATCAGCTGCCAAGTGCTGGCTCCCGAGGCTGCTATCAGTTCCCTGCAGCGCGGTGTGCTGCTGTCGATCACGCGGCGATCAACAGAGGCCAGCCCTTGGTTCACACCACATTCGACAGCCCCTTCTAGAAAGCCAACCGTGCAAAGAATGGGCACTGAAATACAGAGTTCCTTCTACTGACCCAGGGGAAAAAATTATGAATGGGAACCTTCTGCTTCCCCAAAGCCCTGCAGACCGAACCAGCCCTGGCAGGAGCAGCTGGAAGCCAACATGAGAGAGATGGACTCCGATCGCCCACAAACCTGAAGGAAATCTTCCATCTGCTGACAGAGTTCACCATCCCGCTGAATGTTTTCCCTCAGAGATCTTGTCCTGATGAAGAGTGAGTGCAGTTCTGCCTCCGTGTTATCCAGAGATAATCTACAAGAAGAAAGGGGAGAGTGAGCAGGTGGTGCAGGGAAGCCAAACGAACTTTATTTTCACATTATATTTCACAAACTCTATTTTCACACTAGACAGTGTCTAGCTAAACTTCCCCAGCTAACTCAGACCAGAAATGTCAGCTCAAAAACGTAATGGTTTATTTTTGTATTAGCATATTTCTATACTAGTCAGAGGAAAAATATTACCACACTAATTTCTTCTAGAAATTCAAAACCAGAACAGTTTATATCTTATAAGATGCTCATTCTTTGGGGGAGAAGAGAGAATATGAAATTCTGTAAATGGAAACTATGAACTGTTCACAACTTTGGCCTAATAAGCTCACTTTGGGAAAGACATGTCATCTGTGGTAAGATGTTCACAGTCAATAACACTGAGACACTGGCCAATGACAGGGCTTGGCTTGAAGAGCTATGATTGGTGTATTTCTGCATCGGGTTCATAGCTCTTATAATCAGATATAATCACTCAGATAGCAAGCACAGGACTGGAAGTGGTTCATTGGAGACAGCTTGCGAGAGGCCGCTGTGGGCGTGGGCACCCCTCCCGACTCCTCACTCTATGAGGCCACACCAGTGGCTTGAATCTGCCACGGTAGCAGTATGCACACCATGGAAATCAGCAAATGCTATAAACAAGGACTTCTTTCCAGGAAAGCTGGTTATTGAACATATACCACTGGATACAGGGATATGTACTATAAATTAAAAAACACGGAACTCAAAACCGCTTGTGTACACAGATTACAGCCACATTAAAATGCACACCTATACTAGGATCAGCAGCAAATTAAAGTGATGTAAACACAGCCTTATGTCTGGTAGATACTTTCTCTGTGAGGCTGTGTGACTAATTGAAAACAAAATCCTTTCCCAACCCTTGGTATGGTTCCAAATGCAACAGAAAATAAACGTACCATGTTAGATTCTACAAGGAAATGGCCCTGAAGTTTGACTGATGTATACCAACTCCCAAGGTAAGAGGCTGTGCTGTTTGAGCTCTATCTTTGGGTGTGGAGGGATTTGAAGTTCTTAATCCATATTGTTTTTACACTGATGATATTCATTGAAAACGACTACAATGGTGTTTTTTTGATTAAAAATACAGATTAATTTTTCAAAACCCCCAAATTCCAAAAGTGCACACACACCTCTGTGAGCAAATGAAAGGGAGGTCTGAAAATTCAACAAGACAAAACTCTAAAGTTATAAAATGTTTTAAAGTTATAAAATATTCACCAGTTTCTTAAATAGTAGTTTAGGGGCACCTGAGAGACTCAGTCGGCTATATGTGGGCCTTTGGCTCAGGTCCTGATCTTAGGATCCTGGGATAGAGTCCTATGTCGGGCTCACTGCTCAGCAGGGAGCCTGCCTCTCCCTCACCCCCGCCCCCTCTGCTCATGCCTTTGCCCTCTTTTTCAAATCAATCAATTAATCTAAAAAGTCATTTGAAACAAAACCGTGAATTCTTAGAACTCACTTTCAGTCTTCTTCGCTTACCTAGCAGCCTCCTGAACATGGTGCAATTTTTCAGAAAAGTTTAGAAGAACGGCATCTTTCTTTTGGGCTTCCTAGAATGAAAACAGAATTTTCTCTACTGTATGTATAAAACTGGAAGGAAACAATTATCCCAAGACTGAAAGGGACTTTAAAGTTCTTGTTTTTATGCTTGATATATTATTCAAAGCAACTCAGTGAAACGTGAACTCTTGTATTCCTCAGTTAGTAAGATTTACCAGAACTCCCCTACTCTCCAGATATATTTAACTTCCCAGAGCAACCGATCCTGACGTGAAATACAACTCATGGGCACACAAACTCAATGGAGGTGGGTGGTGGCTTAGCAGGGCTCATTGTTGCTGCGAGAATCCAATATATCCTCCTTAAATACCACCCATACCTGGGAGGGTGCCTTTAAGTGACCAGATGCCTACAGCGGTTAAACCAGTTTGCAAACTGAGTTTAAGCCGAAGGTGCACAAGCCACGGAGGCCTTTGGATTCTTCACCTGTTCAGGGGACACAAGGAAGGTGGATACCAAGGGAGCAATTACCAGCTCTGGAAACGTCCCCCCATGGGTAGGGACCAAGTGACATAGAGCACCTGGCTCCATGGATCTAAAGGGACTGACAGAGAGCCGCTTGGGTGGCTCAGTTGTTAAGCGTCTGCCTTTGGCTCAGGTCACGATCCCATGATCCTGGGATCGAGCCCCACATCCGGTTCCCTGCTCGGCAGAGAGCCTGCTTCTCTCTCTTCCTGTGCCTGCTACTCTGTCTACTTGTGCTCTCTGTCTCTCTGTCAAATAAATAAATAAAATCTTTAAAAAAAATAAATAAATAAAATAAAGGGACTGACGGAAGACTTGCTGTAAGACCCACGGGATACGGAACACATCTTCTGCTTTCAATGTCCTGAAAATCAACTTATTAAATGAGTCCTGAGTTCAACATGTCCTTTGTCTTCTGAAGAATGCAGTAATAATTACGTGTGTTATTTATGGAGCACGTACTATGGGCCGAACACTGAAGTAAGCAGTTTATGGAATTATCCCCTTCAGCCCTCTTGGTTACCCGTTTGGAAGGATCACTAGCCCCATGATTAGAGGAAGAAATTGAGGGTCTTAACGTTTAAGGAACTTGTCTGAGGAAGTATAGCTAATAAAAGACAAATCAAAATCCCAGTTCTGTCCTGTCCTGAAGCTCACACTGGAAGCCAGCCCAGCTTCCTCCCCAGCTTACAGCTACATCTACGTGATGGCTATCAAAACAACAAAGGCGATCCAATGAAGGAAAAACAAAGTGGTACAATTCGTAATTTGAGATAATGTAACAACAGACAGACTTTTTCACTTTGTAACTGGTTGTTTTGGTATCCCAGAGCCCCAGCCAGAATCGGAGGTGACGGCCAGGGTGCAGACACCAAGCACATGCTTATCACAAGGTAGCGCGCCTCAGAGTTCACAAAGGGGAACAACTGGAAGTGATCCTTTTCACTGTTCTGGCTCCCTCACTCCCTACACATAACCAGTCACAAATCTAGTCAGCCCAAAGCTGGGAATGTCTCAGCACCCAGGCCTCTGCCCTCCATCCCTGTGGCCGAGACTCCGAGTCTCAGCTCTCTCTCTCCAAACCGTCAGAGAGCCACCTTCTGCCAAGAGGGGCCCCATTTCCAGTTCTCTCTCCACTCCCGCCTATCCCCCACAGTGCCTTATTTTCCGAAAAACAAAGCCAACCTGGCCAGGCTATTATGCTGGGCTCTGACTTCCACTGGTTCCCCACTGCTAAAGCATGAATCCAGATTCCTCAGTATTTAGGATGTGGATCCTTCCTAATCGGGCCTCACCAACCCTGACCCCTGCCTCCCCGCAACCTGTCTATTTCCCTCCTAGTCTACAGCCCCAGGCATTGGGCAGCTCAGCTCAGAAGTTGCAGGGTGCTTCTGCAAATAGAACCTTCGTGGAGCCCACCTGGTCCTCTCCTGTCTCTGTGGGATGCCACCTAATACCTGGGAAAAACCTCACCAGCGAGGTCTCACACTCATTCTCTCTCTCTCTCTCTGAATTCCCACTTCCACATACCTGTGCAACAAAGTGCAGAAGATTCATCCCAGGTTTGTTTGCTTTTGTGTCTGCCAATTTGAGCAAAGAAGACAGTTTAAATCCTACTGCATTGCCAGCATACCCTCCCTAAAGAAGACAAATCAGAAAAAAAAAATATATACGTATATCTTCAGATGGGCAAATAAACTTAGAAACACAACATCTTAATTTTTTTTTAAATTTTACTTACTGCATTCATGATGTTCCCTGCCTGTAGCACCAAGTGTAATATTGAATGTAGCTCCTCACACAGCATCAGCTCTGTCAAAAAAGAACACACCACAGGACCTTGAGCTTCAGTGCACAAAGAGAGCCACCACAGCCAAGTTCAAGAGGGCCTGAAGCAAGCTCTGACCCTAAACCATGTATTAAGACCGGAAAAAAACAAATCAAGCCACACATTCTGTGGTGCATCTAATGCGTCATTTGCTACTGGCAATCCGTGTCCAGGTCTTTAACTGGGAATGGATACATATGATGCTTCAGTGTATCACAAAACACTTCAATAAGGAACATTTTCAAGGAGTGGAAAAGGCAAAGGCCTTAGGAAAAGCAGAGCACTGTGTTATAGGCACAACCTCTTTCTTAGCAATTCTTTATTTTCTTTCCTTTCTATCCACTAGCCTTTGGGATTATATTTATAGAATATGGAAACTAACGAGAGCAACATTTTGCTTAGTCCACGAGCTATGAGGAGATAAAAAAATAAACAGGCTGGGATGACATGTAAATGCCTTGCAAAGCACTAAACCCTAGGGGCCAGGCACCCAGAGACTCAGTCCCCTTTATTCAAATCTACAAGTTTCATTTGGATTGGCTTAAGGTTTATAAAGGAGCTTTCATTGTAATAAGTCTTTAGTTCTATAAACATAGCAGCTTTTGCACACACATCTATGCAAATTAACATTAAATGTATTTCAAAAGCTAAAAGCAAGGTTTGATGATTATTAAAATTACAGTATATAGAGATAATAAAAAGCTACCTATGATCTTATTAACTTCATATTCTCCATTAAGTGTGGTATTACTTTCAAAAAATTACACTTGGATCACTGCCTGTATTACGTTATCTAAGAAGGCCAGTATCTGAAGGTTAACCAGATAAGAAATGTTTCTGCCGTGCCCACAAATTTGCATGGCTCACTACAAGAACTATCCCATCTCCATGTGAACAGGAGGAATGACCCTTCCAAAGTTGCTGCGATAGCCCTGGTATGTGTGGGAAGAAATTTGAACAGGCCTCCCTATGCAAAGAAGAACACTTGCCCTGAATTCTGAGACTCCTCTCTAAACTGAAGAAAATATGACGGGCTGAAGAGCAAAACTTTATCTCAATACGGGCCAGAGCAACGCAACAGGAAAATCAAGTAGGAAATCAACAGCTCTACAATGCCTAGAAGTCCAGAAAACAACCCAGAGGAAATCGGGCTGGCACTGGACATGGGATGCAGAAGGATGTGAGGGGTGGAGAGCACCGGAGACGCTGCCGTGGAGATGAGGGGTGCCCACAACTGGGCTAGCTAGGCCTGCTTGCTCAGCACCATACATGCCTGAGGGCAAAACCCCATTGCTTTGGAGGGAGGCAGGAGAGCAATTCCAAGTAGTCTACCTGGGCAGGCAAGTCGTTCAAAGAAATGGCAACGACCCACTCACCCCTCTCAAACACAAATGGCCCACCAGGAGTTAGAGACTTGAGGGGAAGGAGGTGGGAAAAGACACGGAGCAGAACCATCAGGAACCTGCAGAAGGGCACACTGGAGACGCCCAGGAGGAGTCAGGAGGAAAGGAGGAATGCTGCTGAAAAAGCAGGCCTGGACACCAGAGGCCAGAGGATGAGGGAGGATGCAGCTGGCCTAAGTGCCCAGGGTTTGTGCACGCGCACGCGCACACACACACACAGCATGCACACGGAAAGCTGACCTGGGAGAGGAACAAGAGCTAGCTACAACCAGCAAGGTTTACTCTGAAGCTGGGGATGAAAGAAATCTTCTTTTATGGGAGGTTACTATGCTAATCAATTGACTGGTCAATTAATCAATTAATTAATTAGGGAGGAAAGTAAATGGAAATCCCATGTAATATCTCATTTCCCTTTTTAGGGTGTAGCAGAATTAGGATTTCACATTTCTCATTTCAACTAAACAGTTTTTTTTAAAAAGAAAATGCTACCAGACTGATGCGGCCACCATGGAAAACAGTATGGAGGTTTCTCAAAAAATTCAAAATAGAATGACCACACGATTCAATAATTCCACTACTGGGTATTTACCTCCAAAATATGAAAACATTAACTCAAAGGGATACATGCAGCCCTATGTTTAATTCGGCATTATTTACAGTAGCCAAATTATGGAAGCAGCCCAAGTGTCCATCAACGGATGGATGGATAAAGAAGAGGCGTTGTGTATACACAGTGGAATCATACTCAGCCATCAAAAAAGAATGAAACCTTGCCACTTGCAGCGATATGGATGGATCCAGATGGTATAATGCTGAGTAAAATAAGTCAATCAGAGAAAGACAAATTCTATGATTTTGCCCATACGTGGAATTTAAGAAACAAAAACAAAGAAAAAAGACCAAAAAACCAGACTGGACTCTAGAGAACGAACTGGTGGTCACCAGAGGCGAGGTGGGTGGGGGATGAGGGAAAGAGGTGAAGGGGATGGAGAGGACACTTCTCATGATGAGCACCGAGCGCCGTGGGCAACTGCTGAATCACTACATTGTACACCTGGGACTAAGAGAGCACTGTGTGTGAACTACACTGGCATTAAAAAATAAACTGATTTTAGGGGCGCCTGGGTGGCTCAGTGGGTTAAGCAGCTGCCTTCAGCTCAGGTCATGGTCTCAGGGTCCTGGGGTCGAGCCCCGCATCGGGCTCTCTGCTCAGCAGGGAGCCTGCTTCCTCCTCTCTCTCTGCCTGCCTCTCTGCCTGCTTGTGATCTCTCTCTGTCAAATAAATAAATAAAATCTTTTAAAAAACATTTTTTTAATAAGAAATAAATTGATTTTAGGGGTGCCTGGGTGGCTCAGTGGGTTAAAGCCTCTGCCTTCGGCTCGGGTCATGATCTCAGGGTCCTGGGATCGAGCCCCACGTCGGGCTCTCTGCTCAGCGGGGAGCCTGCTTCCCCCTCTCTCTCTGCCTGCCTCTCTGTGTACTTGTGATCTCTCTCTCTGTCAAATAAATAAATAAAATCTTAAAAAAAAACATAAAAAAAAAGAAATAAAAAGAAATAAATTGATTTTAAAAATCAGGAGAAGAAAGCTTACTAAAAAGAATAAAAACTAAAATAAAGTACTCCCACCAAAATTAATAAAAACAAATTACATGAAGCCTCACGTGGTCACTTACCTTTAGTCGCGGTTCTTAGAATTGTTATGTCTGTGTATAGAGAAGAACACGAAGGTAAAAATTCCTTCTTTAGCACCATGGCTTCAATCCGAAGTGAATAGCTGAAACATAAAAAGTAAAACTGTAGGGGCACCTAGATGGCTCAGTGGGTTAAGTGGCTGCCTTCAGCTCAGGTCATGACCCCAGGGTCCTGAGATGGAGCCCCGCATTAGACTCCCTGCTCGGCGGGAAGCCTGCTTCTCCCTCTCCCATTCCCCCTGCTTGTGTTTGTTCTCTAGCTGTGTCTTCCTCTATCCAATAAATAAATAAAGTCTTGGAAAAAAAAAAAGTAAAACTGTAGCATTTGATGTCACGGATTTTAAACCCTTTCCCTGTGAGGAACAGTGATGGACAATCCTTACTTTGGCACCTGAATCAAGTAGTGCAGAAAGGAGTCCGCCAGGGACAACTTGGACACATCTCCACTAAATGTTTTCAGTTTCTTTATCTAAGAGACAAACAGAGAATAGAGAAAAAGAAAATAACTTGTGATTAAAATACATTATTTTAAATTTCATCTTAGAATCCCTGTAAGAAAGTAAGATTTCAGTACTAAATTTAAATTAATAAAAATGTAGACCCAAGAAAAGACAAAAGGAAATCATCACAATGACTATGTTTTTTGAAAGAAGAGAAACCAGACAAATGAGAAGAAGAGCTGTGTCATGTGTGTGGGTATAAATAACTTCAGTCTGTCTGGAGAATTAGAGACATAGGAGTCCTCAAGGGAAGGGTCAGTTCTAAGGATGGAAATGTTCTGTAAGTTATAAACTGGAAAGGAGATCATGGGGAGAAAGAGGAGGACACTGGGTCGTCATTCTAACACGGTCCTCTAGGTCCCTAATGAAAAAAAATCTCAGTATTTTGGATATTTTGGATATAAAATACTCGGACTGGGGGAGGGCTAAAAGACCTTTCTGTGGCCAAATCCCCCCTCCACACAGAACAACCTTATACCAAACGGCTGCTGTGTGCTTAGGCAAGAACACATCTGCTGTCCAGTGGGAAGAGAAAAAGGAACAGGGCTTAAGCAGCTGAGGGGTCAATGTCAAGACCTCCCCTTTGAAAATGACCAGGTAATAAAACAATGTATATTCAGATCCCATTTCTAGAAATTTTACAAGAGGCATCCACTGCGACCCCCACTCTCCGTACACACACCACAGGTGTGGAGGAAAAGACTAGAATGTACTCCCCCTACCTACACAAGGTGATAGGTTTATTATTTTCTTCTGCTGCTCATTTTTGTGTCCTAAAATGTCTGTATGAACATGGATTACTCTTGTAAAAAATTAAACTCAACTCAAAGTTATCCTTTTAACCGCAGCAAAGAGAAACAAGAGTTCTGACCCAGGAATACAGCTGAACAGCTAGCAGTGGGGGATGGAAGCAAAGAGAAAGTTCTCAAACTGCATCAGAGCAAATCAGCACCTCCATCACGCAGAGAACTGGACCAGCCCAGCGACGGGAACTTTTCTACTACATCCACTGTCGTAGAGCATCTTGCAACAAGAATACTTTACGGTAAATCGAACCTTGGGACTACGAGTAAAGTAGACAGCCCACCTCTGCAGCTAACTGTTGCCAATGAGCACTCACCATCTTTCATTAGTCTTTTAAAGCTTACTCTGTTCCATCCCTGGGATCATGGCGGATGCCCATAAAAATAACATGCCTTTTCAGTGTCTTGAGAAATAGGAAATGACAGCTCCAAAACACAGAGCAGGGAGTTTTGCAAAGATCCACAAACTGAAGTGTCTACATCAACAATCTGAAAATACAAAATGTCACAGGGCCGATGGACACCCCAGACTTAAGTCTGATGCTTAAGACTACATTTTTTAAAAAATGGGCAGAAAATAGCCATTGGTAGAATGGCATTACTTCTACCGTTAGGGCCCCAAACTGAATTTCCCATTTTTAGGCTTATTTGACTTAGGGGCAGATGGAATTTCTGGTTGAGCTAAACTCAAGTCAGTACCTAGCTGCTGAATGGAGAAAACCGTAGGAGGAGGTCCTGATCCTTTCTGAACTAGAGTTTAGCAATTCACTATATATGGAAAGGGGCAGAGCCAGGTTGTCCCTTTTCTAAGACCATCAACTCAGCATGTGCAAAGCTTCTGAAAAGAAGAGTGCGATTTTCTGTCTAAAGCATATAGAGTAGGTCACACTAAATAAATCTGGTAGGTATTTCTATTAAACATGTGCTCAAGCTGTAACTGAACAATGATTAATCTCCTTCACTTACATAAAGAGCTAAAAATGTTTATGGATTTCAAGAGCATGGTGATGGAAAGATAGTATTTAATTTAAATGCCATGTATACAGTCGTTAATTCCATTTCAAAATGAGACTCGTTCATTAAGAGGGATTATTGTACCTTCACAGTGGTAGGGAGGTAAAAAAGAGAGGTGAACAAACCCTATAATTATTGTACATTCTCGTCATCATCAAAAAGCATTTATCACACATTGTTAGGCATAATTTTGTTGGCTGAGCCAAGTGACTCTCGTTATGACCTGGCTGTGCCCGGTTTCTGTCCTAACAGCAGAAAGCATGCTCCGTAAGACCCACACATTCCCAAGGGCAGACCTCCTTCATCCCATCTAATTCCACTCACATGGCCTCGAAATAGGGAGATTTCCCACCAACAGGTTCACCCAAGAGAAGACCCTGGGGTTTCCTCTCTGTCATCCTCCCCAACAAGGGGCAGAGTTGGTATAGAAGGATGGGAGGAGGGGATAAAAATGTCAGAGGCGGCAACCAACCTGCTGCCTGAGAGAACAGGAAATTTCTACCCCCTTCCAGCCCTCTGTCCCTGAAAGTGACACAGGTGTGGGGCCCCACCCCCAAGGGAGGGAAGGGCTCGAAGGCTACATCTGGGCTCCCTTCTGACAATCCACCCCGCTCCTGCACCAGCCTCTCCCTTGTCCCCTCTCTGCCCACAGGAATACTTTCCAGGGCAAAGAAACCCCTCCCAGGGCTTTTATTTCTGGGCCTGCCTTCTTCCTCTCCAAGTTTTAACCGTGCAAACATTTAGGGCAAAATGAAAAAAAACATGCCAGATAAAAGATCTGTGGGGAAGGGCAGAGAAATCCTGAAAACAAATTAACCTTCTTCTGGCTTGTCAGCTGAGAATGCACGACTGAAAAGGGCTGTTTCCGCTCATATTTTTCAACATGCTGATAAGATGACAGCATCACTCAAGCGACACTCGCCCGGTGCTCGCTCTGGAGCAGGGGCGATGAAAGAGCTGGAGGGAGGCCCACGGTGGTGCGGGGTGGGGTTGTGAGAACCCTTGCCCTTCCTTCCTCAAAGGGATGCGGCGTAGTGCTGCAGAAGGAACTGTGCTGGGGTCAGATGAATCATGTGCAAATCCACTTTCCCCTCTGGCCTGTTGAGTATGGGACACACGAGCGGAGTTCCAGCGAACCTGTGTGAGCCTCAGTTTCCCATCTGTACCCTGAGGACTGTCTGACAATGTGGCCAAGAGGATTCAGTGGCAAAGGCACCCCAGATCATCAGAGCTGCAACGGAGTGACCTTCTACGTGCCAGGCACACCGGACTACACACTTGATCCCATTATCTCGCCCGACTGCATTCTGCCCTGCCCAGTGCCTGGAACACAGGGACACACATGCTCCGTCAATGTTCTGTCTCTGCCTGTGTGAAAAATGAGCACAGAACACTACACCCCAAGCTTAGCGACATGTGGTTATACAGACACTGGTGCACTTATTAACATATTTCTGCCACATTCCTAAATCTCTCTCACTTGGCCCTGGCTCCCCCTTGGCCCCATCCCTATCCTCCACCCTCTATCCTAGACTTGGGGGCTGGCCTTGGTCCAGGTGGCTCTGGGGACCACGCGGCACTCAGAGCAAGGCCAGTGGGTCCCCGCAGCAGGCATGTGTCAGAAGGTGGCTTCCACAGGCACGGAGACGCCCTTGCAGATCCCCGAAGTGGTTCAGGGAGGGGCGCCAAGAAGCCCTGGAGATGGTCAGGGTGTTCCCGCTGAAGGAAGCTCCCAGTTGAGTGTGGAGGGCGTGGTGAACTGAAGCCCAGAGTCGGTAATGTAAACAAGAAGTGTGACCAAGCCTGTCGGGTATTCAGGCTAAGGATGACCCTGCGGCAGGACAGGGGGACAGGAGAAGCAGCTACCTTTGGCTTGGTGGCAGAGTCTCAGGGCTCTGTCTCATCCCAGCAGGACGTTGTCTCTGGGGCTGGCTAACTGTCTGGTGGGGAGCGAATGCAGCACTCCGGTGGGTTTCAGTCGTCTTGCCCTTAACACGCCCCCTTGAATTATGCGCCACCCGCCCCCAGCTCAACAACATGGGAGGCTTGACAGCTAAGTTGCTTCTTTGAAAAATCCCCGAGGCCTCTGCAGCCTTTGCATTCTCTAATCACCCCTGAACTTAAAATTAGAAACGAAGGTATTAGGAAAACCTGTACCTAATCTCCCACCTCTTCACTGCGGCACGAAGCTGGCAGCCTCCCCCAACCCCGCCTAACGTCCCTTTCATTAGAAATTTAGAGCTTTTTGGAGCATGTCCACACGCGCTCTCAAATGTGACCCTCACTGAAATAAGGCATGAGGTCAGGCAGGAGTGAGCACCACAGCAAGTCCTAAGGAGGAGGCACAAAAAAAGCCCAAAGGGGAGTAAGATTTCAAGAACAGCTCAATCTTTTTAAAATCCAAATTAATTAAACTCTAGCCATCCTAATTAAAGAACTCTGAAACTCTCATTCTCTACATTAAAAAAGACTAAGGGCTGTTCGGTGTTTAAGATCCAGGGTAAATTATGATTTAACATACCTTTCCCTCAAGATTTTAAGACCCTTTACAGTCATTAATAAATGCTGGTAATTAATCTTGACTTAGGTAAATTACACTTAATTTGCAAACAGAAAAGCTGACACAGAGAGAGAGATTCAGATTATCAAATACAGCTAGAATCCTCAGTTAGCTAGTATGACCCTCGAGTTGGCTTTGCAAGTTTATCACAGATTGATGTAAAAGAAGTACAGATATATACTCCTCTTGTTATTTATGGCACTAAAGTCAAATGCCATAAATTATGTGTGGGAAGAGGAGTGGGATGGGGAAGAGAAGAACCAGCTGTGTGGGTAAAAGGGTAACTTAAACTTTTTACTTTGCAAGCACATATATTCATGTCATTTCTTACTAAAATTTTTCAGGGTTCCCTTCTTCAGAAATAAAAGGCATTATTACAATTTTATAAGATCTTACAAAGCTTCCAACCATTCAACGGCTCAGTTAATTCAGTCCCCCCAAAAAGATGATTAACTTTATACTGCAGTACTAAACCGCTATCACAGCAATTTCCCCCTTTAAGTCAATTACAGAGACAACATTTCTTAGCAGTTTACCTACTTCTCCAAAATTTTAAAGCATCTTTATCCAAAAGCGATTTCCTTTTATGTTTGTGTGTATAAGGTATACATATTTATAAAATAACCTAAATACGGCCTCAGCAAAAACTGTCATTGGTGATGGAAAAGGAAACCAAATTTAATTGAGGTCCCATGTGCCCGGTACCACACCTGATGCATAACTAAGGGTTTGGCATCCTAGCAACCCCTCACTGTACAGGTGCAGACACTAAGTTCACCAGAGTTAGGACATCTGCCCAAGCAAGGGGACATCTGTTCCCTAACTCCACAATTTATGCTCTCTCTACTAAGCCACTTTTTACTACTTGTTTATGAGAAGACTCTGGCTCTAGGTAGCAGAGGGCTCCTCCCAGGTTGAGTTCTGACACTCTGAAAAATATTGAGCTTTGATCATCACTCCTACCATCTAAAACTCCTGTGCCAAATTCCTTACCTCCTCTGACTCCGGCAAAAGCTTAAGAAATTCTCGCAAGGTCTCTGATCCATAATGCTCACTCTTTCCCTGATGAATATCTTCTACAATGGACTGAGGAGACCTTGAAAAGACAATTAATTAGATTCCATTTCACGTCTGTTGGAGTGCCAAAGAAACACAAGTCAGTGGAAACTAAAACAAATCACCTTGACCCTTTGCCCATCCCGCCTTCTTCCCAGTCGGAGGGACGTGCTGTGTCAGCAATCACAGGAGACCCAATGCCAGGGAAAGCGGGGGTCCCAACACACAGCCCAGAGGCCCCTACACCCAGAAGCCCACCCTTGGGCATCCCAGAAAAGCTGAAAGTGGCAGCAAACCATAGGAGTCTTCTCTGGGAGAAGAAAAGCAATCCCCTTTGGTCGCATGGAACCCTGGCGAGCCTCTCCTCTCCACTTTAGAACACTGGTATTTCACCACTGTCTTCTGACCAGTCCAACCTCCGCTGAGGGGCAACACTATAGGTGAATTCATAAATTCCCCAGCATGACAGGCTTGAACAGATACCCTTAGGCAACTCTGCCTGTATTTCAAGCCACTAGGTTATGCTTCCTTGCAGGAAAAGAGCAGAGAGCGACAGGCACTCGCACACTCATCACGCCGTGTGTTGAAGGAGGGTAGGCAGGTATGAGGAATGAATTTCGCTCATGTTAGAAGCTGAATTTTCAGCTCAGCCACACCCACAGACTGATGCTGACACCAGGGATATGCCTAAAGTTGCAAATGTGTGCAAAAACCTTACTTCTTAAATTGCTTAAGAAATATCCCAATGTTCATGCTCCGTTTTGCATCCAAGACAGTAATCTGGAAAAGAACACACACACAGAAGTCTATTACAAATGAGAAGACTTGGGAGGGAAGAAGAGAAGTAAAGCCTATCAAAATACAACACTAATTATGAAAGAATAACTTCCAGTGTGTAAATCTGGTTATTAATTGGCATACCTAACACAGTTTTGCAAATCTTAAAATATTATCATCTCCCCAAACTTCCTGCAATGATCTATTTTGTTAACTATAATAATACATATCTATTTTAATCTTACTTAACTTTTTTTTTTTTTTTTTTGAAAGAGAGTGAGAAGGTGTGTGTGCACAAGCTAGGGGAGGGGCAGGGGGAGAAAGAGAGAATCCCAAGAAGGCTCCATGTTCAGTGCAGGGCCTGACTCAGAGCTCGATCTCAGGACCCTGAGATCATGACCTGAGCTGAAACCGAGAGTCAGACACTTAACTGAATGAACAACCTACGTGCCCCTTATCTTATATAATTATTAATGAACAATGTATATTAAAATTGTTTAAATTTAGCTATTTCCTCTTAGAATAATATAGCCCTCATTTAAAAGCTCAAATTTGAAAAACAGCTGTGTTAGCATAGCCAGATCATATGAGATTTGAACTAAGAAAGCAAAAAATAACTCAAGCAACTGCAGAGTTCCAAACCCTGCTTTAGGGATGTAGAAGGACCAGTACTGTTATTTTAAGAAATGTAATAAAATTAATTTTTTTCTAAAAGATAAATTTCTTTTCATTGAGAAAGAATATGTGTCCTTCATATATTGTCCTTCAGGGGAAGGTAAGAAAGTCTTCTATGTTTTATTTACTCAGAATTTAAAAAGGAAAACTGTTGTGCTGTATTTCACCAAGTCTAACCATGCATATTAACATCACTGGAATCAGGATGTGTCTGACAATGCACAGCATCTTCGACTTAATGAAATATGGTGCCATTTGAATATACTGTCAAAACCCAGATTTGGGCTACAATAGGTTTTAGCTGTTCAAAATGAAAAATTGGGCAGGGTTTTATCAGACTAGAAATTAGACAGAAACTTTGCTCGGCAGGGGGTGGGGAGGATGTTGTTATTAAAAACAGAAGCCGGGGCATCTGGGTGGCTCAGTTGATTAAGTGTCTGCCTTCTACTCAGGTCATGATCCCGGGGTCCAAGAGTCCAAGAGTCCAGGAGTCCCGGGATCAAGCCCGCATCGGGCTCTCCGTTCAGCAGGGAGTCTGCTTCTCCCTCTACCCCTCACCTCCTTTGGGTTCTCTCTCTCGCTCTTAAGTAAATAAAATCTTTAAAATAAATAAATAAAATCTTTATAAATACATACATACATACATAAACATTCATACAGAAGCCATTTCTTTCTCTGGAAGGGAAAATCCAAGATACATGGAGGAAAAGATCACCTTAACATTGCCATAGGTTTGTTGTTGTTGTTTTTTTTTTCCCAACTGTTTTTTGGTAAAGGGAGACTAGCTAAAACAGGAATGTTGTTATGATTCTCTTCCCTTCCAAATGTATGTGATTCATTTGTGAACAAAAGCGAATCAGGTTCCAGGTTAAATTCCTGTTCTCTAGGCCTGCTTGTAAGTTTCTTAGCAGCAGCGAGAACTGTTAACCAAATTTAATGGCACTTCCTGGCTATAAGGTTAAATTTTTACGGGAGTGTGGCTGCCTTCTTTTGAAGGTTGATCTTAAACAATCACATTATTTACTATCCTAGGGGTTTATTTCATGTTCATGCAATCACCTACCAGCCATAAAATAAACTCCCAGGCGCACAGGGCGGGCTCCTTATTGGAAACCTACCCAGGGACTGCAGTTCAAGCTCGGTGTGAAAGGAGGGGAGAAAACGGGCAGAGAATAAAACCCGTCAAACATAACACCCTTTAAAGAGGAAAGTGCATACGAAACAGAGGAATCTAAATTTAGTACAACAGAAAACAAGTGTATATTATAATCCATCAATTAAAAAGCCACAAGTAAGAACACGTATACTGATACAGTAGTATTTGTATCCAAAGGACTCCCTCGGCACTCACCTCTACCCAGAATGAGGAAAAAACTTCTTTCTTATTTCTCTCATTAAATCACCACCTCTTGCTCTATTTAACCCTGGATGGCAGCACCCTCTCCCGCCCCCAACTCCAAGCCCCACCCATGACCCCCTGACACTCCATGTCCCCGACCTAGGTTTATAGCTCCTGCCCCTGGAAAAGGGATGGAGAAATTATTCTTTTTACTCCTATTTGACAGATAAGGAAACCGAGCCTCAGAGATGTCACATTATCCCTTTCCCAAAGCAACACGAGAACTGAAATGCTAGTCTGGGTCTCTCGGGTTCCTTCTCACTCTAGTTCCTGTGAGTTTGAATATCGCTAGGATACAGGAAAAGAGAGAAGGGGCCAGGCTTCCCCACCAGCCTCGGACTGGTATCCACTCCAGGAATGGGGGCAGATCTAAAGAAAGCCACCCCTAGGGCCTGGCCAAGTCCCCTAGCAACTCCAGAGCTCTATGTGGGAGATGATGGATAGAAATCATATTCTCACAGCTGAGACAGCCTCTAGGAGCTGCCATCATGAGTGCCCCTTGACTCAGGGTAGCAGCTACAGCCTGGGGCAGCGGCTACCTCCACCACTTGAAGCAAAGCTTCAGAAATTGGCCACCAGTTTAACAGAGGGACACCTGGATAGCTCAGTCGGTCAAGCATCTGCCTTCTGCTCAGGTCAGTCCTGCATCTGCACTGGGCTCCTTGCTCAGCCGGGAGCCTGCTTCTCCCTCTCCCTCTGCTGCTCCCCCTGCTTGTGTTCACTCTCTCTCTGACAAATAAATAAATAAAACCTTATAAAAATTTTTTCAAGAGAATTCAGCAATACTCCTAAGGAAAAACCTGGGCTGGCCATCACTGAGCACCTTATAGGGCAAAGAGAGCCCAGAGCCTTATCCAAACAGCAGGAAAACTGATAGCATTCCAGGGGCAGTCCTGCTCTCTTCTGGCATCCTCTGACTTGCCTAGCATGCGAGCTGATTCTTCCTCACAGGCTGTCACACCGGATCCTTCTAAAGCAGTGTTATAAAAGTGTTTGTTAAAGTCTTTTAAAGCGGGTTGTCACTTCACATGCAAATTAGCTTACCTTACTCCCCAAATGCTTGCCAGCTCAAAGCTGGACAATTCAGGAACCTGTGTGTGTGGGACTGGGCAGTGTTCTGGAATCCCCCAGATCACTGGACTGCGCATGTGCCAGTGGCACAGGCCACAACAGACAGCCTCAGGAACAAGGATGGCCTAACCCAGCTCCCTCCCTGCCCACCAGTTCCAATCAACCAAAATCTTCTTTTCTGGACACCACAGGGCAGGGAGGCAGGACCCCCACTGAAATCAGGGCCTGTAACAGCAGGGACAGCCCGAGTACTACAGAGCGCACAGGCTTTCCCATCAAGGGCCACCAAAGAGTTACGCCAGCCTGGGAGAACAAGGGAACAAAATACAACGTCCTATTCACGTGGTTCTGAGGACTTCCCACTAGGATGGGAGGTGGCCCTGCTGGAGAACCAGTGTCCCCACACACGGCCCGGCTGACCAGGGCTGTCGGGTCTCCCTCTGAAACACTGAGACTACAGCACTCGGGCAGGGCTCTGATTGGTTCCACCGCAACCCTTTAAGCACCCCTCTTTTCTTCTATGATTCCAGAACATTCATCCACAAGCAATCCCCTACACAATCTGCCTCCCATAGTCTTTCAAGGAAGAAGCAGCTTTTGTATTTTAGTTGTGGTTAAAAAAAGAAAAAAAATGTAACATTTATCATCTTAACCACTTTTATCTTTTTTTAAAGTAATGTCTACCCCAATGTGGGGCTTGAACTCACGACCCCGAGATCAGGAGAGGCATACTCTACCGACTGAGCCAGCCAGGAGCCCCCCTCCTGCACCATTTTTAAATGGTCAGTGTCAGGAAGAGCACGGACATTGTGGTCCAGCCATCACCACCACAACCCCACAGAACTCTTCCCATCTTACAGCACTGCAGCTCTGTACCCATTAAGTCCTAACTCCCCCTCCTGCCTTTAGCCCCTGCCAACCACTTTTCTGCTTTCCATTTCTGTGAGTCTGACTGTTCTGGGAAACTTCACACCAGTGGAATCATATGGTATTTGTCCTCCTGAGACTGATTTATTTCACTGAGCATGATGTCCTCAAGGCAGTAGAAATGGTTAAGCCACGTTTCTTTCAATAGGTCAAAGACGGCTTCCCTTTCTAAGTACCACTAAGTGGTGGTTATTTCAATGCTATGTCAAATTTGGAAAAGCAAAATTTAAAAAAATCTTCCTGTATCCTCTTATATAGACATAGCTTTTGGTTTTTGATGTTTTTGTTTTGTTTTGTTTTTTTCATTTTCTTTTTCATTTTGGTTGGCTGCCAACTGGGAAATGTTCCAGCCTGACTCGAGGCTGGGGGACGGTGGGGGTGGGGATAAAAACCTAGCTGAAGCGTCTTTTTTTTCCCCCTCCTTTCAAATGTATTTCAAATACTCATCTAGTTCTATAGTTCTGGATTGAGCATGTCCCAGAATTCTGGAACATACTGAAAACATAACAAAAGTTGAGAAAGAATAAATTGGAGTGAGAGAATAAGTTATTACTGCTCAGAAAATTAGAAAAAGCAATCTTCCTTCCATCCTCCCTTCCTCTCTTCTTTGATCTCTTCTCCTAATAAGGAATTTTAGTTATTTCTCCTAAGGTAATATTAATTTTAATTATAAAATTATTACAGACAGCATCTAGAATGATCTCATGTATTCCAACATTTGTGGGTTTTTTTCCTTTTTTATTTCACTTTTATTGAGGTATAATTAACAAATAAAATGCAAGATATTTAAGGTGTGCATCACGCTTATTTGATATACGTAAACATGGTGAAAGGACTCCGCGCCCCCCACCTCACGGTCATCTTTGGTTCCTCCTTTTCAGTGAGAACATTTAAGTTCTTTTCTCTTAGCAAGGTTCTATTATCCAACACAGTGTTATCAACTGTAGTTACCTTGTTTTATACTACATCCTCAGGCCTCGTTCATCTTGTGTATTGTCAATCCTGCTTTTGATCATATTGATCTATCATACTGATAAACACTCCCTTTGCTCCCTTCTGTCAGCTCAGCTACCTTTAATTTCCTTTAGAGGGTATCAACTAGCTAAGACTGTCACTTTTTTTTCTTTTAATTTTATTTGAGAGAAAGAGAGCACAAGCAGTGGGGAGGGGCAGAGGGAGAAGCAGACTCCCCACCGAGCAGGGAGCTTGATGTGGGACTCAATGCGAGGACCCTGGGATCATGACCTGAGCCAAAGGCAGATGCTTAACCGACTGAGCCACCCAGGCACCCTGTCCCTTCCTTTAAAAGCATTGTAGATTCTAATGGGAGACATGAGACCCAGCTGACCAGTGTGAGTGATGCTGAAGGGGCTGGGAACAGCGGGGACAGGCAGACAGAAAACATCTCAGGGAAGAGGTCAGTGGACTCTGCGAAGAAGGTGGAGTTTGAGCTGACTTGGGTTATTACTAATCCCCGTTATTTAGTTTTGTTATTTCTAATTATTTTATTATAGTTTAATTATTATTATAACATTTGTAGCCTCCTCAGGTTAATTTTTAGGTAACAAAAACACAAGGTTAGTAATATTTCATAACCTTGCCCCCCCTCCCCCTTACTAAATGTTCTAATTTACTCTCTTGAGTGTTGTTCTTCCTAAATTCAACCATTCCTGAACCCAGCTCTTGCTTATCTTCCAGCAACTCCTTTGTCTGGAATATAATGAAACTTATTTGTAAGGCTTTATAAGCCCTTTCAAGTAAGAGCCAACCACATAATGGCAGGCCATTTCTGCAGGAGGTTATTATGTTTCAAAGGGACATTATCTGATCCCTGAGGTGCTCCAAATCATGGCCTGTGTTTCCAGGCTCAGGACGGGTCCCTCTGCCAAACGTGCTCATTAGGGTATTCTCCACTCCACGCAGACAGGGAGTGGGAACTACTACTTTCAACCCTGGATTCCATTTGCTCCTTCTGAGTAAATTGGAAAACTTATCACTGGACCTTGTGAAACTATCACTCTGCTGAGTTGTAATTTCCTTAGGAGAAAGTCTAATGAGGGCAGAAAATAGCATGTACTGTATTCTTTTACTACGAAATATATACACACACACACACACACACACACACACATATTTATTAATTTATATATTTAAAAATTAAATATAATATACAATTATTTATGAATTATTTATAAGTATTAACATATTTATAAATATTTTATATATATAATACTTCCAACCATGTTGGAGATAGCATGAAAAATTAAAAATAATTCTGGATAACCCTTTGTTATGTGATGATATTGCCTAATACACACTCAAATCCATCCACCTAAACTACTCATCCTACTTGAGTTCTAAAGAGTTGAAAAGTTAGATTATCTTATGACACATGGTCATGGTGGTTTAATTTTTCCTTCTAGCAACTTCTCTCAGATTAGGACCTACCAGTGTTAAAAACAGTCACACACCCATATTCATCGCACCATATTCATAATAGCCAAAAGGTGGAGGCCCACATATCCATCAATGGATGACTAGATCAACAAAATGTGGTATATATACAGAGGAATTATCACTCAGCCTTAAAATTCTGACACGTACTACACAGATGAACCTTAACAACATTATGCAAACTGAAATATTCCAGTTGCAAAGAAACAAATACTATATGATCCCACTTACATAAGGCATATAGAGTGGTTAAATTTTTAGAGACAGAAAGCAGAAAGGTGGTTGGTGGGGCTGAAGGCCGGAGGGAATGGGGAGACAGGACTTAACGGGTACAGAGCTGCAATTCTGTAAGATGGGAAGAGTTCTATGGGGGAGTGGTGGTGACGGTTGGACCACAATGTCAATGAGCTTCCTGACACTGAACGGCACATTTATGAACAGTTAAGATGGTAAATGTAATGTGTATTTTATCCCTGCTACTTCCCTCCCTCCCTGAGTGCTTTTACCTGCTCTTGAATTAGCAAACCTAAAGCTGTGAGTTCCAGCAGCCCCTGGAACTATCATTTTCCAAAATCAATTTACTTATATTACATCATATCATATCATATATTATGTTATATTATAAAAATATTTATAAGGGAGGCCATGCATTCTAACCTGGTAGATGCTCCCTCAGCAGTATTGTGAGCTAGACCCCCTTCTGGTTGTTACAGGTGGTTTCCTGAGAGGTACACTCCATTTCCCGCTGTACCCATCCACTCTTTCCTTCCAAATTCTTGAAATTCAGTAAGGAGAGCTAGGAAACAATGGTGAGAAATGCCCTACGGTACAGCAAGGAGTCTCTGCTGGAAGCTGGGGCAAAGGCCAGGGTACTAAGGAAGTGATTTCTTGCTCCGTCCAAAACTGAAAGGATCCACTAAGAAATAAAAGGGCTCTTCAGAAAGGGAAGAACAGGGAAGGTCGGAGTTCGGCGGGCGAGGGCATGAGGGGCTGTCCTCAAGACTTCCTCTCAGATTTATTTCACAGTTCACATTTAATTCTAATCCTAGCATTCTCTGCATTTTATAGTTCATAGACTCCTGGCTATTTCAACAGGGGACTAAATCACCAATTTCAAGTGAATCCCCCCAAGTGAACCCATGGAGAGAAGTTAACCTGTTCCTGAGCCAGACAGAGGAAAGAGGTCAATACCGTCGGCTTGAGAATTCAATTATGTAGAAGGGTGCTACTTCATCCTGGAGCCCTGCCCACACTTACCTGAGTCACTCCATCTTTGACCTATAGCCTCTGCTCCTGTAGAACAGATTTTAAAAATGATACGTTGTTGCCCACCCCTCCACCCCACTTTCCATTTTTGGTGTTCAACATTCTTTCCTTTCAATCTCTACTTTCCTCAGTACTTCTGCTAGTAAGCAGAGGTTTCTCAATTTACTTTGTTTCTAAACAGAGTACTTTTAAATGCATGTTTTAGCTCAGTTTCCAGAATATATGGTTATTGGCAGCCCTGAAGCCATGCTTTCGAGGTGAACTTCTTATAACCTGCCAGCTTTACTTTGTTCTCAGTGTAAGGCATTTACTGCTCACTGGAAATGTTTCTTAGGAAATCCACCTAAAACCAGCTTTACGCTTCAAACTCTCTGGAAATCTCTATTCCACAAAGGCCACGGCTCAATCCAGAGCTCTGAGGAATGAAGGCTCCCTTCTAACACTTAGGGAAGGAAAACTAGAGAGAAAAATACTGATAAAATCTTCAAGACATATATTAGTTAAGGGTGTCTTTAACAAAGGGCATTCTGTCTCAGAAAGTTCCAGTTAATCTCAGTTAGTGGAGTTCAGGAACTTGGGTTTTTGTTTCCACAGAGACTAACAATGTGGACTTCGGCAGAACTGCTCCACCAGGGGAAACCGCAGCAGATGTGCTGGAGACAGGGCAGTGCTGAGAGGCCAAAGAACGATGGCCCCACATAGCATGTTCTCAGCGTGAGGTCATAATCCACCGGGATGTCTGGGAGGATGTGGCATGCGCGCTTCTTACACTTTCCTGCTAGTCAGCTCAAGCTCATCATATAAGGCCCTTTCTATCATTTCCAGAGCACATGCACTTGCATTATCTTATTTCTCAGTGATTTAGCAAGTTTAGAAATGTACACACCCTTCCAAACACAAAACAATGCAGTATGTGCAGGATTATGCCCACCCTTGCCCCAACCCAATCCATTCTTACCTCTTCCCTAGCCTCCCTGAAGGATGAATTTAAGGCTCCTCCTCTCCTAGAAAGGGAAGACTTGGTAGTAGTATCTTCTTGCTGTCCAAAGAGCTCCTCAATGGTCTTTGTGTCAATTTGGTAGTGATGCTGCTGCCTGGCGGCCAAAGTCCAGATATTGGTTTTGCCACGAACTTGCTCCTCTGGAATGGTCTTCCAAAAAAAGCTTCTCATCCGCTTTTTCTTACCAAGGTGGCTATAGCCATTCAGGTGAGAAGCTGGGGGTAGTCCTGGAGGGGGAGGTGGGAGCGGAGGCCCCCCGGGGAGTGGAGGTGGGGGGGGAGGAGGAGGAGAGGGAGGAAAGCCCTCCCCTGAATAGGGACATGGTGGAGGTGGAGGTGGGGGAGGAGGAGGAGGAGGCGGCGGCCGTGGTGCTGTTTCCCGGATCATGAAGCCGGCTGCCGTGGTGATCGTCCCATTCTCTTTATCGCTGACCAAGGAGACACAATTCATAACATGCATAGTACTGTTGCCTTCTAAGGAGATAATTTCTTGGCCTTGGGGAAGCAGACACAAACATTAAACTTGTGTCATACTTTTTCACTCACTGGTCGGCTGCCAGAGAAAAAGGCAACAGGGTTGTGTGTCATCTTCCAAACCTACAAAGATAAAACAGCCTTACATCGGTACAAGAAAACATCTGAATGCCAGCTAGTTCCCTTCAGAGCCCAGCGCAGGTCTTCCTGCGGCGGCTGGGTATTACAATCCATGAGAGGCAACACATCCAAAAGAGCATAAAGAGGGACTAATACTTTTCTAAATGTGAACCAGACAAAATTTTACTGCCTGGAAATGCTGCCAAAGCAGCAGCAACAACCCCAACCTGGAAACCTTCCATTCATCAATAAAACACATATTTATTGAGAACCTGCTGTAGGTTCTGCAAGCATCGCTCACTTTATGAATAAACTACTTGTTCACTAACTGGCTTCTCTTCCTTAGGCAATGGATACCCGAGCCCTAGGGGAATTACCCAAATGGCTGAAGCATTAGGTAGTCGTGGACGACCCTGCTTTTCTCCTGTGTGGACGTGTCCCCTACCAGTCACTTGGTCAAAGGGTATCCTCTGCATTGCAGAGATGAGGCAGGGCATCTGGAAATGATAAAATAGCAACCAAACTCATTCCCCCAGACTCAGGGCCACCATGTTCCTGCTCGCCGCAAACAGAGAAAAGAACACTAGGTGTGAAGATTAAATGTTGTAGCTCAAATCAAACTTTACTGCTTACATTTTAGACAAGTCACTTCACCTCCCTAGACTTCCGTTCTGTCCTTTGTAAAACTAGGAGGCTGGGATCCATTCCATGACCTCTCTCATTGCTGCCAACGCTATCACTTTAGATTCTAGTTAAGCCACTCTGCAGAAACAACCAGAACTTCACGCCAACCTCTTTGGCTTCTTCTGTGACACTCTCAGCAGAGAAGACACACACACAAAAATATGCTGCTCGCATCATACCAGCCACACATCTATCCCTGAGCCACAGTCACTGAGTTATATTTCTGGCTTGTGTTTTCATTGGCCTTTAAATGTCTGTTTTTGGCACAGAGTTGTTATGGACCTGATGTGAAAACAGAGGTCAAAACAACTTCATTTCTTCAGACGTAAGGACAGGTTAACGGAAAATGTATAAACTGTCTGATAGCACTAATTCAAATATTATGAAATGCTTTACACAGAACCAGGCATAAAAGGCAGGACTGCCTTGGGAAGAAGAGCAGAGACTCTAGAAATAGACCATTTTTTCCTCAGATCTTGGTTCTTCTCCTTAGATGTGCAGTTTGAGGTGAGGGAGGCTGCTGAACCTATGTCTCAGCATCCTTATCTATAATATAAAAATATATTGTTCCATTGGTTTGCATAAGAATAAATGAGCTAATACATGTACCAAGATACTATTAACAATAACCAATGTCGTATGTATATATGATTTCTCTTCACTTTCACAGGTACTGTATTTTCTTTAAAATATGTATTGGGTTCATGGATAAAATGTTAAGTTACTCCTGGCTGCTAGAAAAATACCTTTAATAGTCCCATTCTTTGCTTTCTACGTTACTAGCTTTGTCCTTCTTCAAAACTCAGTGATTATATATTATGCTATCTCTAAATTATAAGAACATGGGTGCCTGCTTGGCTCAGTCACTTAGCATCTGATTCTTGATTTTGGCTCAGGTCATGATCTCAGGGTTGTGAGATCGACCCCGGAGTTGGGCTCCGAGTTGTGCTCCATGCTGGGCGTGGTGGAGCCTGCTTAAAATTCCCTCTCTGCCCCTCCCCCGCCAAATAAATAAATAAATAAATAATAACAAGCACAAATGTTTTTATGAAACATGAAAATTTAACTTTTGAAAGCTATGCATGTGTAGAAGACATATTGTCAGCTACTAACTGCATTTTTTTTTACCATTTTAACCATTTATAATTGTGTATAAGCGACACTAAGTACATCTGCAGTGCTGTGTAGCCATCCCTGCTGCATAATTTTTTAGAAAGTAAAACCGAAATTATTTATCCAAGCCAACTTCTAGTTCACTTGCGATGCAACTGGCTTTTAAGAGGAGTCTGCATAATTACCATTAGGGGCATAACTAGGCTGTTTTCATAGCTGGCACCCCTTAAGCAATGACTCATTGTCAATTACAGTTTATAGTTACATTTGAACTCTTCTTTTTTCAAGACTGCACAGGTAATCTTGGCTGTTTATCCCTTACATAGTTTAAAATACTTCTGTACATAAAACATCTCATGTATTGAAGAGTTGCTAATCCTCCAATTCACCTCCAACTGCAGATATGCTGACTCGTTTGCACATTATTCCCGTTAAAAATGGCGATAACCTGGGTGGCTGAGTTGGTTGGACGACTGACTTCGGCTCAGATCGTGATCCTGGAGTCCCGGGATCGAGTCCCACATCAGGCTCCCGGCTCCACGGGGAGTCTGCTTCTCTCTCTGACCTCCTCCTCACTCACGCTCTCTCTCACTGTCTCTCTCTCAAATAAATAAATAAAATCTTTGGAGAAAAAAAAAAAGAATGGCGATAACCTTAAAAAAGTCTCCATCTTACAAAGCAGGGACTCCCCTTGTGCTGTGTAAGTCTATCCACAGATGTGCCATTAAAACTCACACAGCAAATAAGGAGTGTGTGTGTGTGAGAGAGTGAGAAAGACTACACTCAAACCAGCACTAGTTTCTGACACTAAAGCTCCAAAGGATGCGAGTCTTTTTGAGTACCGCGCACCCGCGCATTGCACACAAGAAGTACAAGATACAGGCTTGTCAAAGTAAAAAGTGACAAGTGTTAGTGAGGCCCCATCTAGAGAAAGAATGTTATTTTTAAAAGTCCAAAGAACAAAATGAAATTTACAACACTGTTACTGGTATGTTGTCTGGCTCATTTTTTCCCAGGGTACCAAATAAGGGTCCTAGGCCCCCAGCAGCTTCTAATGAATAAATTCTCCAGCAATGATTAGCTAAGATGCTAATGCTTTTACTACTGGCTTCAATAGGGCTTTGATAGGGCTTTCCCTTTGGGCAGGATTTCCAGTGTCAAAGAGGCACAGGAAAAAGAGAGTGCAGACAGACATTCTAACCCTTTCCACAGTCTCATAACATATTAAAACGGAGGATAAACAAAGAACATTTCATTTACTAGGGTACAGTTCCCAGCAAAGATGCAAACGCATACCCTCCAAGTCTGCTACCCCACAGGTAATGCTGCAGCCCTGAAAAGCTTGCTGCTTCTCACAGCTGCCAACTGCCAGCAGGGACAATGAAATTAGTCTTGGCTCTGTCTGGAAAATGTCAAGGGTCCCATCTACCTTCCCAGGGCAGCCAGAGACAGGTTTGTATTTAACATCCCACCTACAGGTTGGGGACCTCAGCAGCAGAGAGGACAGCTGCTAAGGCTGACAAATGTTCAGCCCTGAGTAAAACAGAGCTGTCACCCTAAGGCTCCGAAGATGAGAACTCTTCAAGCCCCGAGTGCTAATCATGAGCCATCAGGGGTGTGTCTAAGTGACAGACCCTCTAGAGAGGTTTTAGCTCAACAGAGCACCACTGAACTATGTAAATTTTTAATTCACATGCTGGGGCCATGTCTCTAGTCTTTAGCTGGTCGGCCAAAATAAGTCTTAGAATGCAAATGTTCCTAAGGGAATTCAAAGAGGCCCTCTCGCCCAACAGCCAGCACCACTTTGCTCCTGGTGTCAGAAACATCAAGGGAGTGAGTGGCAGGGAAGATGAGAAAATATGTACGTTTCCTTTCTCAGTAGATTTAGGAGGAAAGCAAGCTCCTCCTGTAAGACCGTTCAGAGCTTAGGTTTTCCTGAAAGACGGTTAGTGGGGCCTGACAGCTCAGCTGCTCAGTCACCCTCTAGGTCAACAAAAATCAAAAGTGAACGCCAAGGAAAACCCTCCAGAAAACCTTTCCCCTTCATTTCTGACTTGTGTCACAGATGAGGTGGGGGCAGGAAGGCCTGGCCCACACCCTCCTAACGACAAATGGGGGCAGAACAAGCCCGGTTTGGAAAGCAGAGGACAAAGGAGGGTGGGGAGGGTACAGGCGATTCTAAAATATGGAATTTTTGCCCTCCACTAATTCCCCGGGGAAAAGCCCCTCCCCGACCGCCTATCTTTCAAAACCTTTCTTGATCGTTAAACCCAGAATGTCAATCACACAGTCGAACCAGAGCCGGCAGCATCCAGCCCTCCTCCTTGGCACTGCACGCGGCACCGAGAGAACTCCAGACTGTTTCCAGTCAGCGTATTTAAGCCGCAACACAACATAAACACTTCACGGATGCCCCCGAGCGCAACACCCAGAGAGTAGAGAGAGAACGCTTGTTTCTGAATGTGCATTTTCAGTTTCTATCAAGGTCCCCAAACCAAGAGGGTGGGGGTGGGGAGCACACGAGCGCCAAAGGATGCTCTAAAGAGAGGGAAGGAAGCGCTGGCCACTCATTCCAGGAAGACAGCTGTGGGTCAGTTGAGGGGGTCACAGACGGCCGAACACTGGGGGCAATTTCTGTGCAAACAGATGTTTGAAAACTGACTCCCAGGTCCTGAAGAAATTCGACGTGGGGGCACCGGGGGGCACGATCGCTTTCAAGAAGTCTGGACGCAGAGTAGTTTTCCTAGGTCACAGCACTGGCCGGCGATCCGCCGCGTCCTTCCGCCCCCAAGCCCCGGGTCCCGGGTGCCGCCCCAGCCACTCACCCAAACGGCCCCGGATGGGCCGCACAGAAGGCTCGGGGGCGCCGCGCGGATCCCCAAGAGCGACGCGAGTGGGAGGTCCGGCGGCCGCGCGCGAGCCCCCAGCCGCGCGGGTCCTTATCTGCGCCGCGGCAGGAGACGCGGTGGGGGAGCGGGCGCCCGTGCGCAGCCGAGATAGACGCCCACACGGCCGCGCAGGCTCTGCGGCCGCTGCCGCGGCGGGGCGAGGGCGCGCTCCGCCGAGAGGCCGCTGCGGGCCGTGCGGGAACAGGCGGGGCCGAAAGGGCAAACGCCGGGGAAGGACTGGACCCTCCGCCTCCCGGGAGCGCCGAGCGCCCCGCGGTCCTGGAGCACAACCTACCCGAGCGGCCGCAGCAGGCGCTCGCCCCTCCCCGGGCCCCTTGGGCGGGCGGGTCTGGGCGTGTCGGGGGGGGGGGGTCGCCCGGCCCCGCCCCCTTGCCCGGAGGACCCAGACTTAGGGTCCGCCCCCACCCCCCCTGCCCAGCGCGGTTCCTTGGATACCCGCCCCTCCGCCCCGCGGCCGCACGGAGCTCCAGAAGCCGGGTGGGCTGCGGAGGCTAACGAGGGAAGGTTATCTCAGTGCTTGGAAGCCAAAGAGGGGATCTCCTGGTTCGCGGACTTGGGATCTGCCCGGTCCTTGAACGTTCGCGGCGACACCTCCCCCACGTCCGGGGTCTGGGTCCCGGGCGCGGAGGAGAAAGCCTCGCGGCCGCACTGCGGGCCAGCAGATGGGAGCCGGGGAGAGTCGGCAAAAAAAAAAAAAAAAAAAAAAAAAAGAGAGGGGAGACTTCTGGTGTTTGGTCGGAGGATAAAACCCAAGAGCCCGCCGTCCCGGAGCTGGGGGCACCGTGGCGGCTGGAGCTCATCCACCAGCCCACCCGCTTCCTCCCCAAACTTCGACAACTTGACGGCGAAACTTCCAATCTGAATTTCGCACGGCCAGGACGAGTTTGCAGTAGCAAGAGGCGCCCTGTCCTCGGTCCGCATCACTCCGACGCGGTCCTCGCCAACCCCGCACCCACTTTCTGGAGCGGCAAGTCCTGGCTCCCGGCTGGCCAGTGGCGCGCTCTTGGACCGGGCGGGGATCAAGTGGGGGCGCGGTTTATCCAAATATCTTAGCAGCTAAAGCTCCATTAGCCGACCCTGGTCCAGCCCCGAGGCGGCCCGTGACCTAGCTCGTTCTCCGGACGCGGGTCCGGAGCTGCGCGTCTCGGCCTCAGGAGACCTATCGCTGTCCTCTGCAGTCTGGGTAGTGCAGGCACCAAAGTCACCCGAGTGGGTGAGGAGGGAGCGCGCAAAACTCCCCAGCCCTTCCCATGGAGACGCGAAGGCAGCCGAGACTTGGCGCCGCAGCCCGGGGTCCAAGCTGATCCCTGCCCTTGGCCCTCTGGAGCCGGGGAGTGCCCGGCTCCCGGTTCCCCCCGAGCGGCGGTCGCCCCGGCCTCGGCCACCCGGCTCCCACTCACCCGCGGCCCGCGCTCCCCGCGCGCGCTCCTGGATCCCCACCGCGGGCTCCAGCGCCAACGCCTCTGCCGGGTCTCTGCAGCGGGAGCAGGCGGCTCCGGACTGCGAGGGGGCAGGGCGACGCGGGGCGGGGCTCAGCGGCTGCCCCAGGTAACAATGCTGCAGACGAGCCCGCTCCCACAGCCTGCCGCAAAGGGCAGCACGCCCTTTCCTGCTCGGCCCCTTCCCTCCTCCCACCCTCCGAGCGCCGGAGTCGGCGCCGCGGCGCTTGCTTTCACCTATCCGGGGCCCCGGGGGCCTGGAAGACGCCCCCGGGCACGCTGCTTCCCGCACCCGAAGGCGCCCGAGGGAAGTAGGGGTGGCGGGAAATAGCGAAGTACGAGTGTGAAGAAGAGCCAGGTATCCTCGTGTAACCAGCGAGGGGAGGCGACAAGCCGCTTCTGAACCTGCAAGTGCTTTCCACCAAGCTGCCTCTGCCGCAACCTCCCCGCCACCCTTCCCGCGCACACGCACACTCCTGCACGCACACCCTCGGCGCGCGCGCGCGCGCGCACACGCACACACATAGGCGCGCGCGCCAGGCTACCCTCTGCCCCACGCTGGTTTCTCCCTGGAGTACTAGGCAGGCTTTGGAGGGGGTAATGTCCCAGCTCTTAAAGCCAAATCCCAGCTGAGCGGGAGCTGCCCAAGGTCACCTCTTCTCTGGGTCCTGCCACCTGTAGGTTTGTTCCTTTTTTTTTTTTTTTAATCTCTTCGGTGATGATGGTAGCAGGGCTCTTTCAATTATATTTAAGAAAGGCAAAGAAAAAAAGCCACTGCAAGTCAGACAGCATGAACGGAGGCTGTCTGGAGACTGACAGGAAGAAACGGGGGAACAGTTTAATCGCATCCCCCCCCCCCCCCCCCCCCACAATTTGTGAAACCAGGCAGTGAGAAACATAGTCAAAGAAAACCTTTACTGGGCAAACCAGCCGGTCGGAAATCAGCTGCAGGGGTGGAGAGGCGCCCTGGGTGGGGGTGAAGTCATCCTTACCTTTGACTTGGTTAACAGATAACAGACCACAGTTTTCCAGTCTCTGGTGCCCAATGACTTCTGTCTCTCCTCCCAGGTCTTCAACCCCTGCACTCCCACAACTCATTCTCCATGTGGATGGAAAAAAGTGAAGCTATTAGAGCAAAAACAAAAACAAAGCAAAACAAAAGCAATAAACAAAATTAATACCAGCCAAGAGCCCATTTATTAGCCATAGACCAGGCTTACATTACACGTGAGGAGTAAATCCAGCCAAGACCAGAGTAAACCTCAGGGAGTGGGAAATGTAATAAAAGAGAAAGATATCCATGCTCAGGAAGTTAATATTAATCCCAAAGGATTGTGGATTTCAAAGGCAAAAGTTGAATGAAGAATTTCACAAGTGAGGAGCAGAATGGTATCCTTTCCTTTTCTTTTCTGGAGGGTTGGCCAGATTAAGGGTCTGCACCCACTGCACACTTGCCGCTCTTCAGCAGCTCCCACCTCCCCAAACAGGGCTTCCCCCACACTGTACTAAGTATGCACTTTCAAATGAGCCACTTTTTTGAAGAGTCAAATTCAGTGACCCATCGTCAACCACGAGTCTTTTTGATCTCCCTGCAGCAGTCTGGCCTACAGGCCTTCTCTCTGCCCCTCTGGCCTCCTCTGCTGAACCCTTTCGTCCTTTGAGGACGGTAACTGGATTCTTCCAACTCTGTCTCCCATTATCCCATGGGTTCTGTCTTCTGACTTGAACCTGGAAGGGTCCAGTTTTTGTAGGGCCTGAAGCTTGTATAACTCTTGAGGGAGCTTTTTAAAGAAAATCAATAACTTATAAACACACCACTAAGTGTATGTCCTTGGAAGTGTCCAGGAGAGTGAGGGGCAGGAAAACTCCAGCTCTAAGGCAAATCCACTTCTGACTTCACCTCTAGGTCAGCGACTCTCAAATCCATATTGTCTCTGTAATATCTCAGGTCCAAATTCAATGTCCAATGGTCAATTCATCTTTCTCGTAAAACTAGCACTTATCCAACCCATACCTCTTACTTAAGACCTGATTCTTAGGGGCGCCTGGATAGCTCAGCTGGTTAAGCGTCTGCCTTCTGCTCACGTCATGATCAGGGTCTTGGGATCGAGTCCCAAATTCGGGTTCCTTGTTTTGTGGGGAGCCTGCTTCTCCCGGGTTTGTGCTCGCTCACTCTCAAATAAATAAATAAATAAATAAATAAATAAAATCTTAAAAAAGACCTGATTTTTAAAATCTAAAATCCTGGCTCTCCTCTGGTTCTTTTCCTCTTCTGAATTCCTTATATCTAAGTATTCTCTGAATTTGTTGCTCTTTCCACAAATCATGTCTCTTACTTCTATACTTTATATCCACATCCACTCTCCCCAATTAGAGGATGGGGGAGGTGATATTTATTTGCTGTTGGCCATGGGTCAGGCATCACATGGGATTCTCCTACCAAGCCCAGAAATCCACCGTTCTATATTTTCTAATTTAGAGAAGTTAAATTGGGCTCCTGTGTCCACTGCTTTGGTGTCCTTTCTCCTTCTCCCCTCTTCTCTCTGACTCTGCTGTCAGGCCAGTGTTTTTCTGAAAGTCTAATTTCATCACATGAGCTCCCCGTTCAAAAGCATTGGTAGGTTCACATATGTGCCGACGGGAAGAAAGTGGCGATCTTCATTTGACATTGGCTGCATTTTCCCTTCCCCTCCTGTGGTCTGAACTGTTCTGTTGCACCCAAGCAACACTGCTGGCTGAATGCATCGGCCTTCATCTTTGGCTCTTATTTGATGACATGTTGTGCCTATTAGGTGGCCAAAAGGTGGCTGAGTAGCACAGGGCACAACTCTCGGATAGAGTCAGTGTCTTCATGGGTATGAATCTAGAAGACTCTTTGTTCTTCATACATTAATACACTGATTGTTAACCTCGTCTCACCTGAGCTTGTGCTGGGGCCTCAAGGTGAGCCTCTTGTCTGTACCCCAGAAACGCCAGCAGTCCTGTCTGGGGGGAAGGCTGGCAAGACTCCTGAAGCCAGGCGTGCCCAAAGTCAGCCCAGCCCCTGGAATTTGTGGCTTGGAGGAAGCTGCGGCTGTGACCTCAGGGGTGCCAGAGCAGCGGCCAGTGTGGCCAGTGTGAACTTCTCCTGGCCAGCCACCTCTCTGGAGCGCGTTCCTAGCTTCGTGTGGCCCCAGCCATGGGCCCCACAGGTACCGGCTCCAACACCTGCCCAAGAACTTCTCGGTCTGCAGCTTGTCTTCCCTCTCCCCAGACTGTCCTTTCCAGATTGCTCTTTTTCCCTTTGCCCTGTTCATTTTCTCTCTTCCAGCTTCTCTTCCTCAGCCCTGAGAAGCTTCTGGTTTCCTCTACATCAAGCATTTTATATTGGAATCTGTCATTAGGAGCTCCTCAACAAAACCATCAAACCCAAATGAATCAAATTGCAGAATCCATCCTAAAAAATGCCTTATGGTTCTCAAACAGGCTTCTTTGCTTAAGGAAGAAGTCTAACGCTTGAGCTGACTTCATTGGCCCTCCAAGAAACCACAGGGACACCCTAAAACAAGTCCCCTCTGGCATAGGATTGAGGCATCAAACTGGTTTTTAAATTCCTTTCTCTCAGGGATGCAGACTGAGACTTACTTAGTCTTTGTTCTTCTTAAAACATATCTGATGAAATCAGTTGTTGCGTTAGATTATAGGCTGTGCCCTTGCTCTTAAAATCGGAAAATTGCAGAAGAAAGTAAGTCTACCAGCTCTGTAGTTAAACAGACTTGGCAGACAAATGCCAAGACTCACCACTCCTAGTAATAGCCATTTCTAAGAGAAATTGCTAGACCTCCTTGTTCCCTTCAAAGGTTGAAAAGTATAAAATAAGGAAAATCAACAGAACTGTTGTCACTATGAATGCAAATTTGCATCAAGTATCTTATTGACAAAAGGCAGACACCAGGGGTGCCCGGGTGGCTCAGTCACTGGGCATCTGCCTTCTGCTCAGGTCATGATCCGGGATCCCTGGGATGGAGCCCTGCATCAGGCTCTGTTCAGCAGGGAGCCTGCTTCTCCCTCTGCCTGCTGCTCCGCCTTCTTGTGCTCCCTCTCTGGCTGTCTCTCTCTGTCAAATAAATAAATAAAATCTTAAAAAAAAAAAAAAAAGAACTCAGGCACTGGACTGCTGTTGTTTTCTAAACAACTCTGAACTGAGAAAATGTTTTCACAGGCTAAGAAATGGAAATAGTAAGTTGCCTTTAAGTACAGTAAATAATAACTAGGCTCTGATCCTTAGAGGGAGAAACTTTTTCTCTGGGTGTTAAGTAGCGATTTCTGAAAATTTTAAATAGAAAATGCTTTCACATGGAGGGGCAGCCGGGTAGCTCAATCGTCTAAGTATCTGGCTCTAGATCTCAGCTTAGGTCTTGGTCTCAGGGTTGTGAGTTCAAGCCCTGTTTTGGGCTCTACACTGGGTGTGGAGGCTACTTAAAAAAAAAAATAGAAAAGGAGAAGAAGAAGAAAAGAAAATGCTTTCACATGGGATGCATGTGATGTCGATATCCATGGTGACATCAACAGGCATTTCCTTGGCCAGAAGTAAATATAGGTACTTCGTCAACAGCAGTGCCTGATTTCTTTGAGGGTAAGAGAGATTACGGGCAACGCTTACCAACATATAAGAATGAGGCGATTAGACAGCCGATGACCTCTCTCCTGCTATGTCCCCTTAGAGCCCAATGTTCATTTGCTCCCTTTTAAGGTGTGTGTGTGTGTGTGTGTGCACATGTGTGTGCGTTTGTGTTTTGGGGGCAGGGATGGAAGTGGAGACAGATACAGGAGAAATACTGTACACATCAATGAGGTTCTCACCCAGAAAATCCTCAGCTCAGCAACCCCCCCCTTTTTTTCTACTTTATAACTTCTACAGTGCTGATCAGTATGAACGACCATTATAGGGTCTGGCTGTTGTAACATTCAAATTTTGAGGAGAAAAATACCTTTGAAATATAACATGAAAGTGTATCACTTCTTTACGCCTCCCATCATCAAAAACAAGTATGTGCGTCTCCCTTAGAGGAATTAAGTTAAAGAGGACGTCAGATGGCGATTTCTTTTGCTACTGGTTTTAACTGTTTCAAATTGTTTACCCTTTGAAGAAGCAAGCAGAGCCCGAGCAAACAGTAATTTGAAACCATAACACTCACTGGACAGGCGGTCAGCAAACAGAAACCCAGGGAATCAACAATTTTGGTATGTGGTGGTGGTGGTGGGGTGTGTGTGCGTGTGTGTGTGTGCGTGCGCGCGCGTGTGTGTGTGTGTTTCCTTGAGAAAATAATACATGTGCATATTGTACAAGGCTTTGTAGGGCATTTAAAGGCGGGCAAAAGGACATGTTGGGGACTTAGCGATTTGTAAAGCCCTTTTTACTCCTCTTGGAAATTGAATTTGTACTTAGTGTAAGGACCATTATGAACAAATATTTTTGCACTAAGCTTCGATTTTTAAGAAGGCAAATACTTTCCGTGTGATAGCAAATCATCAAACCAGCCCGTAACAATTAGCATCTTAGTATTTCTCAAACCAGGTATATAGAAATAACTCAAATGGACCAATTTTGGAGAAGCAGGGTAAGCCTTTGGGTGAAAGTGCTGTTATTCAAGTTTTGATGGCCTTGGCCACTAAGAAGATCCCTGTCAAAACACTCAACATCACAATTAGCTCACAGTTTGCATCCCTCTGTGGGCCTGACCAGGCTAACTCTGAACAGGGCTGCCTGGGGTTAAACCCTGGACCTCTCTTTTCATCTTCACTCCTAACCACTGGCCTCTTCCTGAAGAAAGGGGCCACTGTCTGGACTCAAACTCAGAGAGGTGCTGTCAAACATTCAGCTAGCCACTTGTACTTTAAAATAAATGAAACACGTTACCCTCCCATTTCTAAGTTCCTTTTATCTGCTGTTTCTGTGCATATGATCGAGTTCCGTGTGTTGAATTGTACGTTAAGCCCTAACATGGAGTAGAACATCCACACCAAGTATTTTGCTGTAAGTGGTGAATTCTCAGGACCAGGATCCAGAAAAGAGCAAATTCCTTGTCATTTTTCTTGAAATGTGGCTGATTTCCAAGGTAAAACCCTGGGTTCTCTCCACCATATCCCTTTGTAGAAGGCACAGGTATGAGAATTTCTGATTTTTTGAGTTCCGAATTGTCCTCAGGCTTCCCATGGGGTGATCCACGGGTGATGTCTCTCCGGGTGTCTGTTTTACACAGAGGGAGAGGGAATGTAGGGCCAGCACACGACTGAACACAGGACTTTGATTTACACCGTACGGTGGAATTATCTTTATGCTGGAACTACCCACCCCCTGGCCCCCAGCCCCCAAAAGGGACAATTTCTCTTCCCAGGGAAATTGCATACCATCTCACTGTGGATTCTTATTTACCCCAAGTTTGGGGTCACAAAGACACATCGCATTTGTAATTTTAAAAGGAGTATAAATAAGGGAAAGCAGAGAAAATGCTAGATGTTTGCACATCTTCATTTCCCTTCCTCACCCTCCACCCTTACCAAAGATTTGGACGTATCTGCTAGCTTTGCATTCTCTCCTTTACAAGCATGCCCTCTTCACAGTCGTCTCAAGAAGGAGACTAATTTCCAAGGGCGCCTACTTGCCTGCTGGGCATAATCAGGTTAAGCCTCGTCTACTGGAGGGGAGGGCAGAGGGAGGAAATGCACCCCAGCAGCTTCACTGAACCAGAGCTTATAAAAAAAGGGGCCCCTTGTAATCCTCATGCTCATGGTACAGAGTCTACAGAAGTCACCTGATGGCTCAAAACCTTTGTCCTGTATGACAGGCTGGGGAGTTGCCATAACGAAATCAGAGGGGCTAATTCAGAAGGCTGGAGCAGGGATGGGGGATGAGGGTGCAGAAGGGGATAAGAGAGAGCAACGAAGATCATGACTCACTCTCAAGTTTTTGTTGGCATCCAGGTTTCTAATAATTTTTTTAAATTAATTTCTAAAGTATTTCTGCACCCAATATGGGCCTTGAACTCACCACCCCAAGATCAGGAGATAAATGCTCCACCAACTGAGCCAACCACGTGCCGTGGCTTCCAGGTTTTTAACAAAAGTCACATGTTTTGCTTTAGCCAAAGCTTCTTGAGATTACCAACAAAGACGTTTTTTGCATCCTTCCCTGTCAAAATAAGCTGACTTCTTCACCAGGCTGCAATAATTGAAACTGCAATAAAGGACTCTACCAGGATCGTATTCAAATTCCCAGAAAGCCACTTTTGCAGATTCAACTACCCTTCCCTGTGACCACGAAGCAGTCATGCACCCCAGTCCTTGTGATGCCTACTTCTAACCCACACATTTGAGCGCTAGGAGGCTAGTTATTAGTTTAATAATTCTTTTCCTTCTCAAAAATGAGAGCATGCAGGTTGACTTCCCGAAGGTCATACCATAAGGCCATATATTAAACGGCTAAATCTTCCGACCAGCAGTTCTCCCCTGAGAACCTGGAAGATGCAGGTAAATTCTGCCTCTTTGTCCGAATACACTAGTTGGTAAAAAAGAATGGGGGGAGGGTGCCTGGGTGGCTCAGTGGGTGGAGTCTCTGCCTTCGACTCAGGTCATGATCTCAGGGTCCTGGGATCGAGCCCCACATCAGGCTCCTTGCTCTGCGGGGAACCTGCTTCCCCCTCCCCCCTCTGCCTGCCTCTCTGCCTACTTGTGATCTCTGTCAAATAAATACATAAAATCTTAAAAAAAAAAAAGAATCAGGCTTTCTTTTAAATGACTGGTAGGGAAAAGAAGGGTTAAGATTCAAAGCCTGCAAAAAAATAATATTGTACTAATATTTAGGACTTGATTTATGTGAGGTTCAGATTAGACCATTTCCAGTGACCTAGTGGCAATGGCAGAGTGGTAAACTTCACTCTTCTGCATCCAATACGCACACGTGCACAAGACATTCCAATTTGGAGCTGAAGACCGGCTGCTTGCACACTCAACCGCAAAGAGTGTGTTGGGCGTACAGGTCCCTGCCCTCCCCCACCATTCAATCCCAGGATTTGCATCGACTTTCTCCCCATTAAATCAGAAAGTTTGAGGGCAGGGCTGTTGTATCAATCTCATAGTAGGGACCATCAGGACTCTTTTTTCTTTTACAGATTTTATTTATTTAACAGAGAGAGACACAGTGAGAGAGGGAACACAAGCAGGGGGAGTGGGAGAGGGAGAAGCAGGCTTCTTGGCCGAGCAGGCAGCCCCACACGGGGCTCGATCCCAGGACCTTGAGATCATGACCTGAGTGGAAGGCAGACACTTAACCTACTTAGCCACCCAGGCACCCCACCGTCAGGACTCTTAACAATGGTTGTTAGTCATGGTGTCTGCCAACTGAACTTGGTCCTCATCACCAGCAGATGGTACCCAGTGGCCCTCATCCTTCAAAGCTAGAGGCTCGGGTGATGAGAATCATTACTATTAACAATAGTGAATACCTTTTATGTGTAAGGCACAGGGAGAGCTACACAAATGCTCAGAACAGTTCTGCCCTCAAGAGGCTTCTAGAATCCAGAAGGGAATCCACTAGAGGAGACTCAAGCTCTTTGAGGCAGAATGTAAGGGCATATGAAGACAAGGGCCAGATATCATACCATTTTATGGTGAACTGAGGAAATGGAAGTTTACGGAGGCCAGTCAAGCAAAACTTTAGGAGACATGATGGCGGTAGACAGGAAGCCGTACAGCTTGGGCCCTACTGGAAAACAGCTCCTGCTTTGACACCGTCTGGGAAGACTGATTGGGATCGCGTTCTCACTTCTGAAATTTGATACAGAGGACCAAGATTCAAAGCACATAGCTTGGGTCCTCTCCTTCTCTCAGGGCTGGATCCCTGATTTCAAATGGCAAGAGACTTGCGAGCCGGGTAAGCCTTTTTAGGCTTCCATGGGCTAAGTGTACCAGCTCACAAAGGGGCTACTTACTGTAAGGATAAGGCATACTAAAGTAATGAAAAGTCAACACACTGGAAATTTAATTAATCATGACTTTTCTTAATTAATTGGGTGATCTCAGTCTACTACGAGCGAACAGAAAGTCACATAAAAATGAGCTAAAAGGACTAAACAGAAAGAGCTCTTCCTAGAATAAGTCAAGGTCAGTGTTGAGGTCACTGGCAAGGAAGTCTGGAGTGGCTTGAACTGAAGCTACTTGTGTCTTGGGGAAAAAAAGAGTTGTTTTCATTGCTCTAGTCATGAGCACAAATAGTGACTCCAAAGGCTTGAAAAGCCAAAGACATCACAACGACTTCTTATTATGTCACTGATTTTTTTTTTTAAAGGACAAAGAGGCAAGTTAAGACTAGAGCCTGCTATGAAGCTTTTATATTTTCCCTTCTCTTGGGATTTTGGGCAAGGTCTCTCTCTCTTTCAATATACAACACACACATATGCACACATGTATGCATATATATATATGTGAGTGTGTGTGTGTGTGTGTGTGTGTGTGTATGTAATTAGACTTGTAGCTATTTATTCGCAATTTCTAATTAATTTCTCTTAGTTCATGGATGGCTTAATTGAAGGAAAATGTTAACTGAAATTTATGAAGAAAATATAAGGAACTTTTTAAGATAAAGTTTAGAGAATATAAGAACAGTTTTTTTGTTTGTTTGTTTGTTTTTTAAGGCCACCCCATAGGAAATCTAAATAGTAGATAGAGGTCTGGCCTTGTCAATGGCTGGCCAACACCAATGAAGAAGAAATTGTTAGATCCACTTCAGGGACCATCTGGACTTCTTGAGGTGTTAGTGGAATCAGGTAAGAAAAAGTAAACATGGGTAAGCAGACTAGTCATTCAGCAAATACTCATGACTGTTTAAACTTACAGATTCTTTTTCCCAATTCACTTGATTGTACCAGTGATTAAACAGTAACCATTGCCACAGTAAAAACTCAATTCTCAAAACATCATCTGTGCTTCTTGCTCCTATTATTGATGTAAACTAGTTCAAAAATTTTAATCCACAACATCTCCCTTGTTCTCACCTAAGGTAGGGGTGAGGGCACAGGAAACAGAATTTGAGAACAATGTCAACATCCATTATTTATTTGGGGAATTCTTTAAAGATTTAAGTTATGTTATTAATTTAAGAAGTGTGCATTAGGGAAAATTTGGCCAGCTCTTAAGATACCTTTTCAAATTGAAAATAAGTTATTAAAAATTATCAATGTACAATTTATTTTAAGCTTTCTAAATGGTTATAATAAATGAACTATAAGCAGCTAAGTTTTACGAAATCCAGGCTAGGGGCGCCTGGGTGGCTCAGTGGGTTAAAACCTCTGCCTTCGGCTCAGGTCATGATCTCAGGGTCCTGGGATCGAACCCCACATCGGGCTCTCTGCTCGGCAGGGAGCCTGCTTCTTCCTCTCTCTCTGCCTGCCTCTCTGCCTACTTGTGATCTCTGTCTGTCAAGTGAATAAATAAAAATTAAAAAAAAAAAAAAAAAGAAATCCAGGCTAGTAGTATGGACTATAATAGTAAAACCTTATTTATGAGAAGAGGAGGAAAAAATTGAGGCAGAAGAAACCATTGGTATCAAGTTAAAATAAACATGTTTTATTTGGGAGCTTAATTTCTCTTACAGTTTCAAGCAGCTGTTTAGAAAGTTGAGGAGAAAAAAGAGAGGAAAAATTTAAAGTTTAGTAAAATGCATGTTTTCCTACATGATTTATTTTTCTAACTAGTTTTATAGCCTAAACTAGTTTTGTTTCTTCAGTTGCCCTGTTTCTGTAATTCTTACTAACAGGAAATTGTCCAACTTTATACTTTCTTGCATTTCTGTGTTTCCAGGTACACACCAGTTTCTTTGACATGCTAGACTAGGAATTCTGTTATATGCAGGGTAAAGCCAGTGGTGTCATTGACTCTACCAAAAAAAAAAAAAAAGCCTCTGATTGCCACCCTGGTACCAGCAAGAGGGAAAACCCTTCTGGACAAAATATCCTAATAAAAAAAATTTTTTATTATGAAGAATTCAAAAAGGGAAGAGTTAAAAGACTAGTACAAAGAACCCCCCCACACCCACCTATTTCAATTGCTGACAAATTGCCATATTTAAAACATCTCTCTCCTTCATTTTTACTCTCTCCAGCTTTCTTTCTGTATATGTGAGTACATGTGAATGTGTATATTTTTGCTGAACCATTTAAAAGTAAATTGCAGGCATCATGCCACTTCACCTTTATTTTGATTTTATTTTTAAAATTTTGTGTATTTACTTGACAGACACAGTGAGAGAGGGAACACAGCAGAGGGAGTGGGAGAGGGAGAAGCAGGCTCCCCGCTGAGCAGGGAGCCCTATGTGGGGCTCAATCCCAGGACTCTGGGATCGTGACCTGAGCTGAAGGCAGATGCTTAACGACTGAGCCACCCAAGCACCCTGCCACCTCACCTTTAAATACTTAAGGCATGCAACTCCTATAAGGTCATTTGCTTATGTTCCCACAATAGAATAACATACCTAAGAAAACTAACAAACACACATTCGAATTGTTCAGTGGTTCCTTGAATGTTTTCTATGGTTATTTTTTGAACCCGTGATCTAAAGTCTCTTATATTTTATAACAGTATTTCTAAAATTTCATCAGCCACAAAAAAAAAATATATATATATATACACACATATATATGTGTGTATATATATATATGTGTATATATATATAATATATATTATAAATAATAAATTATATGAAAATAGAAGGGTGGTGCAAACAACTCTTCTCTTTTGAGGACTTGCATTAAATTCTGTGTTCCCACTTGAAGGTTTCCTGCTTAACAGGTTTCCTGGCATAAATGGGCCTATATATAAATAAATTATATATTATAAATAATAAAAAATTAATATATTATAAATAATAAATATATATTATAAATAATAAATATATATATAATATATATTATAAATATATATTATATTTATATATATATATCATTGGTATATATATATATATATATATATATATATTTTGTGGCTGATGTTTTGGAGAAACCAAGCTAATTATCTTGTAGAATGTCTCTGGATTTGCCCAGTTGATTTCTCATAGTGTCATTTAAACTTGTATTTAACTCCTGTATTTTCTATACGCTGGAAATAAAGGCAAAAGTCTTGAGTAGATTCAGGATAAACAGGAGTATTCCAGCAGGAGTATCTCTGGAGTGATGTTGTGTAATTTATATTGTCTTGTATCTGGAGGCACACGATTGTCAGGTTATTAGTGACCCTAACTTTGATCTCTTGAGTTGGATGGTAAGCACAAATCTTGGATTTTTTTTTTTTTTAAGATTTTATTTATTTATTTGACAGACGGAGATCACAAGTAGGCAGAGAGGCAGGCAGAGAGAGGAGGAAGCAGGCTCCCTGCTGAGCAGAGAGCCGGATGCAGGGCTTGATCCCAGGACCCTGGGATCATGACCTGAACAGAAGACAGAGGCTTTAACCCACTGAGCCACCCAGGCGCCCCAAATCTTGGATATTTTTTAAAAAGATTTCATTTTTAAGTAATCTCTACACCCGACGTGGGGCATGAACTTATGACCCCAAGAGCAAGCGTTGTATGCTCTACAGACTGAGCCAGCCAGATGGCCCAGCACAAATCTTTTATTAATGGTACATTTTCCCTTTTCAAATTGAGTAATATGTGTATTATGACATAATCTGTTTTTTCTTCAATCTCTAATGATTTTAGCTTTCATTGGCGATCCCTGTGTGTATCAATATTTCAGTGGGGGCTGCAAAATGATAATTTTTCTAATTTTGCCAATCTTTTTACATTTTTTAACTCACTATTGTTCTATAAATATCCTAGTATCTGAAGTAACACCTTGACATTGATTTAGAAAAAGTTATAAGTGTACGGCCTTTGTTACTCATTCACATGAAATGACTGTGCAACCACCAAATGTTTTTCTGCATTTGAATTTTGTATCAAAAAAAAACTGAACACATTTTTATCACATGGCTCCTCTCAAGAATTATGCAGGGAGGGGCACCTGGGTGGCTCGGTCAGTTAAGCATCTGCCTTCAGCTCAGGTCACGATCCCAAAGTCCTGGGATCGAGCCCCACATAGGGCTCCCTACTCAGCACGGAGCCTGCTTCTCCCTCTGCCTGCTGTTTCCCCTGTTTGTGCGCTCACTCTCTCTCTGTGAAGTAAATAAAATCTTTTTAAAAGAAGAATTATGCATGGAGTTGGGGATACAGGGTGACTAAGAAAGCAAGCACTGTGTCTTCCTTAAGAGCTTAGAGTCTAGCCATAGTAAGTATACACTTCTCAAAGGAAAGAATTGTAATTATCTGCCTAAAACTTTAGGTAGTTTTTCATAAAGAGCTTCCTAATACAGAATTAGAAATCGTTTAGGGGAAAGACAAAAGTAAAGTCACATTCTATAAATAATCTGAGCATGTTGTTATACTGAAATTTTCATGTTTTAAAACCAAGGCCAGCAGGGTTAAAGTTACCTATCCTCTCCTTAACACATAAAAGCTTCTGCTGATTGAAAAATATATATATATTTTTTTTTTACGGTGAAAGCTTGCATTTCCCTTAGAACTTCTGTAATTAAAGCTCCGCAATAAAGACCAATACGATTTACATTTTTCTTCCATATGTGTCCCCGTGCCAGCACTGTACACATTCCATCCCTACAGTAAAAACACATACACCTTTGCTTTGCAGAAGCAAAGTGATATGAAAGTCCAAGTAACACAAAGTTACTTTTGTCTAAGATCAACAGAATGGTATCTTGTCCCTTTCACACTCCTTATGAATCATCAATTCATGATAAACCGCAGTTGCAGAAACCTCACATTCTTTGACAGAGAATGCTTGTGGCAAAGCCTACACTGGGCCCAGACAAAGATAAAAAAAAAAATTTTATGGAAGTTTCATTGGTAAAAATGTCACTGAGATTCCTAGCTCTGATAAGATATTAACCCAATTAACTTCAATGATACAGAGTCCCAGTTCTCAGACTCGGTTTAATTTCCTGTCCTCATATCAATAGTCTCCTCTTCCCATATCAGAGTTACCACCAGAGTAACTAATGGTTCTCACTTAATTTACATAAACTTCCAAGAGTTAACTTTTATTATTTCACAACACAAAGCCGAGCTTCATAGTTCTCTGTACATTGGGACAACCACTTGGCAATTTATTATAAAGGCCCATTTATGCCAGGAAACCTGTTAAGCAGGAAACCTTCAAGTGGGAACACAGAATTTAATGCAAGTCCTCAAAAGAGAAGAGTTGTTTGCACCACCCTTCTATTTTCATAGGTCTTGCTATTTTCTAACTATAGTAAAGGACTTGTGGCTCTTGGAAAAGCTTTTCTTTTCTTTTCTTTTTTAAAGTTTTTATTTATTTATTTGAAAGACCAGAGTGAGTGAGGGAGAGAGCATAGGAGCAGGGGCAGAGGGAAAGGGGGAGGGAAAAGCAGGCCTCCCTGCTGGGCAGGGAGCCCAACAATGCAGGGCTCCATCTCAGGACCTTGGGATCATGACCTGAGCAGAAGGCAGATGCTCAACCGACTGAGCTACCCAGGCACCCCTCTTTTCTTTCTCCCTTTCTTTCTTCCTTCCTTCCTCTTTCTCTTTCTTTTTCTTTCTTCTTCCATCCTTTCCTTCCTTCCTTCCTCCCTCCCTTCCTAGATTTTATTCATTTGAAAGAGAAAGAGCACGTGCTCCAAGTGTGGATGGATGCAGGAGGGAGGCTTGATGATCATGACCTGAGTGGAAACCAAGAGTTGGATGCTTAACCAACCAAATCCTCCAGGTGGCTCCCCTGCCCCCTTTTTCTAATTTAAATTTTAGTTAGTTAACATATACTGCAATATTGGTTTCTGAAGTAGAATTCAATGTCTTGGAAAAGCTTGGAAAATGCAAAATATAACTGGCCTTTTGATCGGAAAATAGCTTATTTACGGCTGGATCATTGTCTGAGCCTATATAAAAGTTTGCAACCTTAGAGGGGGAGTCAGATTTCTTAAATGCCTACATTTGATTAGAGTTGAGTGGTGAAGGATCTTACAGGGTCTCAAGTCTTTCCGGCAACCGAAAGTTTAAAAAAAGAGCTACCCGGCAAAAGATAATTTGAAATATTATTACAAAGTATAGGCATTCTTGGTGTTTCACAAAAATTAGTACAAATTATATACAAATGTTACATTGAACTATTAATTTAGATAATTTGCTTTTATTTTTCACATCCAGTGAAGGAAGGAGGAGACTGGGGCACATTTTGAGGTAGATACATTTTTCTTCAAATTAACAGTTGCATGATTAAAAGACACTTATTGTTAGCCTTTCCCATATGCTAATTTTACTTTATATAGCACTTTCCAGGTTCACATGTCTTTTTCAGAATACTTTAAGATCAGTGGATTGAAATGTATCATATATATTTGAAATATACCTACTATGAATCCATTTAGGAGTGGATGGATTATTTTTTCAACCGAAGAGACATTTAATACACATTGTACTTTAGAAGAAATGACACTTTTGACACATTGATTTAATTGTACAGTTGAAACAGCAGGATTTAAAGGGGGAACCATATATTTAGTTGCAAATAACTTACCTGGCATTACATTTGGTAACAGAGGTTGGCTAAGCCAGTTTAATAAATTTTTGGGCCTTCATGTCTTTACCTGTAAAAAAGGACCTTAAACAGATAATCTCTAAGGAAGCTTCTACTTTCACACTCTTTTGGGATAAGCTTTGGTTACACCATCAAGTGCATTGTACTTTGAATACGGAAAACATGATTCTTGAAGTCTAGTAGATTTCAGCTAAATTGCTTCTGCAAGCCCAGGCCCTTCCTGGGCCCTAAGATTTGGAAGCTTTGGGGGTTATTAATTAAACAAGGGGACCATTAGATTGAGGTGGCTTTAAAGACTCAGTAGCCTACACAAACAAACCAAAATATAAGCCTGAAATACCTCAAGGTTAAATTAAAACCCAAGGACGACCGATCACAAACAGCCAATAAGTCCTTCCCAAAATAAGTCAATGGTTTAAGCTATAGGTAATCAAGTAATTTCCTCACTTTGCTTCTATGTCTATAAAAATCTCTTCCCTAGCTCCTGTTGGTGGAGGGATCTTAATCATTTTTAACTTGGCGTTGCATGATTTGAGTCCTTTTTTTTAATAAACTTATTTTTCTTTTTAGTAGGCTCTGTGCCCGATGTGGGGCTTGAACTCAAGACCCTGAGATCAGATGTCACCCACTCTGAGCCAGCCTCACCCCTGGCAAAATCTTTCTTGAAAGCCACCAAGCTCTACTTCACAGTCTTAAAAGTATCTATCTACTTTGAAGGCTCATTTTCATTTCTAAGAATCTAATCTAAGGAAATAACTAGGTAAGAATACAAAGATGAATGTGTGCATGTTAAAGGATATTCAAACTAGACCTTATGATATAAATAATTGGTAACTAAAATCTTTAAATTCAGGAGTTAGGCGGTTCCATGCAGTACTTACTGACGTGGGAAATTTTATCTTCAATTTTTTGCAATTATCTTCTAATTTTTTTCTACAATGAATATAAATTACTTTAACAAAATAACTATACTACTGGCTAATGTGTTCTTTCTTTTGCACATGTACCCACTACTCAGAATCAGGTATTTTTAGTTTCTCCTAAAAAATCATCAGTCCCTGAAACTGTTTAATTCCTTAGCTGCTAAAACTGTTACTGATAGGTGATAAGAGTGGACATGTTCTGTTCTCAAAGGAGACTCCTAAAGAGGAAAAAGAAAAACTTACTGAGAAAAAGCAGTAATAAATCACAGAAGTACCATTTTTTTTGTTATTCTTTTTTTTTTTAAAGATTTTATTTTTTTATTTGACAGAGAGAATGAGAGCAGAAACACAAGCAGGGCAGGGGGAGCGGGACAGGGAGAAGCAGGCTTCCCGCCAGGCAGGGAGCCCGATGCGCAGCTCAATCTCAGGACCCCGGGATCATGACCTGAGTTGAAGGCCGATGCTTAACCGACGGAGCCACAAAGGCGCCCCTGTTATTAGTCTTAAAGTCAGGAAAAGACAAATCATATGTTTTCAGAATTTCCAGATAGTTGCTTCCCAAATTATGAAGAGCCAGAGAAAGAAGGTAGTGCAGCAAATACTTTTAATAAGAATACAAAATTCACACCAGAGGCACATTCTGGGGAATGTACAGGAACTATCACAAGTAGTAATTCTGCTGGAAGAATAAAATAAGGCTCTGTCAGAGTACAAATATACAGGAAGGAATGATTTAAAATAGGTTTATGATTTACAATCACATTACATTGTACATATTAAGCACTGAAAACAGGCATATTAATTAAAAAGCCAGCTAAAAGGCATTTGAACATATATAACAAATCTTACAGTCCACAAAATTCATGTATAACAGTAATTTTTTTTAGTACTTCATTTCAACACAAAAGAAATGAAGACATATTAATTTATGTCTATGACAAAAATCGAGAGAACTTATACATAAAAGGCTTACATGACTGATAGAACCACACAGCAGACAGGTCAGAGACGTAACACAAACCCAACAGTGCTGAGCAACTGAAACAGTACTGGCCTTTCCAATCCCCTTTCTTCTTGTTACCACCGCACTGTCCCAGGTTACCTTTCCGTTACTCAAATGAAAAAAAATTCCTCCGTCTTCTCATTCCATGCAAGGAATGAAGCAAAACCAAAGAGCAAATTCAAAAGTTGCTTTTACCATAAACCTGAAATGCGGTTTAAGGAATACAAAGAAACCCAACACCGATACACAGTGTTCCTTTCCAAGGAAGGAACAGACACGCTGAACATTATCTGAAAGGGGTTTCTTTATGGATTATGTACATTGGTTGAATGAGAATTACTGTCTCTGAGAAGGCACATATCTGTGATTTAAGGCTTAACCGGTATTGTTACATATGGAAGTCAATAAAAGCTGTCTAGGAACTCACTTCTGTCAAAATGGAATTTACCCGAAATCTTGCTTTCCAAGCACAGATTTCGACTCTAGAAACCATCAAGAGTTTCTATTCCCAAGTCCACCTGCCAAAAATAATTCTCTTAAGCAGGTTTCATTACGAATCCAAAGAAATTGCTAACATAACCGCCCAGTGACTTTGGGCGATGCAAACTCTTAAGCTCAAAGGCCTCACAGAAATGACAGTGTGATTCCTGCGTCTTAAAAAAAAAAAAGGAAGGAAGGAAGAAAGAAAAAGTTTAAACAAAATTACAATAGTACAGAATCATTTTTAAAAAGGTATTTGCCACAACTCCACAAGCCAATCAGTCATCCATTAGAGCTGCTGCCTGTGTGTGGACGCTGCAGGAACACCATATAATTTTACTCTGCAAAATAGTTTCTTTTTTCTTTAAGATGATACATGAAGATGAATCTCTTAAAGATGTTTAATATATTCATATATAAAATATCTGATGTTGATACAAATCATGTAAACCTCCCTTTGGAAAAGTTACAACTGGCCCCCATTTCCAGGACCAAAAACCTTGAATTTTTATCTGGTCAGTGCAAATCTATATTAGATGTTTTCAAACTACAGAAATAGCCATCAACCCTCACGATACAAAAAGATTTCTCAGAAAGGAAAATTGTGTTCAGATTATAGAAATTATGTTTACATTAAAATCACCCACCTTCCCATCAAATTTAACAGTTCAGTTGTTAAAGTATGAAAAAGGGAAAAAATTAAAGCTGTTTGTGCAAGAATCACTACAATAGTTGTGGTCACCACTTCCCTAATCTTAACCCAACTCTGCTTAATTCTTATTAGGTTTGTTTAGAAATAAAACGATGTGACTTTTGTTTTTCTTTCTTTTTTCCGGGTGTGATTTTTATTGTTCTTCAAGCCAAGATGGGGCGTCCACTCCAGGGGTTTTCAATTTGATATGGAACTGTTTAAGCGTCTGTTCAAGCTGCTTCTGATTCCCGGCAAAGTAAGCGGCAATGGCGTTGTGGAAAAGGACCAGCTGATTGTGCAGCACCTTCACCTGTGAACGAAGAATCACGAGACCAAGCATTAACACCAACAGCAATGAAATAGAAGGTGACTTATCACATGTCCTCATTCAATGGCACAGGTCTCATCAGGAAAAGCTGTTTTAACAATGACCACGTATTACACACACACACACACACACACACACACACACACACCCCGCCCCCCGCCCCCCCGACTGTACATCACTTTGCAGGGTCACTGAGCCGTTTGATGACTTCTTAATTTCCCTAAAGGGAATAGGTCAGTTTAAGAAGCTGTGTATTCTGTTAACCATATTCGAACGCTACTGAGGGCATTAATTAAAAATATTACTAAATCTTGTCTGTCAAATAAATAAATAAAATCTTAAAAGAAAAAAATTACTAAATCCCACCTCAAACTAAATATATTCAAAATCAAATACTGAAGAAGGAAATTTATATATAAATATATATATATTTATATATATATAATATATGCTATATACCAGAAATGGACATCATTGGGCTAAGCTTTATGTAAATAGGCCAGATATTTTGAAATACTGAGGTCCTCTGCAAGGAATCAAGCCAAGGGGCAGCAAGTGCCGCCCAGAAAGCCAATGTACTTAAAGTTCACAAGACTCTCTGTTATTTTCAAGTGTTTTAGTACTTCTAAAGATAACAACAGTATGTTTTAACCAAGTTAAACCAAGCTACTTCTGTAAATCTTTATTAAAGAAACCAGCAAAGCATTACAAAGATTTATGAATAAAATTGTTTCCTGAGCCCTCATTTATAACTGTGAAAGTTCAACGATAAAGTATAAAATATACTGACTTATCCATCCAGTGCAATATTTATTAAAATTGAGCTTTACGCCCCTAAAGCCTGGGTGGTTCAGTCAGTGAAGTGTCTGCCTCCAGCTCTGGTCATGATCTCAGGGTCCTGGGATGGGCCCTGCATCGGGCTCCCTGCTGGACAGGGAGTCTGTTTCTCCCTCTGCCCCTCCACCCGCTTGTGTTCTCTCACTCGAAAACAAGTAAAATCTTTAAAAAAAAAATGAGCTTTAATAACTTTTAGTGATGTAAAAACATCTGATATACAATGCTAAGGGAAAAACAGGACATGGCTTTTTACACAGGTATGAGCTTTACATTCATTTTATTATAGCACACGAACACACACTAATAGTTTCTCTAGACTTTTCTCTATCCATCTACCTCTACAAAGGAAATAACACAAACCTTCATATTGGATATTTTTTATTTGTAAAGTCTTTATTTTAAAATATAAAGTATTCTAAAAATAACACACACTTCAGATTATAAAGTAAAACTTCCCAATCCATACTTTTTGCACCTATCTACTTCCCGCCACCCGAAAAATCACTATTAATGTTTTATCGTGTTTCCTTTGAGAATTTTTCTAGGCACATACATAATATTTAAAAATACAAAGGGCTTGCACCATGCACACTTTCAGTAATGCTGTTTCCTCAAAATATCTCAAACATTTTTTATTCCATTCACTTATTCAACTAGTATTAAGTAAATATCTTCCACTTGCTGTACACTGTTCCTAGGATAACAGAAAAAAACCCCTTGTCTCATGAGCTTCTATCCTTAGTGGGTGGGGAAAGAGTGAAGGGAGGCCAGAAACAACAGTAAGTACTGGCATCCCAGGAAATGAGTATCTCAAGCCTTGAGGTCAGACCAACTCTCAGAACTTTGGGGAATTGGGCATCGCTGATTTACTTGAAAGCTGTCTAAAACAAAAAAAGTTTTTTCTCTTCTGATAAAGAGAAAAAAAATTCTAGCACGGATAGTTTAAGAGGACCACATAGCAATAAATAATGAAAACTAAAAAATGTCTGTATGAAATAAAAGGGGTATATCTTGAATTTACCTGGTCAGACATTTAAGGCCTGCAACCTTTATAATGAGAACCTTTGGGAGCACATACAAGGCCAACCATGAGACACTGAACACCACGTATCAGGCACTATACTAGGGATTTAAGAATACAAGGCACACAGAGCAGCAGAAAATTAGTATGATAAATGGGTAGTAAAAGTACATTGGGTTAACTTTAAAAAAGTGGGGGGGGCACTTGTGGGCAGAATAAGGTTTTTCAAGAAGGGTTGGAGGGGAACACTGGGACAGCAGAACTCTAAGTCCCCTGTCCTCTGCTTCTGAGAAATGGGGGATATTTCAAAGGATAATGAGCCACAACCCAAGGGCAATTATTAAGGAAACAGGATGATCATAGGGAAAGCAGGTTTCTAAATGGCAATTTAGGAAGTGAGCAAAGTATTTGATTATACTGGACTGCCTCGATAATGGTCCCAAAGAATCACTCTTCTCAGTATTGTCTAACACCCTTGGAAAGTCTTCTGCAATGAGCTTGGCCATGTAATACTAGAAAATGAGGCCTGATAAGCAAGTGCTTGCCCTCTTGGACTACTGCCGCCACCTTGCGAGGACACGCAGTCTAGCCTTCCTCTGAGAAGCCTACAGGGAGAGAGAGCCTCCATCCCAGCTATGCCCAGGGCTCAGGAAGCCTTCCAGTTGAGAGTGAAACCAGAAGAACCCATCGACCCAACCCACACAATTGAGCTAAATAATAAATCATTACTGTTCTAGGCCACCAAGTTTAGGGTACTTCGTTATGCAACAAAACATAAGTGGTATGTCTATGAAAAAGGTTAAGAATGCAGTTTCCTAGCAATGAATAAGGGTTTTGGAAAGCACAGCGAAATGGAGGAAAATCGAAAGGGGGAAGATAGGCTTGGAAAGAGGAAAGGCTAAGCTGGGTGGTAAGTAAAGGAACTGAAGAAAGTACTTGGGGAGGTCAGGAGTCAGGGGTGGTTTTGAGATGAGAGAACGGAGAGAGAGAGCAGCTAGGAAACAGAGATTCCTACAAGAGAGGTTCAAACAAGAGAGGCATATATGCTACTAACCCATCCCAAGATCTAACTGCACTTTTGGAGTAAATGTAATATAGTATCCTTGAAGACTTCTACTTCCAGTGTTCTAGGAAGGCCTGACAACTGCATTAGGCATAGTTCGATACTGCTTGCAGCCTCCCCAAATTTGTATGTGTCATTCATTTAGGTCATCAGGAAAGTATCCCTGTTACTAGTATTGTATCGTTCCTTTACAGCAAGAGTGAGCTCTGGAATCAGGAGGCATGCTATACCGCTTCCCAGTTTTCTTTGTGAAATCTGGTACAGGTTGCTTCTAACTTCACTGGCCAAGGTCTTTATCCATTTATCAGGGATCCCATTACCAAACTGCATATGTAGCGTCATTGCAAGGGTTAAGTGAAATGAGGTACCACCTAGCACACTGTCTGACACAGAGTAAGCCCTCATTCAGTTTCAGTGGAATCTACATTTACCTACTAGATAGTCAAACCACATTGACTTTTCTTGGTAAAATAAAAATTCATTTATTTAGAAACTGATTTGGAACTTGTAAGAAAACTGTGATAATGTGATTCAGAATAACAAATACATACTTGGGTCTTTGTCCTCATTTCTGGCACAAAGCACCTAAAACCCTTGTTATTTCCTAAGTGATTAAGAGGGAAGGGAGCATCTTTTGTTATATTATTTAGTGTCTTGTCCTGTTCCTGAAATAGCCCCAGTGCTATAAAGGTGAAAGGAATGACTTTTATTCATAAACAACCACACCTGACTTTATGTTAATGAGAAAAAAATTTTTTTCTGGAAAACTCTAGAAAACCAGGATAATAGCTGGTTGTCAGGGGAACTAAATTGTGATTAGAGGATGGGAATTTCGGCTCCACCTGCCTACTTCTGTGGAGGAGACAGTGGCTACTGGTTGAATAATCCACCAAGGGTCAATGATTTTATCAATGATGCCTGTGTAATGAAGCCACCATAAAAACCCCTGAAGTATGAGATCTGGAGAGTTTCTGGGTGGTGAATGCATCCACAGGCTAGGAAAGTGATACACCCCCAAATCCATGGGGACAGAGGCTCTTGTGCTTAGGACCTTTACGGACTTTGACCTCTGTGCACTTCATCTGGCTATGCATCTGTATCCTTCAATCGTCCTTGTAGTAAACTGGTAACCTAGTAAGTAAACGGTTTTCTTGGGTTCTGTGAGACAGTCTAGCATACGATTCTAGTTGAGGAGGAGGAGGTTGTGGAAACCTTCCATGTACGGTTAGAAGCACAGGCGACAACCTGACTTGCGACTGGTGTCAAAAGGTGGAGAGGTGAGGGAGGAGTCAGAACGGAACTGACCTGTACAATACCCAGCCGGTGAACTGGATGGAGAATTAGATGGTGTGGGAAAAACCCCACACACCTGGTGTCAGGAGTGTTTGAAAAGTGCTAGGAGTGTAAAAGAAGAAAGAGTTTTCTCCTTTCCAAAGGCAGAAATTGATGTGAAGTTTACGTTAGCACAATGGAAATAAAAAAAAAAAAAGAGGTGTGCGCTAAGCAAATAAATGTTGTTGAGAAGATGCAGGGGCACAGTTGGCTACCAACACTGACTGCCTTGACCCAGCCTTCTGTCCAAGGGCAGAAAACAGCCTGGGATGCTGCAGAAGGAATTCCCCTGCCCGAAAGATCACCTTAGAAGAATTTTTTTTTCTTTTCAAGATTTAATTTTTAAGTCATCTCTATACCCGCCATGAGGCTTGAACTTACAACCCTGAGCTCAAGAGTTACCTGCTCCAACTCAGCCAGTCAGGTGCCCCAAATAAGAATTTTTTTTTTTTTAAGATTTTATTTATTTATTTATTTGACAGACAGAGATCACAAGTAGGCAGAGAGGCAGGCAGAGAGAGAGGGGGAAGCAGGCTCCCTGCTGAGCAGAGAGATCGATGCGGGGCTCGATCCCAGAACCCCGGGATCAGGACCTGAGCCGAAGGCAGAGGGTTTAACCCACTGAGCCACCCAGGCGCCCCCCAACTAAGAAATTTTAAGGGCCAATTTATAAGTCCACAATTCTCTGCTTCTAAAATAAACACATTTTTTGGGCACCACAGAGGCACTTTTTCCAAATTAATAGTATCACATACTCAACAGTATTACATAAAAAATTAGTTTAAAACATTCTTAATACAGACTTCTACTAATTCTACTAATTCATATTGACCTTTCTCTATGTACAGGCAGAAAAATTTCACATTGCAATCACTTTTAAAACAGCTTTAAAATGGTACATTGGCACTCTGTGTAAGACTAGGAAAAGGTCAGATTATTCTAATTAAGGTTATAACCAGGGTTTACGTTACATGAGTGGAGTCTGATTTCAGAACTAAATCTATTTATCTATCTACCCTCCTTCCTTCCTTCCTTCCTCCTTTCCTTTCTTTTTCTTTCTTTCTTCTTCTTCTTTTTTTAAGTTTTATTTATTTAAGTAATCTCTACACCCATGGGTGTATGGGGCTCAAACTCACAACCCTGAGATCAAGAGTCCTATGCTCTTATGACTGACCCAGCCAGGTGCCCCCCAAAATCTCTTTCTTGTAAGGTACTGGTCAGTGCTTCCTATAATAAATATATTATATTTATATAATATATAAAATTATAACTAGTGAAAAATAAGTAAAATGAAACATTGCAGGCTAGCTCTTATTTGATTCCTATTTACATAAAAATGTTTTCTGAAACTGAGCTCTTCTCAGTCACCTGTGCCTGTGTGGCTGAGTTTCAGAGCTTCTGGAGAACAGGCTGTCAGGGACTGGTCAAAGGAAGGGTCCAGGAGCAGTACGTTTTGACAGAGGATGGAAAAGTTCCCAGATGACCTTAGAAATGATGAGGGAGCAGAAGGCTAGCTGAAGACAGAGCATAAGCTGAGACCCTACAAGCTCCCCCCATCCCACCCCTCCTCGATGGGACCTGTGTGACATTCTTCCAGGAATCCCCCAACTATCTTAAAGTTAATGCCTTGCTAGAGGGGAACACAACCTTAACTTGACAAGGGCAAGGCCTGTGGTATCTTGTGGGTCAGTCCTCTTTAGCATATGAAAGTTCTTTTGAAAGCTCCCTTTTCCTAACTTACCCCCAAACCCAAGTATATAATCACCACTCCTCAAGACCCCCATGCAACAGCTCTTTCTACCCACCAGTCCTGTCCCTGTGCTTTAATAAAACCAACCTTTTGCCCCAAATGAGTCTCAAGAATTCTTTCTTGGTCATGGGCTCTGGACTCCACCCACCGAACCTCACCTATATTCCCAAACCACATCAGATTGGAAACAACTTTTCAAAGATAAAAACCCATAAGGGAAAAGACTGAGAAATTAAATTCATTAAAATTTAGAGCTTCTACTCATCCAAAGATAGTGAAAAGACAAGTTACAAACTGAGGGAATGTATCTCCATTACGCGGACAAAGGATATGTATTCAGAAAATGTGAAGAACTCTGACAAAAGCCATCTAACTAAAGAGCAAATAACACAGATGGGTATTTCACAGAGGCGAAAACAGGATTGGCCAATTAAGGCTGAAAAGATATGCTGCTTCATTAGAAAACAGGAAAGTGCAAATTAAAACTAAGTTGATGAAAGGGGCTTCAACTGCCTCCATGGTGACCTCAAAATTTCTAATTAATTAAGTTCTTCCTAGCTTATCTCTTAAGTCAGGCAAGATACCTTGCAGGCAAAACATCCCGTGATAGGAACCGAAACTACCCCTCAAGCAAGAAGGACTGCTGTAAGCCAGCAGGACCACACGTGACTGACCCCATTGCGACTACTGACTTGACCTTTACTGCCCATCTGCACGTACCCATCCACCTCCGTCCCACATTCTCCTTATATAAACCCAGAAGCAGTTTCAGCACTTTGGAGAATCTTTGAGATGTTGTCTCCTGCTGTTGGCCACACTGAAATAAATTCTTCTCTCCTTTCACCACCACTTGTCTCTTAGTGTCAGTGGGGGTGGCTGAACCTGGTCTGTTTGGGACCCCTGGAGCCAGTTGCTCTCGCATCCCTGTGCCCCGGCTACACTGGGGTGCCATCTTATATCCTCTATAAGGACACTGAGAAAACTTAAAACAATTAATACTCTGGTGTACTGTTGACTGTTGTATAAATTTGTACTATTTTTTTTAAGATTTTATTTATTTATTTGACAGAGATCACAAGTAGGCAGAGAGGCAGAGAAAGAGGGGGAAGCAGGCTCCCCGCTGAGCAGAGAGCAAGATGCAGGGCTCGATCCCAAGACACCGGGATCATGACCTGAGCTGAAGGCTGAGGCTTTAACACACTGAGCCACCCAGGTGCCCCTGTACAACTATGTTTGAAAATAGTTTGGCATTAATCCATGAAATGAAGGATGCATATACCCCACTGAGCAGCAACTGGACTCCTAAGAATACACCGTAGCTCACACGCGTGTCTTATGAGACAGGCACGATTATGATCATAGCTGCACTGTGTTTACCATTAAAAAACAAGGAAACACTCCTAAACTTGTATTTACAGGAAAACGCATAAATAAGGGGCAGTCTCTTCGTGCAATGGGGATACTATATAGGAGCAAGAATAAAGGAACAGCAGCCGAATGCATCAATATGGATGAAGGTCAGAACATCAGAGTGAAATGTCAAGCTGTAGAAAGACACGCTTGGTAGGATTCCATTTATCTAAAACTCAAAATATGCCCAACTGAACAATACATTCACATGTGGCAAAACTATAAAGAAAATCAGTAGGAACAATACACAAATTCAGAACAGGGGTTCTGCAGGGAGGAGAAGAGGGAGAATGAGGTAAGGAGAGCCCAGAGTAGGCTTCAAAAATACTGAGGGTTTTGTTTCTTAACCTGTGTGGTGGGAACATGGCTGCTATATTTTGTTGTCATTACTCTTTATATTTTGCCTCTATGTCAAATATTCTTTGAATATACTTAATAGTTTTATGTTATTAGAAAAGGGCAAGGTTATGAAAGTTAAAGTCCATCTATATCATAACTTTGTTGAGGATCTGCACTATTCAGTGTTCTAATGAACTATAGTCATCCCCACTTTACATTCAGAGAAAGAAAAACACACCTAAAATGTTACTTACATTCATTCAATAAATATTACCAAGGGTCTGCTCATGTCAGGCACTAGTCTAGGGGCTGCAATGCAAGCAATCAACAAAAAGACAACTCTGCTCTGAAGAAGCTTATATTCTAGTGAGAGAAGAAAGAGAAACAAGGTAAGTAAAATATACAGTATGTTAGATGATGGCATATGTTATGCAGAAAAATTAAGCAGCTATGGGGAATATGAGATCTGTTTTTTGGAGAGGGTGTGGCAACATAAATAGGAAAGTTAGACTTGGTCTGAAGTGACACGTGAATAAAGACCCAAAGGAAGTGAGGCAATGAGTTTTAAAACACTTGCAGTTTTCTAATGAGGCTGGAAGAACAACATTCCAGTCAGAGGAAATAGCAAGTACAAGGATCCTGAGGCGGGTGCTGGGCTTGGTGTGTTTGAGAAACAGCAAGGAGGCGCGTGTGGCTGGGGCAGAGGCATAGGGGTCTGGCAGGAGATGTGATCAGACAGGTAATGAGGGGCTAAGAGGATGTAGGACCTCAGAGGTCATCATAGAGACTGTGGCTACATTTCTGTGTGAGATGAGAAGACACGGGAAGATCCTGAGCAGAAAAATGACAGTATCTGACTTACTTTACTAAACATGCAAGGGAAGAAGTAGGGAGACCTATGAGAATACCACAGCAATGACCCAGTGAGATAATGGTGGCCTGGACAAGGGTGGTAAGAGAAGCAGCAGCATTCTCAACAGACTGTGAAGGTGGAACCCACAGATGGAGCTGTGGGGTGTGAGAGGTCAAGTACAAAGACGCCAAGACTTTGGCCCTAAGCAACTGAAAGCATAAATGTACCACAGGTTGATATAGCAAAGGCTGTGAGAGGGTTGAGTGCAGAGGAGGCGAGCTGGCTCTCCAGAGCTCAGTCTGGGGCAGGTGTGGCATGGCTTTCAGTCAGACACATGGAAATGCTGAGCAAGTGACTACGTTTGAGATGGGCAGAGTTCAGGGTAGCAGTATAGTGAAGAACGACGGTAAGATAATTTTTATAGTTCTTCCCTATTAAAATTTTTTGAAAACATGCTTTCTAAACAGAGGCGTGTGTGTGTGTATGTGCGTGTGTGTATTCCAAATATATACATCTGGAAACTCAAATGGCTCTCAAAAAGCCTTTCAGTTGAAAGGCTCTTTCAATAGAAAGACATTATTTCTATTTTTTATTTATTTTTAAAAATTTTTATTTTATTTAGTTATTTGACAGAGATCACAAGTAGGCAGAGAAGCAGGCAGAGAGAGAGGAGGAAGCAGGCTCCCCGCCAAGCAGAGAGCCCAATGAGGGGCTCCATCCCAGGACCCCAGGATCATGACCCGAGCAGAAGGCAGAGGCTTTAACCCACTGAGCCACCCAGCTACCCCTCTATTTATTTATTTATTATTTAAAGATTTTACTTATTTATTTGACAGACAGAGATCACAGGTAGGCAGAGAGGCAGTCAGAGAGAGAGGAAGGGAAGCAGGCTCCCCACCGAGCAGAGAGCCCGACGTGGGGCTTGATCCCAGGACCCTGGGATCACGACCTGAACTGAAGGCAGAGGCTTTAACCCGCTGAGCCACCCAGGCGCCGCCCCCCACCATTTATTTTTAAGGACAAAAACTAGATTCTCTTTTTAGAGATTCATGAAATTCAACTGAAAGTTTACTTACAAGTTTATGAACCAGCCTATTAATTAAATACTCTTCCCTATTTAGAGGTATTTTTTTTAAAGGCTTTTGTACTAGTAACCTATCTGGGTCACAAAGTAATTTTCCACTTTGCCCTACTAAGCATGATTGAGCCTTTCTGTTTTGTTGTTGTTTTGTTTTTAGTTTTGGATGATCCTTGGTTCCTGGAGCTACAGAGCAACTACAGGGTTTCTGTACTTTTAGTGTGAAATTCTAATTTTCGAAAATAGGTTCCAGCCAATTACTTTATTGCTCTTTGGGTCGCAAGAATTTTTGACTTGAATCTTAATCCTCACTGTTTTACAGTTAAAGGAGACGATGAGAGTGGAGCACAGGGTCTGGTCTGGTTCACGTATTACACCTGGAGAAAGCTGTTACAACAGTCTGAAAGTTACAGTCCGAAAGAAAGTAGAAAGAGCAACACACAGTTTTTATCTGACCCTACAAATGTCAACACAAATTTCAACACAAAAGTCACATATGGCAACTGAAGAGTCAGCTTCCATACCACCTTGAGGTAGTTGAAACACACAACACAGAGACCACGTCTTCTTGTAGCTAAGGAAGGCTGGCAGCCCACTGAACAAAGCCTCAAACTCGGTGCATTACCTGTATGCAAAATGTTCCCGCTGAAACTTAATCCATGGGAAACCAAGGGAAGAGGGTGCTTTTAAAGACTGAATTCTAGTTTTCACAACAAATGATACAATACCCATTTCCACAAAAACATTCTCCCAGTAATTGTGAGAAGGTTGATGTGTAAGCCTTTAAAAATATATACACACTTCAGAGCAGTTCCCTGGTATAGAGAGCGCCTTTGGGCATTCACAGCTTTTCAATTATAATTATCGAAACAGAGTATACAATTTCATTGTTACTTTAATCTCAGCAGCCTTTTTATGCCAAAACATATAACTTACCTCATTTTTCTAGTAGCACTGGTCATGTAAGGGGTGTCTGAGTACAAGTTTTAGTTTTGGTAGTATGTCTTACAAATCAGATGCAAATTTAAATAGGAATGGTAAACTGATACTCTTTTACCAATCAAACCATTACTAAACCAAAAGTAAATGGAAATAAAAATAAATCAATTATCAATATGAATATGTTTTCTACACTAAATGAATTTAAAAAGTTTGCTTTTCTACCATTTTTGCTTAATTTTCTTTAAATTTTTCCTGAACTAATTTGCACTAAAATATGTATTCATATAACATCAATGTGGTTCTGACTGATGCCACAAAGAGTCCTCAGGATGTTTAAGAACAAATAATATTAGAAAAACAGTTGCGAATACAATTTGATTTTCTATTTTTTTCTCAAATAAAATTTTAAAGATGACTAGTTTTTGCAATGTTAGTAGTGACTGTGCTGTTGTTACTATACACAAGTAGTTTTAATGAGACTTAAAAGTGTTATTTTAAGTCACGTGGTTTATTTATCAGGTTTACTTTACTAGGTTACTTGGCCTTGGGAAGGTCAATCTAGGAGAGATTGTGGTTTCTCAAACGGAATTGGTTTAGGAAGAAAGATGAAGAAAGTAAGGTGGGGGAAAGGTCAGACTGTACTTTTATGAGAAGGTACAAAAAGCCAAAAGTGTTTGAGGAAATGTTTTAGGGTCATTACACTTTTTCAACTTCACATTTGTTTATATTTATGCTATCAGATCATGAGAAGTGATGAGCACATAGAATAAAAAAAAGAGCCAAGTATTTTTGGTAGATTATATTTCGATATGGTGGGTATCACTTTTATGAAGCACTTTTTTTTTTTTTTTTAGATTTTTATTTATTTGAGAGAGAGAGTGAGAGAGACTGCAAGCAAGAGCAGAGGGGAGGAGCAGAGGGAGAGGGACAAGCAGACTCTTTGCTGAGTAGTGAGCCTGACTCAGGACTCAATCCCAGGACTAGGATCACGACCTGAGCCAAGGCAGAGGCTTAACTGACTGAGCCACCGAGGCGCCCTATGAAGCATGTGACAGAGGATATGTGACCCTCCCATCTACTCTGCACCAGGCTTCTGTTCTCTCCATGTTACAGTTAATAAAACACTCAGAAAGTTAAGTAATTTGCCTAAGGTTAGATAGTTAGGAAGCAGATGTGCTGGGATGTGGCGTGTCTTCTCCCAAGACAGGTCCATGTTCTTCCACCTATTCCAACCTGACTCTCTATTCATAAGGCAATACACAATTTGGAAAGCTTTTAAACAAAGTTTGAAACAGACCAAAAAGGGTATGGCAGAGCACTTAAAGGAAGGGTAGAAATGTATGGAAGATAAGCTTTAACCTCCTTCCAAATTTTGTTGTTGGCTCTAACGTTACATTTAAATAACCTTGGGACAAGGATCTAACACAATGATTGGAGCAGAAGAAGGAAAGAAAAGTTAATTCATTCTAAAATTATGAATAATAATACAGTATTAAACTTTAATATACCCTTTCCGTACTTACAGAGCAGGAAAAAACCACTATATTGAATTTGCTTATGCATGTCCTAACTTAGAAATGATTTAAAGTTATATATAAGGATAAATGAAATACAACAGAAAAGCAGAGATTTTTAAAAGGAGCAAAAAGAGGTAACAATTCCAGGGAGAATCAGGATGATGACAAATTTGACAAATTTTCAAAACCCAACATCAGAAACAATTACAGTAATTTAGAAATGCACTAAATCTTTGTGAACTCAATCACAAAGAACTTTCATAAAGATCTGCCAAACAATGAGCAACCCAGCTCAGACACAAGCAAAACCACTACAGCAACATCTGGTGAATGACCTAAAATATGCCATACAATACTTTAATTGTTAAAGGGCAAAACAAACTTCAACACTGACTACTAAGGCAGAGACAAGCTGAGATTTTAAATAGAAACTGGGTAAGAGAAATTTAAGAGCAGGACTGAGAGTTGATGCCAAGTGGATTACACTGAAAACTTTCTCTTGCCTACACAGCATATATCAATAGAAGATAAATACCATTTACAAAGTTTACTGACTAAAAAATTAAAAGTATTACTTCACAGGCATCAAAACCATAAAAAGGCACTGTATTTCTACCAAATGAATTTCTCTTTCAAATCAAATTTAGATTAATTACATACCTTCTTTTAAGGAAAAAAAAAAGATTTATTTATTTTGGCATGGGAGGGGCAAAGAGAGAGAATTTCAAGCAGACTCCCTGCTGAGTGTGAAGCCTGACTTAGGGTTCAATCCCAGAAACCCAAGAGCATGACCTGAGCCAAAACAAGAGTCGGATGCTCAACCGACTGAGCTACCCAGGCACCCTGGATTAATTACACACGTTCTTATCAGAGACACTGAAATAATTAAAAAAGAGGCAATTTCTAGTTCAAATAAAAGTTACTAGTTTTTTTTTTTTAAGATTCTATTTTTATTTGAGAGAGAGAATGCACGCGTACAAGTTGGAGGGAGGGGCAGAGGGAGAGCCGAGCAGGGATCCTGACTTGGGGCTCAATCCCAGGAGCCCTGGATCATGACCTGGGTTGAAGGCAGATGCTTAACCAACTGAGCCATCCAGATGCCCTGAAGAGTTACTAGTTTTTATATATATATATACATATACATATTTAAAGATTTTAAAGATTTTATTTATTTATTTGATGGACAGAGATCACAAGTAGGCAGAGAGGCAGGCAGAGAGAGAGGAGGAAGCAGGCTCCCTACTGAGCAGAGAGCCCGATTCGGGGCTCAATCCCAGGAACCTGGGATCATGACCTGAACCGAAGGCAGAGGCTTAACCCACTGAGCCATCCAGGCACCCCTAGTTTTAATATATTTATAACTGTTAAGTTTCTTCAAAGCAATCATTGGCTCTCCCAATAATTCTATAAAGTAAGGGTTTATATTAAATGAACAATATTGGGGTAGCATCTTGGCTTAAACATGTGAGGAAAAGCTGAAACAAAATCATTCTTTTTTAAAAAAATTATTTTTAAGTAATCTTCACCCAACATGGGGTCTGAACTTATAACCTCAAGATCAACAGTCACATGTTCCACCAACTGAGCCAGCCAGGCACCCATAAAATTGTTCTTTAGTAAGAAGTCTCCAACCACTAAGATGTAAAGAATTAACTCTCTTCTTTACTGGCATTATTTAAAAATGTGTAATTATATGCTTTCTCTGCCCATCACGGATCTTTTTTTAGTAAGTAAGAAACCAGAAAAATAAACAGCAAAGGTTATATCTGTCTTGGCCTTTTATTAGGTTTGTGAAGTATAATTTTATTACTTTGCAATAGCTTTGGAGATGCTTCTCATGTCAAAGCAACTACCAGCTGAGAAAAAGGCACTATCAAAAACATGGGTGTGGGCATTAGGAAGGGAGTAAGAGAAGGAAAGACAAATATGAACTACAAGTGGAGGTGGAAGAACAGATTTTATTTTTCTGACTCACTGGGATAGGTTTCAACAAATCACGGACAAGCAGGTTAAAAAAAAAGCACCTTAGGAGGGAAAAAAGGGCAGTCCTATTTTGAAAAAGCAGGTAACTGATGAAACACAAGCTCCAGTAATGACAGGTCTCAGAACAGTGCTAAGGTCTTGTAATTCTTTATCTAATGGTACATTAAAATTCTCAATGCACAGGTTTTTCTCTCCCTTTAGCAAAAATATCTATTGCCCTTTTGTTCTACATAGCATTAGCTCCCTCCCCTTCCTCCCTTCTTTCCAATAGCTCCAGGTTTCGATATGACCAATATGGCTTCTGTTTTCTGTCATCTACCATCTTCTCCCTCTGCTATTTTAAGAACCTTACTTGGAGCAGCATTATAGCATCATAGTCAATTAAAAGTAGGGCTGTAGAGTCAAAGAGATCTAGATTTGAATCCTGATCTGGTTTTGAGAATGGGTAAATTATTCAACTTCTCTGAACATCAGTGTCATCATCTGTACACTGGTATATGATCATCTAGACCACAGATCAGATAGATATACATACAGATACACAAAATACTTATAGAGAACTCCTCCATGTGCAGATTACTCAAAGATCAGTGTTCACCAATTCACTGGCTACAGAAAGGAAATGCTCTGCAGGTGCACCAATGCAGCTTACATCTAGGGAAAGAAACACACTAACATTCACTCACAGCATAGTATGGTATGTGCTTTACTGGAGAAAGCCATGGTAGCACAGTAACCAAAAGGGGAAGAAAGAAACTTAAACTTTTAAGTTGCTAGAGGAAATACTAAGTACCACAAATCATTCAAAATAGCATTTGAGCGCCTAGATAAAAATTAGTTAAGGTACAGGGGCGCCTGGGATGGCTCAGTGGGTTAAGTGTCTGACTCTTGGTTTTGGCTCAGGTCGGGATCTCAGCATCCTGAGATCAAGCCCCAAGACAGGCTCTGTGCTCAGCACAGAGTCTGTTTAAGACTCTTTCTCCTTCTCGCTCCTCCTCTCCCACCATGCTTGTTCTCAAATAAATAAAATATTTAAAAAAAATTAACTTAGGTACAGAAGAATAGTTAAGGAACTGAATATTTCCTTTCCTCTATTAGGTGACCTTGTTCTCATTGGCCTTTGGACACTAGGCAACAAAAACCTACAGTTAAACTAACGGCCTGTTCACACTCACCTTTACATTCATAAAATAGTTTTCGATCATAAGTATGGTTCTGTATCACCTCGGAAAACTTCTTTTTTTAAGAGTAAGAATTCAATCTCTTATACAATTTATAAAAATTCTGATCCTATGTACCTAAGAACAGTTTATAAACTTAACAGAAAAGCTTCATCAAAATTTGTTATGATAGAACAATTATTTTTCTTTAAAAAATCCATATGCAGGGGTGCCTGGGTGGCTCAGTGGGTTAAGCCTCTGCCTCTGGCTCAGGTCATGATCTCAGGGTCCTGGAATTGAGCCCTACATCGGGCTCTCTGCTCAGCGAGGAGCCTGTTTCCCCCTCTCTCTGCCTGCCTCCCTACCTACTTGTGATTTCTCTCTCTTTTTGGCCAACTCTTAATTTCTGCTCAGGTCATGATCTCAGGGTTGTGAGACTGAGCCCCAAGTCCGGCTCCTTCACTGGACATGGAGCCTGCTTAAGAACTTCTCCCTCTCCCTTCAACTCCATATTCTATTCCTTCCATTTAAAATCTGCTTCTTCCACACACCTTAGTCAGCTCCTTTACATCCTTCTGGAGCTCAGCCCAATGTCACTTACTCTAGGCTTCCACAATACCCCATGCCAAGCCAAGTCCCCTTTGTATACTCACATGACTCCTCAATTTCTCCTTTACAACACTTGTCATAGTTCATATTTATGCAATTATTTGGTTAATGCCTATTTCTCTTACTTGACCATAAGCTCTATAATGGCAAGACCATCATATTTCTACTATTTAACCCTGGCACCTAAAAAACAACCAATGAATATTTGATGAGTAAAGAATAAAACGTTAAAGCTGCTAATTATATATCAATTTGCTCCTAGTATTTTATATATATTTTTTTGTTTTACCGTTTAAGTATCTCTCAACACCTTCAGTTCACTCCATTTCCATTATTACCACCCTAAACAAGCTCTCATCATCTCTTGTCTAAACTACTATATTTACTCTTAGGTTCTAAGATCTATGGGCCATACTTCAGACTTATCATTTACCAAGAATATTTTCAATGGGTTCCTATCGATACTAAAATAACTTTTCCTTCATGTAGTCTATAAGGCCTGCATGGTCTGGCCTTTGCTTGCCTCCCAGTCATCTCTCTATGCTCTAGTTGCACTGGTTCTAGTCATATTTGTTCTTTGAGCACACCACACCCTTTTCTGTCACAGGGCTGTTACACATGCTGTTTCTTTTGAATATTCTTTGCTTCTCACTTTGCCTAGTTAATGCTCAACATCACTCTCTAATGGAAGCCTGCCCTAGCCACTGTTAATGAACCATGTACCTCTCCTTGAGAGCACTGGTCACATCCGAGATTTTATATACAGGGTTTGGTGTGATTTGATCACAGCTGTTACTTTTATTAGGCTACAAACTCTTTGAGGGTAGAATTTGTTTTTACTTTTGCTCATTGGGTATCACCAATATCCAGAACTCTTCCTGGTACACATATAGATCTGACAAAAGTTTGTTACTTGAATGAAAAAAAGAATAACAACCTGAAATTATATGATGAAATATACTCAGGAATTAAGTCTGGAAGTAAAGGTGCATGAATAAGGGAATGTTTCACAAAATCCAAATGTAGGTAATCATATTTGGCATAGTGTTGAGGTTGCTTATTATACATACTTCCACATTTGAGTCCATAAATGTTAATTTTTTATTTAGAATCAGTAGGGTCCTTTTACCTGTGGAACGTAATTTCACTTGACCTATGAGCAAATACCAAGAGAACTGTTTGGACCTCCAGTTATAGAAATAAAGATGATAGTAAATGATTGGTATGAATATTTAAAAAGTATTAAGAGTAGGTCCTTTTCCTTTGACAATGGAGAAAAAGATTTTAAGAATGTATGGGCTTGTACGTATTAAGTAATGATTAACATGCTTCTTAAAATTTGGCAAGAAATATCCATTTTTAAAATTCAGAGGTTTACTTTTTTCCCTCTCAAAGAGAAGCTTTAGCAAACAAAGAATACCTTTGCCTTCCAAGTTTTTCCAAACATTTATAGCCTATTTTTAAAAGAATGTACTGGGTTTCAAGTATTTCTTATTACAGTAGTTGTTTGCAGTCAATGAATCATCACAACTACATATATAGCTGGTTCATATTACATGAGAACGTTTACTTTGTTCTAGGTGTTTTATTGTCTGTGTATTCTCTCTTTCTCCTGCTTCCCATTTTAGTTCATAGACTGCTCTCTGAAAAATTTAATTCTTTATAAGATACACATGAAATACTTTTTAATATATTAGAAAAAATACTGTATTAATAATATAGTAAAAAAGAAGTCCTAATATACAGGAATACTATTATATTATGATTATATATGAAACACAGTGTTGAGTGAAAACAAGTCTTTTCATCAACCTAATTAAGAATGACTGTGATTTTTTAAAAGATATTTAAATTAAGTATATTAATCAAACATGTGTCCAGGAAAGAGTCCAACCATATCAAGTATGTGTCCAGGATCATTCCCAAGTCTGGTTCATCTTTGCCTGTCCCCACTGTCATCCTCAAGTCACTGAAATATAAGAGAGGAAAAAGAACCCTTCATTTATGGTTATAGCTGCTTAGCTGACATTACCTTAATTTTTTTTAAAGATTTTATTTATTTATTTGAGACAGAGAGAAAAAGAGAGAGAGCACAAGGAAGGGCAGAGGGACAAGTGGACTCCCTGCTGAGCAGGGAGACGGATGTGGGGCTCAATCCCAGGATCCTGGAATCATGACCTGAGACACTTAACTTGACTGAGCCACCCAGTCGCCCCTGACATTACCTTAAAATAAGAATATATTTCACCTTTCTTAAAATAAGAATATAATAAAGTTAGCAAGATTCTTACTTTTTATTTATACCCTAAGCTGTTTTGTTGAATCTTTTTTTTTTTTTTTAAAGATTTTATTTATTTATTTTGACAGAGAGTGAGAGAGATCACAAATAGAGAGGCGGGGCGGGGAGCTGGGGAAGCAGGCCCCCTGCTTAGCAGAGAGACTGATGCGGGGCTCAATCCCAGGACCCTGAGATCATGATCTGAGCCAAAGGCAGAGCCACCTATGCTTTGTGGAATCTTTTGATACATTCAGGTTTTTCTCCTCTAATGCCATTTATAGCCCTGAAATGAGATTTACACTCCCAAGCTGAATTATAGTTATCTTACAGGAAATATTAATCTTAAATTATTTTTTCATATTTTATGTGATTCTAAGCCATATAAAAAGTTGTTTTAAAAAAATAAACATGAATTGTTCACACTGATGTGCATATTTTTTCTCTAATTTTTTGCTTCCTCTTTCCATGCAACAGTATACACTGCAGATAATAGCAGCATTTCTTTTCTTTTTTTTTAAGATTCTATTTATTTATTTGACAGAGAGAGAGAGAGAGATCACCAGCAGGCAGAGAGGCAGGCAGAGAGAAGAGGGAGAAGCAGGCTCCCCGCTGAGCAGAGAGCCCTATGTGGGGCTTGATCCCAGGACCTTGAGATCATGACCTGAGCCAAAGGCAGAAGCTTAACCCACTGAGCCACCCAGGCAGTGAAAAAGCAGCATTTCTGAGAGAGTATATTTTGCCCTCACTAAAGCAAAGAATTCAGTAATCAGGATTTGCCCTTCTATCCTGTCGTGGCCGACTCTCATTTTCTTGCATCTCTTTCTCTTCCCTGCAGTGTGCCTCTAATTCTGGGAAGAAATGCAAACACACATTTGCTAAAATAACTACTATATATTTAAAATCATTGCTAGGCATCACGAGGGCCATAAAAGGAGGCATGGTACCTTTCTCACAAAGTCTACAAAACACCAGAAATGTCTATTTTCTTCTCTTTACTAAAATAGTCTCTATTTTGTTTTGAACCATGAAAGGAACAATAAAAGGTAAATAAACTGCCTTAAGTCACAAAATAGCTCATGTTACATTACTCAAAGGTGTGGAAAAGGAGAAAGAATGATGAAAAGAGAAACATTAGAAGAGCCTAATTAACTTTGTTTTTACTGCCACGCAACTCAAATGTCGTTTAGTAAAACAAGGAAGAGAATATCAGAGATTAATAAGAGTTGTTTAGGTTAAAGCTAAACATAATGTATCTTAGCAGTGGGTGGATAAAGTACGGATTTCACATAATAGAAGAATTCAAGTTTCTCCATTAAGAGTAAGTTACACATGAGAGATATGTGCACTATCAGCACAAACACAGGAATATGTGTATTTTATACACCTATTTCCTCTGTTTTGCCAGAGATAAGGAAGTTTAGACTAAGGACATATAACAGATCGATTTTCTAAAATATAGCTAAGACGTGACCTTTCAATTCTTCTCAAAAAAAAAAAAAATCTTTTTTAAAGTTCTAAGAATGAAACAAACATTCTCACAATGTTTGGCTATGAAAATTTATTACAACAGTCACTGGAATGGTTCTTAGTCCTTTACTCAGTGATTATTTGCTTTTACTTTATGCACCATTTTAGCTGTTTGGTTATCTGGCCTCTCATTTTAGAAAAGAAATGTTGCTATGGGAAGAACACTCCAAAAGCCATGAAATGAGAACCCAAAGAAAGTTTCCTCCCCGCCAAAAGCTGTAAAAACAGCTTTAAAAAAAAAAAAAAAGCAGTATCCTTCAGGACATTATCAAATTACAAAGGCTAGCACACTCAATGAAGTTTCAAATAACTTATGTTCTTAAAAATTCAATACACAATATTTAAGAAATAGGAAGAGTATATTATATTATGTTAAAATCCAAATGCTAAGTAGGTTATCTGACAACTATGTATAAAGGAGATATTAAGGTACAAATTCAGTTATAGTTCAACAAAAGAAGAGAAAAACAAGATTTGAGGCATTTAACACTGCCAAGAAAGCAAACAGGGATGACAGTTTCTAGGCCTAAAGGCTTGCTTTTTCCTCCCTTTGTTAGAGCTATTAAAAATAAAAGGGTAAAAAGGCTGCTTAACAATAAAAATAAAAGTTTTCTTATGAATCTAAGTCTTCATCCAAATTAGAGCTACTGATTGCTTAAAGTGACAGAGATCAGTATTATCTCTACAGTTTTGAAGAGTTAAATAAGATAAAAAGAACAGGGTTTCTTTGATTATATTTTAGACACTGCTGAATACAGGGTTCAAAGTGAAACTCAGGTACTGACAACTGTGGAAAGCTGAAAACAAAGACTATCTCTAGACTCTCTAAGAACATAAATCCTTGAGAATAAAGGCAGATTTAAAACATTTTTATAGTAAAAAACGTCAAAAGAAGATATGACAGGGGCGCCTGGGTGGCTCAGTGGGTTAAAGCCTCTGCCTTCTGCTCAGGTCATGATCCCAGGGTCCTGGGATCGAGCCCCGCTTCGGGCTCTCTGCTCAGCGGGGAGCCTGCTTCCTCCTCTCTCTCTCTCTCTCTCTGCCTACTTGTGGTCTCTGTTAAATAAATAAATAAAATCTTAAAAAAAAAAAAAGATAGGACAATGTTATTCTCAAAAGGCAATGATTTCCAAACCTTTATCTCTGAGGCCTTGACCCTGCGCATCCAAACTCCACTCACATCATTAACTTCCTACCAACTATTTCCATGTGCATATTTTGTCATCGTCTCAAACTAAATACCAGGTTAAATGGAACAAATACCCGTTCTTCACCCCTCACAACCTTCCAGCCAAACTAGCTTCCTCTGTTGATTTCCAACCCCTGCCACGTAGCCTTGAAATCACTGTATTCTTTCCTTTCTGCTGCTACTGCAATAACCATAGGTCAGACTCTTCAACATTTCATTTGGCTAAGAAATTCTTCCCTGGTTTGCTTCTACTATCTTTCTGCCTTTAAGCTATAGTGCCCGAAGAATGTTAAGTCATATATTTTTTCTGTTACTCCTAACTTTACAAATTCTTTCTTTCTTTTTTTAAAGATTTTATTTATTTGTTTGACAGAGAGAGAGAAAGCGAGCGAGCGCACAGAGGGAGCAGGAGAGAGACAGAGAGAAGCAGGCTCCCCGAGCAAAGAACCTGACGCGGGGGCTCAATCCCAGGACCAGGGTTCATGACCTGAACCGAAGGCAGATACTTAATCAACTGAGCCATCCAGACGCCCCCTAACTTCACAAATTCTCTAATGCCAACTAGATAAAGTTGGTTATGAGAGGCATCTGACAGATACTACAACTTTATAAACCTGGCTGGTCCCTCATTGCTCAGTATGCATCCTTTTTGAGGCTATAATTCAATCTTTATGGGATCAAGGCTCAATATAATGTGGCTTTCAATTACCTTTCTGATTCTCTCTTCCTTTAAAGCATGTCAAGGTTATGTCCCATAATGGTAGTCTACTTCTCTGCTAAACACGAACGTTCCTCTATTTGCACATGGGGGCCACTGCCCTTGCCAAGCAAGTTTCCTCCCACTTCTCTTAGGCCCGTCCTCCTGATCTTTCAAGGCTAGGCTGAATCCTGTCTCTTAAAGATTTCCTTGAAGATTTGAACCTTTATGGTTAATTCATTACTTTTACTACTGAGAAACTATTGCTTAACTAATGCTAAATGATATAAATTTAGTATTTTAAATTAATATGCTGAAATAAGTAACAGTTCATGTCTCCTGCCACATCTTTTCTTATGTTAATTTCTGCTCATATCAGCAAACATGACACAAAGTAGGCAGGATACAGGTTAAGTTTAAAAGCCACCAGGGGAAGGTGTGAAGGTGATAACTTCTAGAAACAAGCCCATCCTATGCTTTTGTAACTCCCTAGATCATGAATTTTATCTTCCTTCTTCTTTATCCCTTCACCTAGCAAAGAGCCTGGCACACAGTAGGAATCCTACAAATAATGGTGAATGGTACTTTACACTTTACAGAGGACAGTCTGTCTTTTCACTCAGCTAACACAAGGCATGATTTACGTTCATTTTCCAGAGGAAAATACAGAGGCTTGGAGACTCGTCCAAGATCATGAAGTAAGCAGGAGGCAAGAGTGGGTCTGGAACTCAGGTTTTCACATTATTAATCTGGAATTTTTTACAAAGGACACAGTCCACCTTGCCTATTCATTAGCCTACGATGCTCTGCTCTAGGGCACAGCAGAGCCCAGCACAGCGTAAAACAAGTGAGGCCAAGCAAGGGCAGAGAAGTACACAATTTCTTTTCTACCTGCCGCCTCTGTACCTCCTTTCTATTTCTCACATTAGCACAATAGCTATTTTCCAGATACAACACACGGCTACTTTAGGCAGTAATGCACTAGATGGAGACAGGCCCCAAATCATTTATTCAGTCTATCTTCCACAGCTCAAATACTAACTTTGATGTTCCTAGAATCTAGAACTTCTCCTAGAGCCTAGGTATGTCAACTCTTCCCGATAAATGAGAAATGACTTTAGAGTGGACAGATCAGGGAGACCAAGGTTCAAAAGATCAGAAGTGAAGGGCATATATGAACACAGAAGGTGATGTAAAACGAATTCACTCATCTGTGAGATATGGATGACAAGCACATCTGATTCATAAAAATGTAAACCTCAAAAGGACAGAGATTTTGTCTTTTTTGTTCACTGACACATTCCCAGTATACAAAGTATTCGCTACTATTTACTGGAAGAATTAAAGTAGGAAGATTGTTAAAAGGATTAGGTGAAAGAATGTATGTAAAATGCATAGTAACTGACAAATAAGAAGTGTCTTCCCTGATTCACGTCTACATCTGGGTGTCTGGGTGTCTCCTAAGTCTCAAAAGTAGTTATAGTAAGTAAGACAAGTAGCAATCACATGACCATTGTTTATTTATCCTTGTGTAAATTTTCCTATTTTTATTTATGCTGGCAAGGACTAATAAAGCATTGTTTGCTTTAGGATACTGATTCTTTTAACATTACTTTCTCTTTTTTTGGCGGGGAGCGGGCAGAGGTGAGTGAGAGAGAATTTAAGCAGACTCCACACTCAGTGTGGAGCGTGACCTGGAGCTCAATCTCGTGAGATCATGACCTGAACTGAAATCAAGAGCCGGACACTTAACCAACTAAGCTACCCAGGCACCCCAATTTCTTTCCCTTTTTATAAAGGCAACACAACCAACTAAAATATAGAAATAAATACAAAAAACAAAAATTACCCATAATCTTATTATCCCCAGAATAGTACACAATACCATTAGATTCCAAAAGAACACAATTACCATTTTATAGATTTCCTAAAATCAATTTCTCTATTTTTTTTTTAAAGATTTTATTTATTTATTTGTGAGAGAGAGAGACTGAGAGAGTGAGCACAGGCAGGCAAAGGCAGAGTGAGGAGTAGGCTCCCTTGCTGAGCAAGGAGCCCGATGTGGGACTCGATCCCAGGACGCTGGAATCATGACCTGAGCTGAAGGCAGCTGCTTAACCAACTGAGCCACCCAGGCGTCCCTCAATTTCTCTATTTGAAGAGGTTCTGAATGCCCAAATTAGATGAATTCCTTTGTTTCCTTTCAAATTAGCTTTGGAGAAAGCCTCTCAAATGCTAGCTAGCATACTTCACTTAGCCCTATCCTGTATAGTGCTGATCTATTATAGGGGAATATATAAAAAATATTTTTATATTTAAAATATATATCTACATTTAAGTATTGATATATTCCTATCTATTAAAATGCTAAGCCATGTAACTGATCTCTCTCTCTCTACATATGTATCTATAGAGAGAAACATCTACACAGATATATATGAATGGACTAAAAGGAATGTTACATTATATGCTCGGCTACTGCATGCTGGAAGACTGCATTCTTACAGGAATAATGCTGGGCAATTTGTCTGATCTGCTAAGGTTTCTTTTACTGCCATGGTAATGGTTTTTGGGAAATACTTTTTACCCACTGTAGTGAAAAAAAGTAAGTGGTAGTGCAGGACTTGGTAGATCCCTGAGGAAATGTAGTACTCTGCAGCTTTTATGGTAGCCAGAAGAGTTTCTAAAAAAAATGTTAAGGAAAACAAGAGGATATCAACAGACAATAACAAGTGAAGAATAATTTTAAGAGGGTACCTAAAGGAAGTAGATCTGAAGACCTACTGTGACATCGGAGGATATGAAAAGCACGAAAATACCACTAATGCAGTAGAAAGATCCCATCTCCACAGGACTAAACCACTCCACCTACTCTTATGCTATGCCACTGTTGAGTCTCCTGTTTCCAGAATTGTAACCCCCGTCACAGAACTCAGTATGTATGTCATGTTAAAAACATTAAACACAGGGGCATCTGGGTGGCTCAGTTGGTTTGGCGTCAGACTCTTGATTTCAAAGATCTCAGGGTTCTGAGATCGAGCCTTGGTTCAGGCTCCACACTCAGCGGGGAGTCTGCCTGAGATTCTCTCTCTTGTTCTCTCCTTCCCCACTGGGCTCCAGAGCATGCGTGCTCTCTCTCTCTCAAAAAAATAAATCTTAAAAAAAAAGTTAAACACAGGAAGCTGTCCTTTACTTAAACTAAAACTCAGGAGCCTGTTATTGTATGAATTTGTCTCCAAGTGAAGCCTACAGCAGGTCCATCTCAGTTTTTACTGTTCTAGTCATACAAAAATAATGTGGAAAATTGATTTCTTGGCTTGTTTTTTCTAGGTTATGCTAACTATAGCTCATAGCTGGACCCTTTAGTCATTCCTCATTTACCAGTTACTAGGAAGAATGTTCTTTCCTTTCTGAAACCTGTACCTATAATTAATAAAAAGGTCTCAAAATATTCAAAGCACAATTTATCACTATGTAACTTTTTATTTTATTATTTATTTTTTAATTTTCAGATTTTACTTTTAAGATTTTATTTATTTATTTGACACAGAGAGAGAGCACACAAGTAGGCAGAGCAGCAGGCAGAGGGAGAGAGAAGTAGGATCCTCGCCAAGCAAGGAGCCCGATGTGGGACTCAATCCCAGGACGCTGGGATCATGACCTGAGCCGAAGGCAGCCGCTTAGCCGACTGAGCCACCCAGGCGTCCCCAGATTTTACTTTTTTAAAGTAATCTCTACAACCAGCACAGGCTCAAACTCAACAGCCCTGAGATCAAGAGTCTGATGCCACCAACTGAACCAACTGAACCATCCAGGTGCCCCAAAACAACTCCAATCTGAAGGTCAATGGTTGAACATCAAATTTTTGCCAACTGTTACATGTGAAAGACTGGAACAGTAGGGATGATGATCATTTCTATGACAGAAAGGTAAATATATTTTTTGTTCTTCTAAAAACTCAAACACTGATTACAGCTGGAATTCCATTGTGCAACTGTAATGAAAGAGAGCTAACAGAAACAAAAAACTTTCTATTTATCTCTCTTTGGGGTGACATTATTTTAAGTCCATAAAAATTTATCTCAGAAGGTAAAGACTGAATTTACCTTATTTTCTTCTAGAAATTTCAACTTGATAGAAACATCATTACGCATTTTATCATATTTTTCCTTATGTGCTTGGAACAGATGTTGTGACTGCTCAATCTTTGGCAGAGTGTTGGCATCACGTGGTCCAAGATTCAGTTCTTCCAAATCAGTGCGATATGCATCATATTCAATCCTGGAAAGAACAGAGTAAGTGAAGCATATTATAAAAATGGAGTGAAATAAGTTTAGGAGGTAAGCTGGATGTACATGACAGTCTCATATGCTACATTAATAGATAATTCTCATATATATGTTACATCTTATACTTTTAAAATCATGTATTTCTTTAATACAAAGAGCTATTAATACAAGCATGGGGGGAGCTCCTTACTAATCTCATTAACTATTCTTCCCAAAGTACAGTATTAATTGACAAATAGAATTTTCAAAATTCAAAAACCAGTTTAAAAAAACAGATGTCAAAACCTAATGCTAACAAGATCAAGTGACCTATCTCACATGGGAACTGGTTAAAACCAATAAGGCAAAGCATATGAAGATAGCAGACTTTACGATGACATACTTGAACTGGTAAAAAGGAAGTTACACTGAGGGTCAGCAGCCCTGACAGTATAGTCTAGCCAGCAAGGCACAACAGAAATATAATGCACATCTGTAACTTAAAATTTTCTAGCAGTCACATTAAAGTAACAAAAACTATTTCACCTTTTATTTATTTATTTGACAGAAGAGAGAAAGTACAAGCAGGGAGAGTGGCAGGCAGAGGGAGAGGAAGAAGCAGGCTCCCCGCTGAGCAGGGAGACTGACACAGGACTCCATCACAGGGCACTGAGATCATGACCTGAGCCGAAGTCGGACTCCTAATGGACTGACTCTTTTAAAGAATATTTTATTTTATTCAGGGTATCTACAGTATTATTTACTGTATTATTACAGTATTACAGTATTAGTTGCAGTGGCAACATGTAATCAATGTAAAAAGGTTGTTAACGAACTATTTTACTTTTGGGGGGAGTAGTAATGAAGTCTCTGAAGTCCACCATATATAATACACATCTATCACATGTCAATTTAGGCTAACTGCATTTCAAGGGCTCAACACACATGTAACTAGTGGCTACCATACAGGACAGAGCAACTCTGGATGGATTTCCATAACATTAGTATTTAGAACCTAACAATGACATCTATAACAGAGCACTTAACACCTTGTGCTCCTTTTGATGCTTACTCCCTAATATTCTCCTGCCACTAAAACAGGTACCTCCCACCACTCCTCTGAGATCACACTGCACTTCATATTGTCTCTATCACAGCACCTATGTAAGCACACTACTACCTTGTTTATTAAACGGTGACTTATCTGGGAGTCTCTACTATTCAGTTCTCAATTAAGATCAATGTGACCTCTGATTTAGTAAAAATCAGCATCACAAAGCTTATGCCCTAGCACCAGAGCCCTTTATTCAATATCTAGATTATAATCTATATCTCTTAATCTGGCAATAAAGAATATTTTAAAGATGTATTTATTTATTTTAGAGAGAGAGAGAACATGTGCACATGAGGTGGGGGGGAAAAGCAGAGGGAGAGAAATGCGAGTAAACTCTTGGCTGGGTATGGAGCCCAATGCAGGGCTAGATCTCACAAACCTGAGGAACATGGCCTAAGCTGAAAAAAGAGTCGGACACTCAACTGACTGAACCATCCAGGCGCCATTTAAGAATATTTTATTTTATTTTTTAAAGAGTATTTATTTATTTATTTGAGAGAAAGGGAGAGTAAGAGAGCACAAGCAGGGGGAGAAGCAGACTCCCTGCTGAGCAGGGAGCCCGATGCGGGGCTCGAACCCAGGACTAGGAGATCATGACCTGAGCAGAAGGCGGACCCTTAAACTGACTGAGCCATCCAGGTATCCCCTTTAAAAATATTTTAAACAACATAAACTATATTTCAATGTGACTTGAGAATTTATTTTTACCTGTACTGGATTTAACAAACTTGATCTTTTAGGGCGAAAAGAGAATCATTCATTCACCAATACATTGATTCATTCAACAAGTATTAAGTGAGCCCCTTCTATGTTCCAGGCACTGTTAGAAACCAGAGCTATAAAGATGAACAGATAAAGTTTATCTCTAAGAAACTTGGAGTCTAGAGGGAGAGAAGGTCTTAAACAACTACAACAAAATGAGATAATGGTAACTGCCATGAGTGAGGGAGAATAAGGTACAGTGAAAATCAAGAGGAAGAACTCCTTACTTAGGTATCTCAGAACAGAATTAAAACACTAAAATCAAATTTTAAAGGATGGTAAAAGCTTCTGAGGTAGACTGTGGCAGGGAAACAGAGCAATCCAGGAAGAGAAAAGCATGAAAAAAGCAAAGATTTGTAAGATACCATGATACATCTGGGAAGTAATTCTGTATGTCATAACCTGAAGTTGGAACATGATAGTGGAAGCATTAAAAGCAGACAAGTAGGCAAGATGGGATCGGATTTAATCTGGTAAGTCAAGTGATGTGATGGGAAGCCATTTAAGAATTCTGATCTAGAAAGTGACATGTTCTACTTGTTCAAAATGGAAAGCCGGCTCTATAGTAAGACATGGAAGATGGACTGGAGTAGATTAAGAAGCAGAAACAAGGAAACCAATTAGAAGACCATGGGCAAAGAGAATGAGTCACAGAATCAAGACAATGACAGTGGGGCAAAGAAGGAAAGATAGATATTGAGGATTCAGGAGGCAAGACTGACTTGGTAATGATAACAAGTAAGTTAAACTCCATGAGTTCTCCAGCCAAACTGAATGACCACTCTGACCTTCGCTGGTTCTAATGTCTTGAGCTAGAAATAATTCTTTCTGCTTCAGTTTTTCATCTATAAATGAGAATAACAATCTCCACAAAAAATATAGAGTGCTGAGGATTCCTAGTAATAACTAGGTTTTTTAGAGTGCTCATTATAATGGCCAAATTAGAAGAGGGCTAGCCAGACGTAAATATACTAAAAACAATAAAAAATAAAAGAAAAAAAGTAGGACAAAAATAAATAGTGATATATGGTGATTTAATGTGAAGACAAATATCCTTCATCAGCCCTGGAGCATATTTCTAAATAATAAGATTAATATAAACATAATCAAAGTCATAATACTGACCTGATATCCCTTAATTTTTACATCCAGAGTTTGTAGATGGTAGCAAAGAAAAACTTCCCATAAGAGCTTCTCTAACAGTGCTCACTGCCACCAGGAAGAGAAGCACACTAAATTTTCAAAATGCAACTCTTCAAGGTTGCCAGTCTGAACTGAATCCATATCAATAAAGTTAATGAGAGTTGGTTACTTTATGGCTTATGTAAAACTTCTAGAGAAACAGGTGTCCACATCTGAAAAGTCTTGACCACAATTGACTCACTTGTTGGTGCTGCTGTGGAGAAGTGTTGAATGTGCTGTTACAAGATTTTCTAAACATGGAGCACCAGAGGGCTAGGAACTACTTGTACACAATGCGTAATAGGGAGCTTTAAAAGGCCACCTGGACATCTGCCTAAATTGCCACTTTCTGTGCTGATCAAATAGCTGACCCATACTCTAAAAAGTCAGTAAATTCTGGTTCTGACAGAGAAGAAAATTCAGCTACTGAGAAACTTTTAATCTGGGGTTCTTTTTAAATGTTATCCCTCTGCAGGCAATATTTTAGTATTACGACTAGTGAATTCCTCAGTTACTTCAATAAACAGTACAGGAAAGTCAAACCCAAGCTAAGATTAATGAATAAAATCACATTGTAATTTCAATTTAAAAAAATGAATTATGGGGTGAGGTCATTATTGTTGTTAGTTTTTAAACTACACACAGAGGTTGTTAAAGATTTCCTGATAACTACCAAGCTACCAAGGACATATAACCTGATTTATACCTCTGTTCGAAAGTCTCACATAAACCTATATATTAGACAGATTAAAATTTTTTAAAAATATTTTGTTTATTTATTTGAGAGAGAGGAAGAGAATAAGAGAGGGAATCTTAAGCAGACTCGCTCTGAGAACGGAGCTTGATATGGGGCTCAATCTCACAATCCCCAGATCATGACTTGAGCCCAAATCAAGATCAGGCACTGAGCCCCTAGATTGAGATCTTTTATCACACCGTACTTTAAGTCAGGTATCTCAATATAAGATGTGAAAATTAATATTATTAAAGATTTTAAGTAATCTCTATACCCAGTGTAGGGCTTGAACACACAACCCTGAGAACCCGAGTCACATTACTGAGCCAGCCAGGTGTATCATAATTTTTTAAGTAGATACGAAAATTTGAGATAAATCCAGTTCAAGTTCGAAACTGAATGATCAAAAGTGAAAGGTAGAAAGCCAATGGGCTCTCATTTTGGCTTTGAAATTGGCTCCAACTGAGCAAACCTTTTAACCTCCAGAGGCTTATTTTTCTTCTCTACAAATGAAAAAAATGACTCATACTGTTGACTTATCTAATGAATTTTTATTATGGGTTAATATTTGGAAAGCAATTTTTTTAAGGTAAACTATACGCCCGACACAGGGCTTGAACTTACAACCCCAAGATCAAGAGTCACATACTCTACCAACTAAGCCAGCCAGTCAGTTGCCCAGTAATATGGGTTAATATTTTTAAAAGCACCTTAGAAATGATGGCCAAAAAGAAAGATATTATATGCTAAAATAAAATGTTCTTTAAAACATACTAATCAAAAATATATTTTAGGTACTAGAAATATTTTCAGAATAGGTGGACAATTACAAAGTATAGAAACAGAAACTAAATTCAAGTAATTCTTGACTAGGTGGTGGTGGGGGTAGTTTGGGAACAAAAGAATTTTCATCTTCAAAACCCATAAATATGAAAACAATCTGAAAGACTGGAAAATAATAATGCTTAAAAGAAAGAGATAAAAGAAAAGAGTACTTATTATTTACAAATTAGGATGTCACGAATAAGGAACAGATTTGGAAAAGAACCAAATAAAATTTATAAAAATAAAAGATACACAGATTATTCTTTTGAAAAATACAGACAATGTCCATGAAGAGATTTTAAATAGAGATGAGAACCAATTACTAAGAGTGTTAGTAAAGGGATTCCTACTAAAGGGTATCTTCCTGAGAAATTCCTTCAGGGTTACTGAGGGAAAGCCTACTTTGATGGATTCCTTCTGTTTATTTTTTTCCACCTTCTGATTTTAGTACTGTGTTGGTAAATAATTCAAACAATACAGAAAAGTAAAAAAACAAGTCTAAAGCCTAAACAGCGCACACAGCCCCATCTCCACACCCTTCTCCTACAAAGTAGCCACAGCTATTTATCTTGATCTTCATTTCCAAGTCATTAAGAACTACATGTGAATGCTAAAATTATAAACACAGGATAACAGAGAACCATCCCTTCTTGTGAAAAGATTAAAAGTTAACTTTCCAAGGGTTTTTGGGCTTTTACTTATGTGAAGCTTAAGGTAATACATACTTAAGAAGAAGCACTCAAAAACTAGATGAGTTTAGAGTTTTCATAGCCATTTTCTCGTATCATTACACTAGGTTAAGGGGCCAAAACATAAAGTTATACTTCTAAAAGGTATAGTCTGTACTTATTTTTAAACTATGCTATAAAAAATATAACAGAAATAAGGATTTCAAGTACTGAGAGGAAAAAAAAGTAAATCAGAATAGAATGAATGGGAGAAAAATTGGGCCTGGAATCAAAAGTTGGAAATGCTATTGCTGATCTGCTGAAATGTACTAGCTTACCTAACAGGATGGTTATGAGATAGAGAAATTAATGATGAGTGTATGTGTGTGTGTGTGTGTGTGTGTGTGTGTGTATGTGTGTATATAAAATGTATGAAAACACTGCATTATAAACAGCTATGAGTATATAGAAAGGTAAACTATGAAAGAGTTTGAAGCTGATTATAACCTAGATAAGTGGAAGGCTAGGATGTTGGCATCCACAACATAAACAAAACCATGGAAGCAGAAATGAGCTTGTGTACTGAAGAGAGTGAAACTGTGAGTCTGGCTATTGCAGTGCTTCTGCTGGGAAGCAGCAGTAATAAGACTGAAGAGAAGCTTAAGGCCACATTATAGAGGGCATCTAGTAACTAGTAGAACACAAGGCCTTATCCTTTTCTAATGAAGCTGGAACTAGGAGATCCTCTACCTCCCTATTCTCTAACAGGCAGGGGTGGGCCCATGACCAGGGATCAGTGAGACACTCTCTAGGCAATAAAGCAAATATTCAGGGGTCTTTTGGAAATGACTTATGGTAGCTGTGGCAACATCAAGTACCAGAGGAGGTACCCAGCTTTGGGGTCCTAATTAGATTCTTCTGACACATTATCTTGATTTTGATTCCTGCTTATTTCTAGAATCTGTTTGCCTGCCTTTTCTCTTTAGTTTTATGGGCTATCCTACAACCTTCTACTGTATTCTTTTTCTGCCCATATTAGCCAGAGTTGATTCCTAGCATATGCAACTTAAAACCTTCACCGAATTATGTACCATCTGCAAAGAGACAATATAATGAAAATTTATACCTACCTGGCACTTTCATATTGTTTCACAGTCATTAATGTATCTTCAATTGTTTTATTCACCAAAGTGTTCACACTGGCAATGAAAAAATTAATGGCTCCAAGAAGAGTCTCTCCATTTTTAGCCAGTAGCTTCTGGGTATCTGCGTTATAGCCAAATTCTTCCTAAAACAAAAAAATCACCTTAACGTACCCACTTATTAGTGAATGTGACCAAAAAAAAAAAAAAAAAAAAAAAAAATCTCAAATATATCATTAATGGGAAAATATTTGATTTAGAAAATATTTAAAATATTAGAAGTTTTCTTCTAACTTCTATAGAAGTTTTCTTCTTTTAATGTTTAAATAAGCAAATCTAAATCATAGCTAGCTATATAATTACCAAAAAAGTTCAGTAAACCAAAATTGTCATCAGCTCAAATGTATAGCAAGAATTAAACAATTTTAAAAAATTAAACTACTTTGTACTAGAAAGAATATTTTCATTTCCATGTTTTGTTTTTACTATACTGTAAGCACAGATGTTAATAAGAAAAATATAGCAGATTATTAATCAGAGAAACTGTAACTTTCACAACCAAATTAGGTTAACAATTGACTAAAACTTTCAGACATAAGACAGATTGCAATTTTTGTGTTTTGACATAATCTCCTTGGTGTATAAATATTAACAATGCACATTTCTTTGTGAACTCAGTGACTAGTTGACTCCCAAGCTCAGGTCTATGTAAGTGCACAGCTGGGGAAGGATCACTCAACACCAGTTCAAGTTCATTTGCTCTGAATAAACTGAGTCTTGGCCTACAAAATGTTACATGTGACTCTTTCAGAAATGGTAAGTACTAACTCTAAACTTCCAGTAGTGAAAGACTGGAAAGCTTTAACATTATCAGGATGCATCTGAACAAATAAAAGATTTGATCATAGCTTATTGTAGAATGTATCATTCAATTTGATAATTCTGAAGTTTGTTATGAAATACTTCTTAATTTCAGATGGTAAAAATGTAACATGAAATGAAATCTTAGGAAATGCAAGTTTAATGCTAGTGCTATAGATACAATTTCTAGGTGATAAAATATCCAATATAAGTAAATAGCAGGAAAGTAAAATAATCTTTATTGTGTAGCATTTTCCATTTAAGAGATGTCCATGTAACTCTCTCTCTCTTTTTTTAAAGATTTATGTATTTGAGGGGTGCCTGGGTGGCTCAGTCAGTTGAGTGTCTGCCTTCAGCTCGGGTCATGATTCCAAATCCTGGGATCAGGCTCCCTGCATCAGGCTCCCTGCTCAGCAGGAGTCTGCTTCTCCTTCTCCCTCTGCCCCTCCCCCCTACACTACACTCTCTTTTGCTCGTTCTCTCTCAAATAAATATACAATCTTTAAAAAAAACAAAGAAGATTTATGTATTTGAGAGAGAGTGTGCATGCGTGTACAAGTCTGGTGAGGGGCAGAGGGAGAAGGGGAGAGAGAATGTCAAGCCGACTACGTGCTGAGCACGGAGCCTGGCCTGAGGCTTCATCCCAGGACCCTGATCATGAACTGAGCTAATATCAAGAGCTGGTCGCTCAACCAACTAAGTAACCCAGGTGCCCCAACACTGTTCACTTCTAAAAATTTTAAATATCCACAATTTCACATTATTAACACTGAAAATGCCACAAGTCCTAATTAGCCATAGGGAGAATGCAACCTAGAAGGCTAATCTTTTAATAAAAAACAACAACAAAAAAACCCCCTGTAACATAGTAAGATGAAATAGCAGCAGACTGAAAAGCTATGTAGCAGAATTTGGAATACTATATTTACAATGAAAAAAGCAAACAGGAAGATTAAACTGCCACTGTTCTGTTTCATGGATGTAAATCCCACTTGTACTTCTGTGAAAAAAATATAAAACTTAAGATTTTAATGTATTAATTTAAACTTAACTGGCTAGAATAAAAAAGCTTTTATTTTTTATAGTAAGTTACAAGAGATATATTAAGTAAAAGATATAAAACTGGGACACTAGAAAGAAATGAATATACATATGTAAATGCATTATAAGAAACACGAATAAATATGCTTTTTTGGCACTGAAAATAAATAAAACAGGATTCATAAACTTCATTTAGTTGATAAGTTGTTTCAGTATTTTCGGCTGGACAGGGACATTTTATACATTATAAACTGCCTTAGCAATTACAAATAAACTAAATACAAAGTAATTAAAGGGTTTATACATTAAGTACAGGGCTTTGGTTCTAATCTGCCACTAAACAGGGAAGGCCAATACAATTCCTTAATCTTAATACTTGCTTGATTTATATAGAGGGAGAAAAGTCTCAAAACATTTGAATTTTTTTTCTCTTTAGCTGCTCCTACCTCATTTACAACATTTACCAGATGTAAATGACCACTATTTCCCCTTAAATGTATACAGTAGGAGCAAATAACAGAAACATCTGACTAGATCTAAAACATCCAGTTTTAGTACTATAAATTATTACTTAATTAATAACAAGTGGGTTAATTTAAATACAGAGCAAAAACTGATAATTGACAATAATATGGGCTATGTGAACTTTTCTTATCTTGATGTAGATGTTACTTTCTAGATTGAGAAAAGACAATTTTTTTTTTTAAATGGAGAGTTGGTTTTATTTATTTATTTAAGTTAACTTAAAGTTAAGTTCTGTAGACAAAGAACCAACAGGATATGTAGATATACAGAGAGATGTATTTTAAGAGATTGGTTCATAGGATTTTAGAGTCTTGGTATATGTAAAACCTGTGGAATAGGTTGGCAGACTGGAGAGACTCAAGGAAGAGTTGCAGCTTAAGTGCAAAGGCAGTCTGTTAGCAGAATGCCTTGTTGCTCCAGGGAATTCAGTCTTTGTTCTGTTAAGGTCTTCAGTTGATTGGATGAAGCCCATTGCTATTGTGGAGGGCAGTCTGCTTTACTCACACTCCGATTTAAATATTAATCTCCTTCAAAAAAAAAAAAACACACCTTCACTGAAATATCCAGAATAACGTTTGACCAAAATCTGGACATCATGGCCTAGTCAAGTTGGCATGTAAAATTAATCATCACGGGTATTTTTATCTAGTTAGTCATAGCTCATGTCTATCTAGTAGACATGAGCCCATCATGCAACATTTTTCTTTTTTTTTTTTAAAGATTTTGTGTATTCATTTATTAGAGAGCACACATGAGAGCACACACATGCACACATGAGTGGAGGGAGGGACGGAGGGAGAGGAACAAGCAGACTCCATATTCACTGCAGAGCCTGACTTGGGGTTTGATCCCATGACCCTGAGATCATGACTTGAGCCAAAATCAAGAGTCAGACACTTAACCAACTGAGCCACCCAGGTGCCCCCATGCAACATTTTTCACTAAGAATTTAGACTATCCTATTTTGCTAAAAAGACATACTATATTCTTTTATGATGACTTATGTACCAAAATACACTTCATGTAATTTGCTAGTGAATAAATGCTAAAGGCAAATGTGTATGCAGATGTGATTTGAAGGAAATAAATAATGTAAGAAATAGAAAATTTATTGGATTGGACATTCTCATCAGTGTTTATAAATATAAAAATAATGGTAAGCTAGAACCTGTTGGGGACTGTTTGAAATTTGGAATCAGTATTTATAGGATGGCTATTTTTTAATCAGGATATTCCAGAGAATCAAAACCAATATGAGATATGTACATAATACACACACACTTATTTTAAGGAATTGACTCCCACGGATGTGGGACTTGGCAAGCCTGAACTATGAACGGTAGGTCAGTAGTCTACAAACCGAGGCCAGATTTCTAATGTTCCAGTGTTAAGGAAGAATTCTTCTAAGAAACCTTCAGCCTTTTTGCTCTGAAGGTCTTCAGCTGATTGAATGAAGTCCACCCACATTCTGGAGGATAATCTCTTTAAAGTCAACTTCAAATCATACATTCTGGAGGTTAATCTCTTTAAAGTCAACTTTAAGTCATATCTGTAATGTTTGTTAGTGCAAATTTTAATCATATCTACAAAATCTGTATCTTTATAGCAACATCTAGATTGGTATTTGACCAAACAACTGGCCACGTTAGTCTAATCAAGTTGACACATAAAATTAACCATCACAGTCTACTCTTTTTAGCAGCACTTATACACATATCCTTAAACCATACTTAATCTCCATCCAAATAAAGGCAATAGCGAAGTCTTAGGTTCACCTAACATGACATGACTGTCCTGCATGCTACCAAAGACAGACTAGCCATTTCCCCAGAAACAGGTGCAGAGTCCTTGAGTGACATTTACTTTTTCCCTTTGTATCCTATACTTTTTCCCTTGGTCTCCTCTAAGTTAAGTACTATGATGTAAAGTTAATAGTATATCTTATGTTGTATGCTAAGGGGATAAGAGAGGGAAGAAAACAAAGTTATTTGCTTTATACATACACATATTGATAACAAAATAAATATTTGTAACAATTATAGTCTTCATTTCTACAGATGGTCACAGAGTCTTAGCTTCTTCTACTACCCATTCCATATTTTATTGGCTCTCAGCTAACACCTCAGCCTGTCAGTTCGTTGCCTTGTAGGGTGACACAAACCTTTATTCCTGAAGCATCCAGGCAATTAGTCCTGGCTGAAATGGGTTGTTGTCATTTTTCACTGACATTAATCACAGGGCATGGTGAAGGTAGGAGTACTAGGAGATACCCTAAGAGGTTGCCTACATTCTAGGTATACTCTTGTAGCAGTCCAGTTTCCTTTCTGTTGGTCATCAGGCTCAATCACACAAGCCAGCAAAGTAACTCTTCCTTGCCTATTGATTTCTTTTTGAGAAAAAGTTGATAGCGCAGTGATGAAGAGCTGGTGTCCACTTTCTCCTACCTTATGACATACTAACAGACTCATTGACAATACTTAGCACAGGTATGGCACATAGAGGCACTGAATAAAATATGGTTATGATAGCTCTTTTGGGATTGTGGCATTGGGAGTTGAAAAAAAAAATTAAACGTTAGTTCAGTTCTTTCATTTTCTAGAGAAAAAACCAGTATCCAGCAGAAGAAAAAGCAAATCTCCTGAACCTTTCTTGAATGCCTATAATCTGTCAGAAACTTTAAGCAAGTTATCTCATTACACTTCCTGTCAAACTTGTAAGAGAATTATCTTCATATTATTACTAAGAAATTGACATATGAAGAATTTAACAAAACTGGTAAATCCAGTCAGTAGCAGAATCAAAATGTGAACTGCCAAACTCTTTGAATCCTCAAATTTTTACCATTTTATCACAAGCCTCTGACTCCCAGTTCTGTTAAAGCATGGCACTTTACCTCATTAAATTGTCTTTTCTCGGGGCACCTGGGTGGCTCAGTGGGTTAAAACCTCTGCCTTCAGCTCAGGTCATGATCCCAAGGTCCTGGGATCGAGCCCCACATCAGGCTCTCTCCTCAGCGGGGAACCTGCTTCCCCCCACCCCTCTCTGCCTGCCTTTCTTAATATAGCACCATATTTCTTTTTTGTCCTTAAAAATTCACTGACTCTTGAATTTAAGAAAATTCATCTAGGATATTGTCATCAGAAGACTCAGACTGGGATTTCACTTGTATTATCTATTTTGCCATCATTGTTGAGTCAATGCTGCTGTCTCTCTGCAGTCATCTTCTGATTTTGTCTAATAACTATGAAATAACTTCCTCTGGTATTGTCTTCTCTTTGCCATTATATGGGCAAAAAAATGAAAAATTCTGAATTTTCAACTATGTTGCATAAACATTAAAAAAAAAGACGACAAAGATATTTATCCATTACATTACTTTTTAAGGCAATGCCATCATTCTTTTGTTTTCCTATCATCTTAGTAACTTTTAACATGGTTGGAAATAACAGATAAGTAATGATGAAATAATTCCCAAGATGATGAAATAGCAAACTGTTTTAAGATCATTAAGATCCCATACTGTGTCCTTGATTTCCAATGGACCCATATGGCAGTTGCAAGATAAAAACTTGTATTCTGGGGCACCTGGGTGGCTCAGTCAGTTAAGTGTCTGCCATCGGCTCAGGTCATGATCTGGGGTCCTGGGATCAAACCCTGTGTCCGGCTCCTTGCTCAGAGGGGGAGCCTGCGTCTCCCTCTCCCTCTGCCCCTTCCCACTCATGTTCTCTCTCACTCACTCTGCTCTCTCTCTCAAATAAATAAAATACCTTTTAAAAAAAGTTTTATTCTGTTAAAACAATAATTTTTTCATTGTAATAAAACTCATGAACTATCAATCCTTACAAAGGATTAGAGATGATCAAATGAGAAACTCAAAAATTAAAACTGGGTCTAATAGACTTGAATACTGAGGCTTAACCACCAGTTCTGTTTAAAAAAAAAAAGGATTTGACATCTAGAAAAGCTAACAAAAGTACCTACTAACTAATACTGAGCAATAAATGAGCTAATACATATACAAACCACTTAGAATAGTATCTGGCATATAGTAAATCCCCAATGTGTATTAACTATTATAATTAACAGGGTCTACTGAGTGCAGCATCACTGATAACACTGCTCTAACACTTCCCCAGACCCTATACTCTGGCTACCTCTTTCCATACTGTGGGGATTTTTTCTCTCTAAAGATTCCACTAAAAGGGGTGCCTGGGTGGCTCAGTGGGTTAAGCCTCTGCCTTCAGCTCAGGTCATGATCTCAGGGTCCTGGGATTGAGTCCCGCTTCCAGCTCTCTGCTCAGCAGGGAGCCTGCTTCCCTTCCTCTCTCTCTGCCTGCCTCTCTGCCAACTTGTGTTCTCTCTGTCAAATGAATAAATAAAATCTTAAAAAAAAAAAAAAGATTCCACTTAAAGAGATAAGAAGAGATCATGGAGAAATATAGACTGGCCTGCTGGTAGCTCCACCCCGTGCACACACACAGGCAAGCCCCACCCGGAGCCGCCCTCTCCTGGCCTCGCTGTCTGTATATGTCCTCGGCTATGAAAACAAAACAAGTATATGTATGTTTATATATATAAAACATAAATTGTACATATATATGACTTTCAGCTCTACCTTTTTTTCATTTTTTTTCCAAGATTTTATTATTTGTAAAAGAGACAGAGAGCCAGAGTATGCACAAGCAGGGGGAGCAGCAGGCAGAAGGAAAAGCAGGCTCCCAGCTGAGCAAGGAGTCTGATGCAGGATTTGATCCCAGGACATGACCTGAGCTGGAAGGCATATGCTTAACCAACTGAGCCACCCAGGCATCTTGCTCTACCTTTTTTAAAAAAAGATTTTATGTATTTATTTATTTGAGAGAGAGAGAGAGAACACATACAGGCACATGCATGAGCAGGGAGAGGACCAGTGCGGGAGGATGAGGGACAAGCAGTGTCCCAGCTGAGAGTGCGGAGGACACCAGCGCAATACCAGGACTCTGATCAGGATCATGACCTGAGCCGAAAGCAAGAGTCATAGGCTCAACCTACTGAGCTACCTAGGTGCTCCACAGCTCTACCTTTTATTTGTTTTGTGATCTTACGAATACTACCTAACCTTTCTTGGTTTCAGTTTCCTCATCTATAAAATAGCGTTAATATTTCTTGCAGTATTATTAGGTAAATTACATGATACAATGACTATAAAGCATCCAGCTCGTTACACTGAAATTGTGGACAGCTGTTAAACTAATCAGCTTCCCAAATATTAGATTAATTCTTTTTGTCTATTTAGTGACTCAGTTAGAATTGAATCTAAGTATTCCTCACTATTATGAGATAGATTGCCATCTCTAGCCAAACTTTCTTTTCCAAGATTGTAGATATTATCAAATAATTTAATGCTCTAAATTATCTAACTCTTCAAGTTAGAAAGTCTGCAGGCAAGGGATTTAACCTTTTTGGCTCCAGGGTAGGGGGAAAAAAAAAGTGATCAAAGAAGTCACTTAAGGTAACATAAGAAATTCTTAGGAATGCTTTACTGAATACTTTAGAGATATATGCAAAAAAAAATTATAATTATTCTATAATTCTTAATTTTTATTTTTTAATTTTTAAAAGATTTTATTTATTTGACAGAAATCACAAGTAGGCAGAGAGGCAGGCAGAGAGACGTGGGGGGAAGCAGGCTCCCTGTCAAGCAGAGAGCCCGATGTGGGGGGTTGATGCCAGGACCCTGAGATCATGAACTGAGCTGAAGCAGAGGCTTAACCCACTGAGCCACCCAGGTGCCCCTAAAATTCTTAATTTTTAAAAACTCACAATTTATATTAATGATTTCAGTAAAAGATCATGAATCCAGTCAACCAAGTTACTATTTGCTCAAGACACTTTGAGGGGCGCCTGGGTGGCTCAGTGGGTTAAAGCCTCTGCCTTCAGCTCAGGTCATGGTCTCAGGGTCCTGGGATCAAGACCCACATCGGGCTCCCCGCTCAGCAGGGAGCCTGTTTTTCCCTCTCTCTCTGCCTGCCTTTCTGCCTACTTGTGATCTCTGTCAAATAAATAAATAAAATCTTTTTTTTTTTTTTTTTTAAAGACACTTTGAGAATAGATAAGAGATTTTCAATAGGTACCTAAATTTGCTTTTTACCCAAACTCACATACACATAGCTATGATTTTTCCTAGACTAAGGCAGGCTGACTACTTTCCTTTTCTTTCCTCTAACTAAGTTCCCTTCCCCTGAAACCTCTAGCTGACATCTCTAGACATCTGGGCCTTCTTAAAAATTACATGAAATATTTTAAAAGAATACCAATTCCAAATTTATTAAGAGTTAAGCAAATCAGAAATGTAACAAATTACATCTTAGAATACTATTGCCATTCTCCTCCTCCACACTTTCCAAAAGTTATTTAAAATAATCTTACATGGAGTTCTAGTGACTTCAAACTCAGGTCAGCAAATGCATCTCCAAGTTGCCTTTGGGTATGCACCATCTGGAAAAGCTGGGTTGACAATGTCTGAGCCAGTCTTAAAATATTTTCATATTTTTTCTTGTTATCTCTTAATATATCAATCTGGGCTTCAAGTTCAAGGTCCACAGTTCTTGATCCACGGCCTAGCTTCTCAGAAATAATTTGTCGAGTGCACTAAAAGTGGAAAGATGCACTTTGTTTAGGAAGAAAAAAAAAAAGAACAAAAGAGAAAGGAGTAATATAGCAATCCAAAGTACAAATGCTACAGCATTTGGCATATACCATTTTTGGCTTCAAACAAGTTACTCTTAAAAAACTGAAAACTGTCAGCCCACTAAGAAGTTCGCCAAGATTCAAAATAAACTTACCAGACATACCCAATAACTATTATTAATCAGAGGACATTTTAAGACTTAGCTAATTTATATCTATTGGTTGAGCTCCCTCACATAATCATATTTCAGGTTTATACTTGCGTAGATTATTTACAACTGAAATACTTAGCATTGATTTAAGAACATGAGTGGGCTGTTAATATAGGAATAATAAGCATATCAAAATTCTACTCTCTTGTTGTTTTCAAATGCTTTTTTCTCTTCTATCTTCCTCTTAAATAGCTGTGTGTATGTGTGTGAGTAGGAGGAATGAAAGGAAGAAAGGAAGGAGAAAGAGGCAAGAGGAGGAGGTAGGAAGGGTGGGGAGAGAGAAAAGGGAAGAAAGGAAGAGACAGAGGGAGGGAAGGAGGAAAGAAGAGAAAGAGGTAGAGGTAAGAGAATCCTGAATTCTTTTACTTCTATCCAGAAAGAATAGTACTAAATTATGTTATTCTGTCTTGCCCCAGAAATGATACAGGAAATTTTTGTTAGCAATAAAAAATTATAAGCAACTTCACTACTCAACAATATATTTTTAGAGTAATCATATAGGGCATTAATATACTCTTCACCATTTAAAGTTAACAAAAATATTCTAAAGAAGTGAAAAATATTGCAATTTTTTAAATTTGCAAATTTGCTCTTTTATCTTATCTTTCACAGTTCTGGTTATAGAACTGATATCTATTCCAAAAATTAAAATAAGAATGAAATAAAAGGAGAATTTCCTCTTCCTTCCTTTAATCCCACTAAATAAAACAAAACTACTATTAACAGTTTGATGGATAGTCTACACTCTTCCTTAAACCTCTACACTCACATATATATTTTTCAAGTAAAAATGAGACTGTGGTATACTATACATACATCCCATAGGTCATTTTCCTATGACCAAATACCTTGAGATTTTTTTTCTTGTCAATACATATAAATCTATTTTTTCTTCTTTTTTTTAAAATTTTTTATTATTTTTTTAAAGATTTTTATTTATTTATTTGACAGACAGAGATCACAAGTAGGCAGAGAGGCAGGCAGAGAGAGAGAGGAGGAAGCAGGCTCCCTGCTGAGCACAGAACCCAATGCGGGGCTCGATCCCAGGATCCTGGGATCATGACCTGAACCGAAGGCAGAGGCTTTAACCCACTGAGCCACCCAGGCGCCCCATATAAATCTATTTTTTAAAGTAATCTCTACACCCAACGTGGGGCTCAAACTTACAACCCAGAGATCAAGAGTTGCATGATCCACTGATGGAGCCAGCCAGGTGCCCCTACTCTACTCTTCTCAAAAAAATTTTTAAGCGGCACCTGGGTGGCTCAGTTGGTTAAATGTCTACCTTCTGCGAAGGTCATGATCCCAGGGTCCTGGGATTGACCCCCACATCAGGCTCCCTGCTCAGGGGAGAAAGAGCCTGCTTCTCCCTCTCCCTCTGCTGCTTCCCCTGCTTGTGTTCTCTTTGTGTGTGTCTTCTCTTCTGTCAAAGAAATAAAAAATAAAATCTTAAAAAAATTTTTTTTAATAATTTTTTTATTTTGGGTGTGAGAATTCCCGTGGATGAGACTCAATAAGAAAATAAATAAATAAGCTCCTGGGTGGCTCAGTGGGTTAAAACCTCTGCCTCCAGCTCGGGTCATGATCCCAGGGTCCTGGGGGATCGAGCCCTGCATCAGGCTCTCTCCTGGCGGGGAGCCTGCTTCCCCCTCTCTCTGTCTCCGCCTGCCTCTCTGTCCACTTATGATCTCTGTCTGCCAAATAAATAAATAAAATCTTAAGAAAAAAATGATTCAACTCAGATTACTGTAGAAGTAGCCAAAAAACAGGGAACAGATAATAAGTATATAGGAAAAAAGGAGGGAACAAGAGAAACATGAACTAAGGGACACAAGAGTGTCCCTTAAATTCTGTAATTTGTAATAGTAAGACTTGGTTCAGAAATAAGGCTGTATTTTTTTAAGGTGGTAGTTATTTTAATTAATTAATTAATTATTATTTTAAAAGATTTTATTTATTTGAGAGAGAAAAAATGAGAGGGGGAAGAGGTAGAGAGAAAGGGAGAAGCAGACTCCCCATTGAGCAAGGAGTCTGACATGGGGCTCAATCCTTCAACCCTGACCTGAGCTGAAGCAGACACTTAACTGACTGAGCCACCCAGGAGTCCCTAATTATTTATTTTTATTTATCTATTTTTAAGATTTTTATTTATTTATTTCACAGAGATAGAGACATCCAGAGAGGAGATCAGACAGGGGGAGTAGGAAGGAGAGAAGCAGGCCTCCTGCAGAGCAGGGAGCCGGATGCAGGGCTCGATCCCAGGACCCTGAGATCATAACCTGAGCCAAAGGCAGACACTTACTGACTGAGCCACCCAGGCACCCCACTAATTAATTTTTTTAAAAAGTAGTATCTATAGTCAACGTGGGGCTCGAACTCACAATCCCAAGATTAAGAGTCATATGCTCTATCAACTGAGACAGCAAAGGACTGCATTCTTTAGGTTTCAATGTGTGATCACAGAATGTTACTAGTTAGAAGCAAATTTCATGAGTAAATGAACAAAGGAATGGTTGAATAAATACATTTAATAAATAAATGAATGAAGCTCAGTTTGGTATGAAAGACAAATATGTGAAATGAAAGGGAGCAAAAAGAAATTCCAAGTAGTAGGCAAATATAGTCACATGAACAAAGTTATAGATGTATGAGATACCATAGTTTGTTTAGGATATCTCTGGATAATTTGGTATGGATCACTGGTGGGAAAGAGGCGCAATAGGGGAAAATGTTGGGAAGGTAGATGGGTCAGATCCATGCCATTCTAAGACAATAGAGATCAAATGAACAATTTCAAGCAAGGGTGAACCATGTTAGGCAGTGCAGAATATGAAGTCTAAGAGATTTTGTCAGGAAGCTATTTCAGTAATGTGAGAGTAACAGACATAGACAATGGCTGTGCAAGAGAATGGAGAAAAAGGGATAAAATAAAATATTAAGGAGCCAGAGTCCACTTAATGATAATAGATACGTGGCATCAATGAGAAGATGAAGTAGAAATCTGGATATATGGGTGAACTGTTGTGATATGAGGGAATACAAAGGGACAGACAATACATGGAATGAAAGAATCCAGATCCTTGATAACAAAAGGAGCAATAATTAAATACAACATCCTGAATGAGAACAGTCTACACTGGCACCATTTTTTGACGACTACCATTGGCATTTCTCAGGGCTACAGTGGCATGAGGAAAATAATTTTGGGTAAGATTCATAAGCATGTTTCAGGGCACTTTTATCATGTTAAGAAAACCTGTACTTTTGTAGATGATTTCAGATATTCTGAAAGTATTAACTGAAAGAATAAATTTACTTCTATATTACTCTTGAGAAGACACAGACATGTGCTCTGTATAAAAATATAGACCATTGCTGCGTTATAAACCACTACATCCACAAACAATTCACCAATGTAGACTGTTATGGCCAATGCTCTAACTTGAGTAGCTAGGGTTTTCACCCACTTCACTGTTCTTTAAACTATTTTTTTTAAAGATTATTTATTTATCTGAGAGAGAGAGAGCATGATTGTGACCGGGGGAAGGGCAGAGGGAGAAGGAGAGAGAGAATCTCAAGCAGACTGTGCATAGAGCTCAGAGCCTGACGTGAGACTCTATCTCACTACCCCAAGATCATGACCTGAGCTGAAATCAAGAGATGGACACTTAACTGACTGAGCCACCGAGGCGCCCCTAACTGTTATTTAAATTCTGTTTTGTCCCTGTTAGGATTCAAAGGTCCTAAGTGGCTCTGTGGCTTGAGCTATTTGTAATACATCAAAAATACTATGGCTTAAATAATTTGCTTATTTGTTTTACAGAGGCCATACAAAAGAATAGTTACCAGTTACTCTGAAGCAATGCAACTAACAACATCAGTACATTGTTGAAGTTTAACTCTTTGCAATGTGGTGCTGTCTGTACAGTTAATGCTTAATTATTACAATAAGATCAGAGAATTCCAACTCTGAAAAATGACTATAATTCTGACATTCAGTTGCTATAAGGTATCAAGAAGAGGAGGTAGGGATAGACAAGTCTATAGCAGTTCTACAGGTAAACATATTCCAAGGTAATATATTTCTTTTTCAATTATATTCTATGAATTAATAAGCATTTCTGTAGCTTTTTTACTCTTTTGTTACTGACTTTTGAAACTACATTTATTCAAAGAGCAATAAAACAAAATACTTCACTTTGTAATTGTATTTTTATAGTTAGATGGCATTATTCTCTCCTATATTTTCATATAATTGCAAATAATTTGCATAACATACAATTTGCATAAGAATGAAAATTCTTAGAGCTAGTCAGGGCAGAAACATTAAAAAAATACAAACCTTATAGGTGTTTAGACTCCATTTTCTAACAAGCTCTAACTTTTCCATTGCAGGATTTTTTATTTCATCTGCTAGAATAACTGGTCCACTTTTGGTTTGTGTTCTCTGGCCACCTGCATGATCATAACAGAAGACAAAACACAAACTAGATAAAGATGAGTAGGGGAAAAAACCCAAACCATTGATGCTATTCAAATTAAACTACTTATGCACTTAAAAAGGTTTCCACAAAGTGAAGGAGTAGAACTTTCTGGAATAATTGAGGACAATTTTCAAACACTTAAAAATATTTCTGCCAATTAAACACAAATGCTTTGTGGTTTGTCTATCATCTTAAAAAAAAAAAAAAGCTACAACCAGCCTTCTCTTCTAAATAAGCTCTTTACTTCTAGAAAACAAAATTTCCACAATTAATCTTACAACCTAATGACCCTAAAAAAAACTGTGTCAGTAAAAATCTGGAAAGGTTATGTACTCTTCACAGTGATCTCCTTTCATCATATGATGTAGAACAGAGCAACAAGAGGTTACTATAATTTTGGAGGATTTAAAAATATAATTCAAATTTCAAATAGTCATTAAAAATACCTTACCACCAGTATGAAAGGCTAGGCTAAAACAAGACCTACATTGTACCTCCTGTTTTTTTTTTTTTTCCAAGACCACCCACCCTCCTGCAAAAAGCCATAATTAATAAAGGCAGTATAAAGCCCTGACAACGTATTGTTCCAATAATTAAGAAATTATGACATAAAAGCAACTTTATACCTATATTGTTTCTATAGTAAAATATTTTTCATAGAAGAAAATAGTTAAATGTTTATGATACTAATGACTTAGAGCAAAAACTTCATAATAATTTGAAAACAACAATGAAATAAGGAGAAGAGAAAAAGTCCTAAAAAATGGCTTTTAAAGTTAGAGCAAAAATTTCTCTTCTCACTTACTCCTACAGTCAGACCAGCCTTTGCCACAACTTTACCACAAGCCTAAAATCAAGAATGGTATATTAAAATCAAATACATTTAAGATTTATAAAATTGTCATAGAAACAAAATACAGAATGTTAACATTTCATATGTGAAAAAGAAATGTGTTGTTCAAATTTTTCCTATTTTTATAGTTCGGCAATATTAAAGTATAGAGCAAATTCAATGCAAAGAAATACATTTTCCCCAAGTACTTTTCACTGGGGATAATTGGTAAATTATATATCATTTTGTTGCAATCTGCAAGCTATCTGTAAACTGTAGTTGAAAATAGGAAGATACAACATTTTCCACTTGACCCATTCCAAATAATGAACAAGCCAACTGTTGAAGGCTCCTTTCTTGTTTGACTGAAAATAAGAGAGCAGAGCTGCAAAGCTGAGAGGATCAAATAAGTTACTCTACATTTTTCCAGAGTTGATAAAGCGTGATGTAAAATGAATCCAATTTTACAATGTTTTTTAATCTCAAAGTGAATTAAACATCATGTTTAAGATACATAGCTAATAACACTGAAAAGCCAGAAAAAGAGGTATGCCTAGAAAGATTATTTCCGTTATTGTTAAAAAAAGAAAGCAGCAGCCACCAAGAAAAGGCAGAATTACACACACCTATGAATATAAAGCAAGGGATTACGAAACTGAGTGAATTAGTTTAGTTTCAGAAGTAGCAAGAGGGTTTTATCCAATGAGTGCAGTGAATACCTGCAGGGACAATTAAATCACTTCCTTGTTGAGCCGGCCGACTAGCTGCAACCCTGCTAGGAGACATAACAGATGGCAATGGTGGTGCCGGGGAACCTGGAAAGGGTAGACATTTAACTGTGAAAATCCTCTTTCTTCTCTACATACCACACATTTTGAATCTCGGTTTACTGACACTGCCCTTAAAAATATTTTTCAAATTGGGTTAAAAACTGGAATTAATATATTTGCTTTCTTGCAGGAAGGGACTAAAAATAAATGGATGCGACCAGGCAGAATTCTTGCATAAACTTTTCATGGAACTGTTGAAACCAAACAAAACACGTGTAACTATAAGAAGAAACTTGGCAAGGTCACGTCTAAACATGACTTTACCTGGACTCTGTTATTTCCAAATGGATTAACAGAATGTGATTAAAGTTCCATAGCTGAACGATTTAAAGTTTAAGTAAATATTTTATAACCTGCTACTCCTACATTCAAAGGAAAGCTCTTTAAGTAGATAAACAAAGGTATGTAATAATGCATCAAACTTAGAATGCACAAATTGTGAACTAGTCACAGTGTTCACAGGAATTGAGGAGTCCAAAACTTCTCATCATACAGGCAACAGCACAAAGTGTAGGTCACTGCTACTCCTAATGGGGATACAGGGGACCTATAACAGGAATTTCCCGAGAGCTCATTAAAAATGCAAAAACTCAGGTCCGGTCCTAGACCTACTGAATTAGAATCTGCATTTTCACAAGATGCTTAGGTGATTTGTATGTATTCTGAAGTTTGAGAACTGATGATGTAGAGTGCAACAGCATATTCTACTTAATCGTATGAATGAAGCTTTTAAAACATAGCTGGGAGGGGCGCCTGGGTGGCTCAGTGGGTTAAAGCCTCTGCCTTCAGCTCAGGTCATGATCCCAGGGTCCTGGGATCGAGCCCCGCATCGGGCTCTCTGCTTGGCCGGGAGCCTGCTTCTCTGCCTGTCTCTCTGCCTGTCTCTCTGCCTACTTGTGATCTCTGTCTGTCAAATAAATAAATAAAATTAAAAAAAAAAAACAAACATAGCTGGGACGCTGCATAAGATCTACTGATCATCCAGGGGTATCTGTAGGTTTTTGTTTATATTTTTTACAGTTTTACCTTTTTTATTCAACTGTTTTTATTTATTAAACAAAAAAATCTGTATACATTTCAGGTGCACAGTGGGATGTTTTCATGTATGTATACAAACTAATATATCCATAACTTCTTTTGGTTATTTTTGCGTGGATACTTGAGATCTATTCTATTAGCAAATTTCAAGTATACAATACAGTATTTATTAACTATAGACACCATGCAGTACATTAGGCATTTGTGGTTTTTAAAAGGCCACTTAAGATTATTCTAAAACTCAACTAAGTTTGAGAATCATAGGAAAAAACAATTTTTGAATGAAACAATTGAATTTTAAATTCTTAACTCTGCATTTGAAATTCTGGCTCTATGTGCCACATAGTATCAGGAATATCCTAGCAAATTAATTAACATCCCTGAGCCTTAGTTATCTACAAAGTGAGAAAACTGACTATCCAACATTGTTCTCATGTCTGGCATTAAACCAAAGAAAGCCATATAACTTCAATTGCTTTCTTTATTTTAAATTCTGAAGTCTGTACATCTTTAAGGGAGTGATAATTAAAAGTTGAAAAACTTAATATCCTTCCACATTTAGCTGAGAATATTTTCAAGTCTGTAAGATACTTTTATTTCAACTACACTCTCTCCCAGTTCCCTAGAAATCATATAATGAATCAAATTCATAATTTAAATGTTCTAATAGTATAGAAATCAAGATCAAATATCTTTATTTAGAATTCGTAATAATTGGTTATATCCCAGATATACTCAGTTCTGATGGAGAAATAGTCATCAGTTTTAGTAATATGAAAACCTTAATTTGAACTAGACCTAACATTAAAATCCAAACATACAATAGACCTAAATAGACTGGCACTACCTTTCAAAGTGAGAGATATTTATCTCTTTAAATCTGTTGAATTTAAAACTAGAAGGGATGACAGAAATCAACTAAGTGTGACTTAAACTATAAGAGAAATAAAACCCAGAGGGGTTAAAACAGCTTATCAGAGACTCAGAGATGCTCTGAATTCACACCCTAAAATCTCCATTATTAAATTCAACACAGAAAACAGTTACTTATTGAGTTAGAAGGCATTTTAATAGGTTATCCAATCTAATCACCATTTTAAACAAAGATTATCACTACCATCCAAGGCACAAGGGTTTCTGTTACATAGGTAAATGTTAAAAAAAAAATACTATAATTCTACTTTCTGATGACCCCAGGAACAAAGTTCTGTTGCTCTAGTTATTACTGTTTATTAATCCTGTATAAGGAATAATCCCATGACACAGAAGGAGATGTGTGCAATGTATGTAACAAATGATACAGAATCTTCCAAACTAAAACAGCAAAAGACATGGCGCCCTGGTAACTCGGTACTTCAGCCTTTTCCTTTCCCTTTCATGGTAATCACCCTTTCTCTGTGTCTTAAACCCTTTAAACCACTAATGTAGGCTAAATTAGTTACTAAAATCATTCACTAATATTCAATAAAAAATAATTCTTAAAAATCTAAAATCTTGCTTATTGACTAAATTTGAGGAATTAGCTCCATTTCACCTTAATAATTTAGGAATTTAGGAATATGAATATACGTAGGTAATGATCAATATCCCACTAAAATAAAACTCAGATATCAAGTATACTTCACTCTAACGAGCTTTGATTTATTCATGATTTCCACTATATGGAAGTAGTAGATTCCAGTATATGGAATTAGATTTCGATACTTGTTGTTGGTAGGCCAAACTTAAGTATAAGTTCTCCTAAATATGTTCTAGAGATGGAAAAGTAAATGGTTACTATTTTTTGAAGCAACTGTTTAAGTAATAAAATCATTATTAAGTTATTATTCAGTCATTTTTCTAGAGACCTAAAACAGCCCCAACTCCTTTAACTTTTTTTCATAAGACCAACTTCAAAATTTTAATCATATGCTTTTTCTCATGTTCATTCCAATTTATCTGCAAATGCTTTAAAACAAAGACACTTAAAACAAGTACAACTTTCTGAAAAAAAAATCAAAAACTACACCTTTATTCTAATAAATAATTAATCTGCATAAGGCAGAATGATTCTTTTAAATATACTGATCAACAACAGCTTATGTTAAAAAATTATATAAAGCCAATTCAAAGAGACATAAATTACTCATGAAACATATTTTTTATTCCACTTCGAAGGACTAGGCTATATCAATAAGCAAGTGAAACTGCTCAGCATTTCCATGCTTATACAAAACAGTTTAAATGGTCAGTTGGTTTCAATCATTATATACTACTACTCTACTTAAGGGGAAAAAGATTAAACCCAATGTCAGTTAAATAATCATTGAGAATACTTAACATATCTTAATAGTAAACGCATTTTTTACATTCTCTATTGACATTTAAATTTGGAAATTGGTGACTGATCCAAAAATGGTGTCATATTATGCATATTATATGCATATTATGCCTTTTATCCTTTAAGCACTCATAATTTAAGGCACTTTCAAAATCAAAGTTATCCCCAAGAGAAGATATGCTAGCCAGAATGCTACAAAATGATTACTGAGATATTGACATGTAAGCTACCTTTCTGTGGTTTTATTTTTCTGAACCTAAGAATGAAAAGGGGGAAAAAATGATGTCACTAGATAGCCCATTCATTTTACATCCTAAAGCAGAGGTTGTTATTCTGGATTATCTTAAACATTTACTTGTAGGGCCAATTTAGGAAAAAATATATTTCAAAATATAAGTTGTTCTGAATCAAGTATTGACTATTAGTATAATAAAAATAAAGACTACTATTATCTACAAGAGGGCTAAGGACTGCAAAGGCACAGAGATTTTTTTTATTTTATGAAATTATAATGAAGTGTTAAAATTAATATACTTCATCAAACATCAAATATAACTACTATTTTAACTATAGCTAAAGAAAGAAAACAATTCATTTTTTATATCCAAATGTTTACATGGTTTTACTTCCACTCACATGAAAATGAAAAAACACTTGAAAAAGGTTATTATATGCAAGAGTATTAAAAAGGACACAACTTTTCCTTACATTAAAGATAGAACTATATATGAAATGTGTGCAGAAAAGAGTTAACTTAGCAGGTCTGTTTATTTTTAAAGAGACCGTCTTACACAATTGACCCTTGGTTGGCATCTGGAAACTTAAATTTTGGGAAGATTCCCTCCATTCCTAGAGTGGTAAGACTGGTTCAATCCTCCTAAACTGTTTATACAAACAATGTGGTTTATGCTAAATGCCTGTTTTCCTTTGGGGAGTCTGGAATGTTGGTACATGCTAGGCAGAGGGTGCCTACACAAGCAATCTCCAATAAAGACCCGGGGCACCGAGGCTCCAACAAGCTTCCCTGGTTCACAATAGTTCATGGCATGTTGTCCCAGTCTGTTTGGGAAATTAAGCATAATCAATGACTGCTTTCTAATATCCTATGGGAGAAGACCCTTGCAAGTTAAGCCTAGTTTTGCCAGATGGCCTCAGGCATCCTTGGCCCTTGCTAATTGTGTTTGCTATACTTTCCTTGTAATAATCATAGTCATAAATTTGACTATATACGGAGTCCTGTGAGTACTCTCAGCAAATTACTGAATCTGAGGGTGGTTTTGGGAGGCCTCTTACATGGAATGTCTAATAGGAAAAATAAAAGTTATTTTTCTTTTGCTTTGAAATAGGAAATATGTATTTATATAAAATAATACTGACTTAACAGTTATAAATTTTGTAGTTAAAAGCTAAAATAATTTAAATCTGTGTTTTTTATATAATTTTTCAGTTTTTACTTTAGTATTTTAAAACCAATTCTTTAATAATCAGTGAAATAATGCACATTGATCTATTTATATAAAGAAGACTCCTAAAACAATTCTTAAATTATTTAAATTGAAGAGAAAAAAAACTATGCTTATAAAATCAGTGTTTTATCACAGAATCAAAGGACTTTATTATGCTTTATTAATAAAGGTAGCTTTTGATGTACTTCTCCCATTCTCCACCCCAGCCATCTTTAAAAATGTGTGGGCTCTTACCTTGAAATGCTCCTGCTTCAATAACCCCCTCTTTGGTACTGTCAAAGCCATGAGATGTAATTTGGGTTTCTGAGAGACCAAGTCCAGCTGGTAATGAACGCTTCAAATCCTTGGCAACATTTGAATAAAAGAGAAAATCTTCATAAAAAATCTCACACCATAGGGCAGTCAGCATAAGGGTGTCCTTTAACTCACATCTTAAACTATTTTTTCTCTACTATGTAGAGAACGCTGTTGTGGCATTCTATAATGATGTATAACCAGCAGCAAACTCAGCAAGATTTGTTGTCAGATACAAAATACTTCCATTATTCTAGAACTAAGCAGCAGGCAGATACCAAAATTCAATTTTCAAATTCTTAAGCTACTGATACATCAATAAAATAATTTTAAAGAACAGAATTAAGATGACTAAAAAGTCTGTCTATTATGTAAAAACTGATGTCTAATACAATCATGATAAGCCTGGCTAATGGTCAGTATAAATGAATCATTCACTTGCAGTATTAATTTTCCTTTGATTTCAAGGTTAGTTAGGTAAGCAAGGCTCTTGGATTTCAATCAGGGTTAGGTAAAGGAAATTTTCTGCTACTTAAATTTATGTTAAACACTGATATTAGTCGACACAAATGCAAATTAGCTTCTAACTGGAACTTAGCTGTAATAAATATAAATATAAAAAATAAATAATAAAATAAATATCCACATTCTGTTTTAACAGTTAAAAAAATAGAATGCTAAGAAACACTTCCAAAAGTCCTTTTTTCCTCTGGCTTGGATATGAGGAATTACCTAATTTTCATAATCAGAGTCTGAATGGATTCCACTGGTTTCCCACAATACTGATAAATGATGCACTAAAACAAAAATATGTCTTTGAAATCCTTTCTTAATATGGTAATATTAAAGAATATTAAGAACTATACATAATGTACAGTTATAATATGAAAACTCAGGACTAACATTTTAAATTTTCTAATTGGCAAAGTCTAAGTTTTTAAAAAAGATTTTATTTATTATTTATTTGAGAGAGAAAAAGAAAGGGAGGAGAGGGAGAGAGAGAGAGAGAATCTTAAGCAGACTCTGTATGGGAGCCGGACAGAGGATTCGATCTCACCACGGTGAGATCATGACCTGAGCTGAAAACAAGAGTTGGACACTTAACTGACTCAGCCACCCAGACTCCCTAGCAAAGTCTAAATTTAGCAGATACATAACTGGCAAGTGCTGGGAAGGGTTTTTCTTGAGAAACTCATTTTGCCTAGGCAATTATTTGATTGGTATGATAGGCCCTGATTTAGTAACTAATGAAGTCAATTCTCTTCTTATCAAATAGCGTTTGACTTACCAAATTTATCACTTATCAAACAGTATTTGACATAGGTAATTAACTGTTCTCTCCTTGTTGTACTTTCCACCCGCCAGCTAACTTCAGACATTCCTGACTTTCCTTTTACAGTATCTGTTATGTTCCACTGTCTCCTTCGCTGATTCCTCCTCATCTCCCCAACCTCCAAATTCTGAAGTGCCCCAGGGTTCAGTTAGAGGACTTTTTCTCCTATAGCCACTTCTTGGGTGATCTAATTGATTCTTCTGGCTTTAAAAACCATCTATACCTTGACAACTTCCAAATTTAGGTGTCTTACCTGGCCCTCTCTTTAACTCCAATATATCCGATTACATACTTGCTATTTCGACTTGGATATTAAATATGCATCTCAAACTTAATGTGTCCAAACTGACTGATTCCACAGTAAATCCCCAACCCCCAACAGACAAAACAAAATAATATCACCTACATTTTCACTCCTTTCAGTTAACAGCATCTCTACTACCAAAATCTTAGCCCAAATCCTTGATTCTCTCTTATGTCCACATCTAAACCATTAGCAAATACTATCAGATCTACTCCCAAAATGTATCCAGGATCAAATCAATTCTTACCACTTCCACTGCTACCACTCTCGTCTAAGCAAGCATCATATTTCAACTGGATTACTTTAACGGCCTTTTAATTGGTCTCCCTGCTTCTATCCAAGACACACACCACGAAATCCATACATCAACCAAAATTACCCCACATGCAAAAACTCTCCAATTGCCTCGCATCTCATTTGAAGAAAACCCAGTTAAATGCTCTCTAGGCATTACATGATTTGACTTCATCTCCTACCAGAATCAGCCTTAGCTGCCGCACAGTTACGTCAAAAACAATAAACCTATCTTTGTTTCAGAGCCTTGTACTTCCTCTTCCACACCCCCTCACCCTGAATGCTTTCTTAGCAGACATCTACAGGGCTTGCTTCTCTAGTGAGAGAAGCTTTCCCCCAACAACATATAAAATAGCTCTCAGGGAACCTGGGTGGCTCAGTCGGTTAAACGGCCAACTCTTGATTTCGGCTTAGGTCATGGTTGCAGGGTCATGGGCTTGAGCCCTGTGTTGGGTTCCACCCTCAGCAGAGAGTCTGCTTGAAATTCTCTCCATCTGCTCCCCCCTCTAAAATAAATAAATCTTAAAAAAAAAAAAAAGAATAGTAAATAAAATAAAATAAAATAGCAACTCTCACAACCTTACACTGGAACTCCCTATTCTGCTCACTATGGGAAGTTTTATATAGGTGTCACTCAGTAGTTGTATTTATTTTTATCTCTTCTCTCTATATACTGTAAGCTTCATGAAAGCAGGGATGTTGCTTATTTTGTTTACTGCTTGCTATATGTTTAGCACCTGAAATAGTGCCTGAGATACAGACATTCACTAAATATTTGTTCAATGAATAAATGAATTTGTTGAAAGGACTTGTGATTCAAAACCATATAGATTAAGAAGCTGCTACAGCAATAGGTATATTTTTAAATTTAATGAGTATTTGCTGACTCTAGCTGTATGCTAGACCTTCTACGCAAAGAAAAAGGTTAAGGTACAGTCCTTGCCTCATCAGAGAGACAAGATACACAATATTAATATAAAAGTTAAACTTGTTGCCAAAGTAAAGACAAGAGGTATCAGAGGAATTCAGAAGAGGGACTAATCTATGAGGGCCAAATAGGAAAAGAGAAAGTACTGCTTGAGCTCTGGAACATAAAGGATTTATTTATTTATTTATTTTTAAAAATGTATTCATTGTCCCAACATTTAATGAACACCAATAACAGACCCTGCTCTAGCTAGAGATAGAGCAGTGTAGAAACAGTCTCTGCCCAAATTAGACTCACATGGGGGAAGGAAGGGGAAGGAGCCTGATAAACAAATAAATGTATGTCAATAAGAAGTGCTGTAAGTAACAAGTAGTAAGTTAAGTGTTTTTTTTTTTTTAAGGCAGGGTAAAAGAGATACAGAATGAAGGTCAACAAATGCTACTTTGGGTGAACAGATTCCTGGAAGCAGTGTTTGGGAGTGAGCCATGTGAGTTTTAAGACACAATTCCCTTATCAAATGTATGATCTGCAAATATTTTTTTCCCATTCTGTTAGCTGCCTTTTAATTTTCTTCATGGTGCTCTCTGAAGCACAAATGTTTTAAATTTTGATTAAGTCCAATTTATCTATTTTTTCTTTTGTTGCTTATGTTTTTGGTGTTGTATCTAAGAAACTCAAGTGCTTAATCCAAAGTCATAAAGATTTATATCTGTTTTTATTCTAAGAATTTTATAGCTGTAGTTCTTATATTTAAATCTTTGATTCAACTTAAATTTTTTTAAGAGTTTATTTTTAAGTTATCTCTTCACCCAACGTGGGGTTCAAACTCACAATCCTAAGATTAAGAGTTGCATGATCCACTGAACAAGCCAGCGAGACGCCCATTCAGTTAATTTTTGAGTATGGCGTGAGGTCTGCATTCAACTTCATTATTTGCATATGGATATCCAGTTGTCCCAGCACCATTTCTTAAAGACTATCCTTTCCTCATTGAAAACTTTTGCCACCCTTGGTGAAATTCAACTGAACACAAATGTAAGGGTCTATTTCTGAACTCTCAATTCTGCTCCACTGGCCTGTATCTTCCTTATGTGAGTACCATACTGTTTGATTAATGTAGCTTTGTAGTAAGTTCTAAAATCAGTGGGCCCTAAGACTGTTTATCTTTTTCAAGACTTTTTCTGGATCTCTTGATTTTACATATGACCAGTTTGTCAATTTCTACAAAAAAATAGGATTTGATAGCAATTATGTTGAATATGATCAATTTGGTGAGCACTGGCACTTTAATGAGTTAAGTCTTCTGATCCATAAACATGAGCTGTCTTTCCACTTAACTTAGATCTTTAGCTTTTTTCAACAGTGTTCTACAGCTTTCAGTATACAAGTCTTGCACATATTCCTGAGTACTGAAATTTTTTTCTTAATTTTGTTTTTGCATTATTTATTCCTTAAAAATAAATTAGGTTTTGCAATAATGCTCTTGTATCTCACAACTTTGCTGAACTTACTGGTTCTAATAATTTGTGTGTGAGTATATGTGTGTGTATTCCTTAGGAGTTTCTATATACAAGACCACATTGTTTGTAAACAGAAATAGTTTGATCTCTTCCTTCCCAATCTTGATGCCTTTCATTTCTATTGTTATTCTCTGTATCTTATACATTTTGTGTCAATACTCTTTTATATCTAATATTTAATAAAAACATTAAGAAATAGTGGTTAAAAATTATGCATACTCAGCATCCAGAGTTTTTCATTAGCAAAACCAAAAGAAATTGCTATAAACAATGCAAGTGACAGGTATACCCCAAAATAGAAAACCAATTAACATTAACTTTACCAAGGACATCTCTTTGAATTGGCCTTAAAAAGTGTATCTATTCCGATATATTATCCAAGCAAAGGTATTAACAATTTTTTCTTAATTTTAAAAGTCTTATTGCTAATCATTATGGGGACAAACAAAAAAACCTATAAAATAACAGCACAAAAACACAATAATAAATACAAGTCAGCTGCAAACATTTATTCTTGCTTTCTTCATCCTAATTAGAATTCCCTATGCAATTATCTTTTGAATTTATTATGGCATATTTTTAAGATGTTTATCAATAGCAAAGACTCTTAAATCACTTTTTAAAGACTGTCATAGTCTCATCAAGAACCAACTATTGCTAGAAACATGAAAAATCTGGAAAGATAATTCAGACAGACTTTATTGGAATACCAGCTTTCCTAGTTAGTGGCTATGTGAATCCTAGACAAGTACTTAAAAACTTTGTTAGTCCCTGTTTGCTCAGCTGTAAAAAGAGTCTAAAAGTTACCTCAGAGTTCTATGAAACCTGTGAAAATCAGGAGAGATAATTAATACAGATAAAGTACCCCACAATTAATGTTAGGCATCCCTCTCCCTTACTACAATCATCATTACAGCCAATTAATGTTATTGCTAATAATTACAGTGAAAAACATTTCCTGAACACTTACAATGTGCTAGGAATTGTTCTAAGTACTTTAATGTACAGGGAGTCCTCACTTTGCATTACAGTGTAGGACTGTAAAAATGATCCAGCAAGCTGAAACTGTGCAAAGTGATTTATGGAAAATATTGATTATTCTGCAACCTTCAAAAATTCGTCACAATGTTAAAGCTCCTTCCTTGTTTATGTTAATCAGTGAGTCTTCACGAAGTTCTTCCGGATCAAATCTAGAGTCTCTCCAGCAATGGCAGTGTCAATCAACATCCCTATAGTCAGCTATTTCTTCCAAAACTCCATCTAGATTTGACTGATTTTCACTTTTTTCAGTGTTATCATTTTTCATTTCTTTGATGCACTTCCATCCTTATTCACCCATTCCCTTCTGATCATCCACATTTGGAAAATGTCACATGGATTTATGATGAGACAAGAAGGTAAGACTATCACATGGTTTGCTGTTTGTATGAACCGAGTAACAGATACGCAGCGACCAATCACCAAGACTTTGAAAGAAGTGACATGATTAGTCGATACTCATGATTCACCTCTGTTATTCACATAATGATTTATGGACTCTAGCGCTAGCAGTGAAGAGTGTCCTTTATCTAATTATAGTTAATATACCAGGGAGACTTAAATCTGAGCTGTGTTGTTGGGAGACTGGCATCATTTAATTAAAATGTGGTAAATGAAAATCTATATAAAAAAAGAACTGCTTATACAGTCTCTGTTTCATCTTGATAATAATGCTAAGTGGTACTATCACTACTGTTCTACAGATGAAAAAACTGGGACACAAAAATGTGTCATTTAGTCACTAACTAGTAATATAGTTAGGCTAGGCTTTAAGAAACAATATTAACTGTAATGTATAGTAAATGTAAATAACTACAAGCGGTTTACTGGAGACTTAGAATTTATTTTAGCTCCTATGTTTTCTAAAAGATTTAAAGAAATGCCTTTTAAAAATCATTATTTCAGAATCTGCTGAAGTTTAAACACTAAAGCAAATATACTCTCAACTTGTAATTTCCTAAGAGTACAAAAGAAATTAACTGTTTCACTCCTTTTTATTTCCTAATGTCACTTAAAACCTCTTGTCACAGGACAAAATCCTTTTCATCTAAATTTAGAATTGAAAAGAAAAATCATTACACTCAGATTTATTTAATTCCTATTTTTAAACCAAATCTCTGAGTCTGTTCATTTCATGGAATAAATGATCTTTACCTTTCCAGTTTATTTTTTAATATACTAAATCAGTAGTTTCTAGTTTTAAATATTAATGATCCTTTCATTCATATTTACATTAAAACCAGACAATCTTTTCTCTCTGAAAGACAAATATACCACTTACAAAATAAATACTGTCAAACTACCAAGACATTTTTTATACTTTGCAAGATTGGTCATTAAGGTCAACCTATTTTTGGAATGGTTTCCTTGAATGCTGCCTTGCTCACAGTCTTGATAACTTTTTGGCTCTAAGAAAATAAGTATCAAAGACACTCTTCAAAATCCGAAGAATAAAAAAGCACGCGGCGGGGGTGGGGGTGGCTCGGTGGCTCAGTTGGTTAATCATCTGCCTTCGGGTCCTGGGATTGAGTCCCACATCAGGCTCCTATCTCAGCAGAAAGGCTGCTTCTCCCACTCCCTCTGCCTACTCTCCCTACTTGTGCTCTGTCAAATAAATAAATAAATTCATTAAAAAAAAAAAAAGCACATGAAAACAAAATAAAAATGGCATACAGGTTCAGGGCAGTTGTGTTTGCTATGTTCTTGGAACTTCTCTGGAAAGAACATTACTCATTTGAATCATCTGTCCAGTCACAAAGCATGGTGTAAATTCCCAGAAAAGAGATACAGCAGTAGTAGTTGATAAGAAGTTACACAGTAAACATGATATCTCTGATTATCTAAGTTTTCAAGAAGTTACAGGGATGCCTTCCGTCTTCTCATGCACGGCTTCTGGAAGACACAACTAGTTTTCCGAGGATATTACATGTCACTCAGACCCCTCCCAATTATCTCAGGCATCTTTTACTCAACAAACAAAAGTTCTTCCAGAAAAAAACCTTTATGTAAAACAGCTGTGAAATCTGACAAGCACTAAGGCCTTTCTATGCCTAAACCATCACTAACAGAAGGAACCTAACCACAAGTGGTACAAATGGGTCCTTTCAGATTCTGAACAGAATTATCAATTTGATAGTTATTTAGCAGTTGAATGTAACACAAAGTGATATGGGGTTATGTGAGAGGAACGTAGGACTTATGAGGTTAACACTCTGTACTTTATGAGTTTGTTGACTATTTGTTTTTTTGTAAAATACATACTAAGTAATATAATTTAGCCTCATAACTCACAAAAACCTAAAATGTGCTTTTACATGATCCTTAATTTCTTTTTTAAAGTGACTCAGTTATGAAGCTGTGCCTTGCTTAGTAACTTTTAAAGTATCTGCTACTGCATTTACCCTTATGGTTTCCAGAGTGGATTTCAGCAACAATGAGCCCACTATACCCAACAACATAAAATCCCTAATTTGCATTTTTATGTCACTGACATTCAAGCCAAAGTTTAGGACTTAGCAAAATCATGCTTAATTATACAATAAAATGGAATAAATATAAAGTTAACTTTCTATTAAAGCATTAGGTTAATATGCAGCATTTAGTATTTTAAAAACAAATTTTCAAACAATTAAGCTGAAACAATAAATATAATGCTTTTGGTAAAAACATTCTATTTGGTAAAAAAGTTTCATGTACATTTTAAGTTCTTTTGAGGATACAAAATAATATTTGTAGTGACAGATTCCATACAACGGGAAGGGGTGCTAATTTTCTTTTTTTTTTTTTTAAAGATTTTATTTATTTATTTGACAGAGATCACAAGTAGGCAGAGAGGCAGGCAGAGAGAGAGGAGGAAGCAGAAAGCCATATGCGGGGCTTGATCCCAGGACCCTGAGATCATGACCTGAGCCGAAGGCAGAGGCTTAACCCGCTGAGCCACCCAGGTGCCCCAGGGGTGCTAATTTTCAACCAAATGCCTTCATTTTGCAGATTTTCATGGAGGTAAGAACAGGAATGAAGCTAAAAAACATAACTTCAGAATTTATAATTTCGCAGAGTAATCTACTTTTGAACTAGTTAGTGTAAAACCAACAAATAAAGAACACAAACTGTTTAGCCAATTTGCTTTAAAATACACATCTTCAGTAGATGCACATTATAATACTGATAAGCAGAACTAGAGATTTATTAATTAATGCTCCTCTTTATACAGGGTGAGAGGAGAAATTTTAAATAAAGGAGTAATTCTCGAAGTGTGTCCTGTAACCAGCAATAATCTGTGAGGATTCTCTACGTATTCTATAAATCGTAAGACTTATCTTGTCCCTTAGTTCCCTTACACTATGCTCTCACTGTTTTCCTCTTATCTGCATCTTTTAAAATGGTCTGTTACTCTTTACTGGTTCTAGGTTCTCTACGCTTAAGTCTCACTTCCCCACTTCCTTTGGAAATCTAACTGATCCATCTCCCTCCCAGGTCTCTAGTCTTGTCACCCCTGAAATTCATTCTTCAAACTGTAGACAAAGAAAACTTTCTTTGACTTTCTTTCTTTTTTAAAGAAGATTTTATTTATTTGACACAGAAAGAGAGAGCACAGGCAGGTGGAACAGCAAAGGGAAAGGGAGAGAAGCAGATTCCCCGCTGAGCAGGGAGCCCGATGTGGGGCTCAATGTGGGGTTTGGATCCCAGAATCCTGGGATCCAAATGCTTTACCAACTGAGCCACCTAGCCGCCCCACAGAGAGAGCTTTCTAAAATGTGAATCTGACTGAGACGCTTCCATTTTTACATCATTTAGCGTCCCTCACTTCCTTTGACTTTTAGGTAAAATCCCCAACTCCTCAACATGATTTTAAGGTTTTGCTGGCTCTGGTCCCTACTTACTTCTCTAGCTTCATTCTCACACATCTGCCCCCACATTTTCCACTTCAACAGTAGCAAATTTTCAATTCTATAGTCTTACACCTTTTCAGCTCTTTAGAGTTGCCTCTGATGGGAACATAGCTCACCCTTCTTCATTTGGCCAGCTCACCCTTGAGATTCAGCTTGCTTAGCAATGCCTCAGGTAATCTTTCTATATTCTTCCCACCAATCCTCAGACCATGCTATACTTGGCCTAGCATATTACTTTTCAGATGATATTAAAATTAATTTGTAGGGGCGCCTGGGTGGCTCAGTGGGTTAAGCCGCTGCCTTCGGCTCAGGTCATGATCTCAGGGTCCTGGGATCGGGTCCCGCAACGGGCTCTCTGCTCAGCAGGGAGCCTGCTTCCTCCTCTCTCTCTCTCTATCTGCCTCTCCGTCTACTTGTGATCTGTGTCTGTCAAATAAATAAATAAAATCTTTAAAAAAAAATTAATTTGTAAATTAATTAATTTCTATATTCTCTCTTCCTGCATACTGTAAAAGCTACAACCAGGTTGCTTATCTTGTTCCCCTTTAGTTTTTATTCCTAGTGTCTAGTAGATATAATACTAATACTTCATTTACTAGCAATTTTCTCAAATTAAACATTCCTCAAAATGGGTAACACCTTCCAAAACATTTACATAATTTTTAAAGAAACAAACTGAAAAGTTTCTGTTAAGTATTCCTTGAATTTTGGTAATTTAAAAATCTACTTTGTTGGGGCACCTGTGTGACTCAGTGGGTTAAGTGTTTGCCTTCCACACAGGTCAGGATCCCAGGGTCTGGGATCAAGACCCGCATTGGGCTCGTGCTCAGCAGGGAGTCTGCTTCCTCCCCTCACCCCTCCTGCCCCTGCCCCATGATCTCTTTCAAATAAATGAATAAAATCTTTTAAAAAAATCCCCTTTGTTATTTAACAGTTAGCTGCCTATAAGGAATATCTGCCAGAAGCAAAGCTATTATTCAAATCTCCACGTCCCCAATCCTATTGTAAACTATCACAATGCCCTAACCTTCTCATAGTGGCCTCTCTACCTCTCCACAATTACCTCAAGTCAAAGATGATTATTCTCCAACAATCTCCTTATCAAGCAAATAAAAGGCAAGGTCAGCATTTTCTTAGCTCTCCACTGATACTTCTAAACTACCAGTTCTCAAACTTTAGTTTGGGTAAGAACCACCTGAGAACGTATTAAAATTCAGCTTCTTTTCAGCTGTCCACTATGATCTCATTAAATTGGAGTATGAAGCCAAGGAGCCAGAATTTCAAATAAGCCAGGTGGCGCTGACACAGCTAATCCTTTGCCTACATTTTAGGAACTCTGCCGTAGAGAACTGTTTTTGAATATTTGTACATTACTGACTCCCATCCCACATTTCCTTGTGGGCCGCATTACCTCACTGCCCTCTTTCCCACCTTAACATGGCCATCTACTTTCTTTTTAGCCAACCCCAAATACTTATTATGGGCTTCGGCACATCCAGGTTTTCTGCTCTATCCCCAACTCTTCCATTATTCTGGATGTTCCCAATCTTTTGCATGCACTTGGGCACTTTCAGAGAATGCAATGATTCTATGTTCAGTTTGCCATTCTTTCCAAACTGATATAAGGTCCAAGCTGAGTTTTCATAGCTCAACAAAAACATAGCCTATAATGACACGGTATGTAGTCTGTTGTCTTTTTTTTTTTTTAATACAAACTGTGAAATATTTAAAATGAAATAAAATCTATTGCATGAGTTTGCCTACCTCTGTTGATACTGAAAGATGGGTGGTATAATAATAGTCTGTTACTGTGTGTATGATTTTTTTTCTCCTTGGTATACTTGTAGGAGCCCAAATTTGGTAGTTTGACATAGGTTTGGTAATTTGTAGTTGGACAATGGGTCAAAAAAAAGAGGGAAGATAAAAGATAGACTAGATTAATGAAGTACAATCCAACCTATACTTTCATCTCAGATTTCATTAACCTCTTCATCTTGAATTCCTTTCATCTTTCATCCCCCATTCTTCTTAAGCCACTGGAATTCCCATGGCCACTCTTTGGGACCTTGTCATTACTCAGGAAGCAATAACTCTGGAATTTTTAAGTCTAATAACTCACTTTTTGGTCACAAATTACTGTATCTGTTATTCTACTTGATCAAGTTAGCAATCTCCCGACTCATCTATTTTCTCCATTTTATCAACACACACACACAAACACACAAAATCTGTCTCCTCTCTATCTCTCCCACTTCCCCTCTCATTCAGTCAACAAGCGTTTAACAAGAACTTACAGAATCACTGTTATTAATCACTATTAAAAACTATTTTAATAGTTTTCTGTCTACCCTCTTGGCCTCACCCACTCCCCCTTATACCCCCCTAAACTAGATTTTAAATAGTACTGAAATTTGATAAGAATGATATCACGTACCAACCTCCATCAAAGGAATGCTGAATTCAAAGACTTATCACTGTGGGAACATTCGTATGTATCTACATTCAAAACAACTGCTACTAGAAATAAAAAAAACTTATTCAAGATAGAGTTTGCTTATAAAGACAGAATCTACTATCTATTTTATAGGCACAATATCTTATAATTAGGATAGATAAGGCTTCCGCCCCTCATTAAAAATTGTATTTATTCACACTTTTCTTTTTTTTTTAAATTTTGTTTATTTATTTGACAGAGATCACAAGTAGGCAGAGAGGCAGGCAGAGAGGAGGAAGCAGGCTCTCTGCTGAGCAGAGAACCCAATGTGGGGCTCGATCCCAGGACCCTGGGATCATGACCTGAGCGGAAGGCAGAGGCTTTAACTCACTGAGCCACCCAGGCGCCCCTTATTCACACTTTTCAATAGAAATTCCAATTGGGCGTTAATACATAAAAGATGTAGATATAATAAACACATATTTAAAAACTTAATTTGTGATCATAGTACTAAGAATATATTCTCTATTTGAAAAGTAAGTATTTGCATGGGTTAAACAATCCTTGAAAAAACATCTGCCATACCTCTGAAAGGGTCCATGGCACACATTTGGTAAAAACTGGCCTTTGGAAAAAGTCCCCATCAAATCAGTATTGCCACTGATGGAGCTACCAAATTTTTCAGATGTGCGTAATGCAGATATGTGATACTGAATAATATATAAAATATGGAGACAAACTGTCATCATATGCTATTCAAACTCTAGGATAAGGTGGTTGAAGTAGAAAACATGATAAATTTTTTAAGTCCTCATACTGGAATTCATTCCTTTATTGAGCAACTACAATGAAATCATAAACTGTGCTGTGTGCACACTGTTTCTGCCCTAAAGTTGATTTCAATCTCTTGGGAAAAACAGATCAGTAAATGGGCAGTTACAGCAGATCAGTAAATGGGCAGTTACACGTGAGGGGAGGAAATGTGTCCAAAACAAGCGTTCTGACCATTTTTATTCTTATGTGCCTTCCCAAATCTTCTCCAGACTGCTAGAGTTTATTATCCAGACTGATAAGTACAGGAGAATGGAGAAACTACTTAGTTCAATAAAAACCTTAGAACAATAACAACAAAGACCACGTAAACAAAATTTCAAGAGCAATGATGATGATGCATGCTGGGAAATTAAGGACACAAGATGGATGTATCAAGTCTAAGAGTATAGTACATCTTCCTGTTGCACAGAAGTCTAGAAACATGTTTCTAGTTCTGGCTTTAACATGTGTTTTCATTCACTCATTTATTCACTGAACATTTAATGAAAGCCTTGCTTGTCTCTTACGTGGCAGCACTGCAGATAAGGTAATGAATGAATGCAAACATTTTTGCCCTCACTTTACTTATAATCAAGTCACATAAGCCTTTGTGATACAGCCAGTTTAATGGTAATTTCATCACAACCTCAAAGGTCCTTTTCCTCAACTGTAAAGTAAAGTAGGATCTGCAAAGAACTCCTACTAAAGGATCTGCAAAGGATCTGCAAAGAACTCCTACTAAACTAAAATCCTGTGATTTAATTCAAAACTTAAGACCCAGGAAACTAAGGATCCATAGGCAGGGATCAGGGAGTCCTAAACTCTCTAAAACTGAATGCAAAATTTGGCAGTTTTGTGTATATGTATATTTTTTCCAGAGAAAAGGTCCACAGGTGGACAAAACTAAATTATGGGTTTTAGTTTTGGGCCTACCACAGAAAAAGTTTTTGTTTTAACTCTATCTACTAGGATAATTTCGCTGAATTTGGCAAGTATAACTTAACAAGAACTTTCAACTTTGTGGAGCTGATATTTGCTTCTTCTCTTTAATTCATGTCATGAATTTGCTTGTTTTTAATCTAATATTTTGACCAGCACTTTAACAGAATAAATTAAAATATATGGTTTACAAGTCAAAGAATAATTTATATTCTTCTAAGATTAAATTTGCCTGATCTTTAAAAAGCAAGAATTTTTATTTAGAAAAAATATTTTTCCTGTAAAAAACTGTTATAATATTAAGACTATTTATTATTCTATCATCTCTCTCTATAGTTGCTGCCCCTTATCTTGAAAAAGAGTAACCTGCCTCAAAACATTAACATACGTTAAGCTGTTACCAGGGGATTTCTAGGACAAGCTCTTTCCTTACAATCTCTATTAGAATGTAAATGTTGAGTTAGCTTCCAAGCAGGGCCTCTTGTAGGACGGACTAAGAGGGGAAACCAAATAAAGAATGAAACATCTGCAATGAGACAAAAACCAGGACAGAAACATTCACTGCCTGTGCCACAGTGACACCAACTGGCCAGTCAAGATAGGACAACTTAATAAACTAACATCTTAATTTTATAGGACTTTGTTTTTTGAAGGGTATTACATAGTATGCTATAAATAAATAAATCAACAATCTTTTAAATAAAAGTCATTATATGATTTTAAACAACAAACAGGTATAGAAGGAAGATGTATATAAGTAAAATACCTCAAAACTCTGGTTATGATCCAGTTTTACACAAGACATCTTTACTAGTCCTATAAAATAGTCTAATGATAAGTAATATATTTTCACACTTATTTTCCATATGAAACTTTATCAATATTAAAATATGAACATGGACCTGAAGTTAAAAGCAATTTTCCTTTTATTGCTTAGAAAAATAAAGGACAGAAAGTATGACAAAATTGAGGTAAATAATATACCTATGAGGTCTTGAGTATAATTTATTCAAAATGGTTGAAAGATGCTTTTAAGATACTGTTTTCACTCATGGTAAAAGGGATCACACAGCCAATGTTATTTTAATTCAAGGATATTAAATATGTAAGAGACTCTCATGATGAATATCTTTTTAATAAGAGCAGGTACAACCAGAAACAAGTTTTATGATGTTCAATTTCTTCAGGAAGGTGAAGTGGGGTGTACTACTTGAAGTAGATTACTGCTTCTTAAGGAACCTTGCCCACAGGTAAAGTTCACATCCAATAAAAGAGACCTCCAGGAGAATATCTTTTTTCCTTCTCTTACTGCCCAAAAGTGAAGTAACACTGCAGAAGAATGTCCAAAAAGAGAATTTGACATTAACCAGTAAGTAAACTTACAAAGTAGTAAGTTAGCTGGCTTTGACTGGATAAGCAAAGAGCTTAGAAATTATTAGAAAAAGGCACACACACAACAGAAAAATCGACAAAAAACTTGAGAAAGGGCTTCATAAAAGATAAATGGTTTTTGAGAATATGTCAATGAGAATATGAAAGTATGCTCAACATCATTAGTCATTAGGGAAATGCATATGAAAACCAGAGTGAGATACCATCAGAATGGCTAAAATTAAAAAGTATGAAAATACTAAGATTTGGTAAGGATGTTTAACATCTAGAACTCTTATCCATTGCTGGTAGGATTGTCAACTGGTCCAACCACTTTGGAAAATTAGTTAACAATATCTACCAGAGCCAAACATCATGTATCTGGCAATTCCATTCTAGAGTATATACCCAATGGAAGCAGGTGATCATGTACACCAAAAGACTGTACCAGAATAGTCATAACAGCTTTATTCATATTAGCCATGGACTGGAAACAACCTAGGTATCCATCAATTGCAGAATGGATACACAAATCGTGGTATATTAACACAATGGAAAACTACATTACAATGAAAAAGAATTAAGCCAGTCAAAAAAGAGTACATAATGTATGATTCCATTTATTTGTAGTCAGGAACAGTTAAAAGTATCTAGGATATAAAGTTAGATTAGCAGTGATTACCCTGGGAGGAAGGGAAGTATACTGCCTAGAAGAGGGCAAGAGAGCCAGTTAAAGTCCTGGAAATGTTCTGTATCTTGATGTAGGCGGTGGTTCCACTTAAGTTGTACACAGAACATTTGTGCTTTTTTTAAAAAATCTGTGATCTTGAGGGTTTTTTAAAAGACTGATTTGAGAGAGAGAGAGAGAAGCACGCATGAAGACACGTGCACAGGGGGAGGAGCAGAGAGAGAAAGGCAGAAGCAGACTCCCCACTGAGCATGGAGCCTGATGGGGTACAACCTCACAACCCTATGATCATGATCTGAGCCGAAATCAAGAATCAGACACTTAACAGACTAAACCGCCCATGTGCCCCATTAACATCTGTGCCTTTTACTGTGTATAAGCTATAGCTCCAAACAAAATAAAACGAAAACAAGAAAAAGAAGAGGCTTAAGGGGGCAGGTGCATCTCCAGAACAACTGCAACAAATGTATGGCATTTTTCTTGGACAAAAGTCATCAGACTGCCTATTAGAATATCAACTCCCTGCTGGCAGGTATTGTGATTTTTATTCACTACTATATCTCTGTACCTGGTACACAGCAGATACCTGATAAATATTTGCAAAATAAGGGGCGCCTGGGTGGCTCAGTTGGTTCAGTGTCTGCCTCCAGCTCAGGTGTCTCAGAGTCTTGATCGCTCCCTGTTCAGTGGGGAATCTACTTCTCCCTCTCCCTTTGCGTTTCCCACACCCACTCTTGCTCTCTCTAATAAAATCTTAAAAAATATATATTTGCAGAGTAAGTTTGCAAAAGGAGCCGTTACCAAAAGTAAAATGCAGCAATCATTAACTAAAATCTTGGTATAATGAGTTATTTGAATTAGCAGAAGTTTATAAAGTAATTGCTAGAGTCTAATGACGGTAACTTGAATTAGCTTATTATGCAGATTTGTCTTAGTACTTTGAAACACAAGAAAGACTAAACCTGACGTGGAAACTTCCTTTTTATGTTCAGAACTTAAGGTCTCTTCCTTCTGTGAGTCACTCTATATTAGGTCATAGGGGCTCAGAAACCAAGTTAAAACACTTGCAATTAAAATAAACCTGAAGTCTGAAGATACAATCATTGCTTCCAAAAAATTGCTAAGGCAAAAATAAGTGAAATTCAGTGGGACTTACTAAAATCAGTTATAACAATCTATCTAAAACTGGTTTCTCCTCAACTCTAGGGGTCACTTGGCAATGTCTGGAGACATTTTTGTCACAACTGGGGGGTGCTATTGGAATCTAGAAGAACAGGTCAGGGATGCTCTTAACCATCCTATATGCAGAGGTCAGCCCTCTACAACAAGGAGTTTATCCAGCCCAAAATGTTCAGAGGGCTGAGATTAAGAAATCCTGATCTAAAATATCACCTTTTATTAAAATAAAGGATTTTAAAAAATAAAAGATTTTATTCTCGAGCTTATGAACTAAAGAGTCTTATCTGAATTATAAAATAAGTTTCTTTCAACTATTACTTTTTCAAAAATATAAACACTATATATATATATATTTTTTTTAAAGATTTTATTTATTTATTTGACAGACAGAGATCACAAGTAGGCAGAGAGGCAGGCAGAGAAAGAGGGAGGCAGGCAGAGAAAGAGGGAAGCAGGCTCCCTGCTGAGCAGAGAGCCTGATGCAGGGCTTGATCCCAGAACCCTGGGACCATGACCTGAGCCGAAAGCAGAGGCTTTAACCCACTGAGCCACCCAGGCGTCCCTAAACACTATATTTTTAAAGTTAAAGTTGTGCAGGTGCACCTGGATGGTCCTGAGTTCAAGCCCCATGGTGAAAAAAACAAAAAAAAAGTAAAGTTGTACTCACGTATCAAATGTCATAAAAAGATATTTAGTGTAAATCTCTCCAGAGATAATAATCATCACCATCATTTCTAGGACTATCCTAGGCATATTACTCACTTTACCTTATTTAATATCAATATCCCCATGAAAGTAATACTCTCATTTATAGTGTTTAGAAACAAGAATTAGAAGAGATTAAATAAATACTTGCCTAAGATTATACAGCTATAAATGGCATAGTGGAAATCTGCACCCACATTATCTCCAAACCCATGGTGTTTCCATTAAAATGCATTAAATTTCAATTTCAAATGAGAGTCAAATCAAAATTAAAAGCTCCTCAAGTTTCATTTTCCACAGAGTCAATATGCCACTTTAGAAAGTGAATAGCAAAGTCAGGAGAAGCCTCCTTAGGAATTATGTACTAAGGACACAAAGAAAAGAAATTAGTGCCAATTTTTGAAAGGATAACCTAGAGTTAATATTTTTTCTTATCACAAATAAAATTAAATAGTTTTATAAAGTTATATGCCAAAGTCATCAGATGTGCTCTTGTTCTGGTCATACAACAGAATTACTGATGATAACATCAAAGCCTAAATGCTTACTGGCTGGGAGCTTAATCTTGATAACTCACTAACATGACCCACGTAGTCATCCCTACATGGTAACAGATTCCTAACGCTTCAGCCAGTCTAAGAAAATATTCCTATATTAAACTCTATTACTTTCATCTCAACATTTAAGGGCTTATCATGATTCTCTGTATTAAGAGAAAAAAAAGTATTCTTACCCTATTAAAGCCATGTTCACGAGAATCATCAACTTCTCCATTACTAGTTACTGGAATTTCTGCTGCTGAATTTTTGGGAGATTCTTGAGCCATGCTAGACTCCTTAAAAAAAAAAAAAGAAAAGAAAAAAGAAAGTTGTAAATAACACCAAATCATAAAAGGCAAATACTGAGAAGACTATTCATGTTTATAGTACTTAAAAGCCATTATTATAGCATCTTAAAAAATAATTACAACCTACCTAACACGTATAAACATGATAGCAATCTAATAAAATACGCTTCTGGCATTTGAAACTGCACTCAACTTAGGTTTCTTGTTTTAAAAAAAATATTACTTGTAAATCCCAGTGGGCAATATCCTTGCCTCACAGTGTAATAACAGACTAGCAGTTACAACTGAAAAAAATATCACAGAAAGCCAAGAATGATTATTAATTCCACTACAGCAGCTCTAGTTTTTCTGTTGTATATAATGGGCTTCTAGGTCAGCTTTTGTCTTAAGGGTTTCCCTGATATAACAACTTTTATTTTATTTTTCTTTTAAAGATTTATTTATTTATTTGAGAGAGACAGAACAGAGAGAGAGTGCAAGGGAGAAGCAGACTCCCTGCTGAGCAAAGAGCTTGACTCCAGGGCTCTCCGGAGCTTGTTCTTAGGACCTGAGCTGAAAGCAGATGCTTAACCGACTGAGCCACCCAGGCACCCCATAACAAAATTTTTTATTTTATTATTTTATTATTTTTTTAATGGTCTTGAGTTCAGATCACTATTTTTTTTTAAGTTTTTTTTTTTTTTTAATTTATTTGACAGAGCACAAAGTAGTCAGAGAGGCAGGCGGTGGGGGGGGAGGGGGAAGCAGGCTCCCTGCTGAGCAGAAAGCCCGATGCAGGGCTCCATCCCAGGACCCTGATGTCATGACCTGAGCCGAAGGCAGAGGTTTAACCAACTGAGTCACCCAGGCAGCCCTAAAGTAGTATCTATTTTAAAAGAACTTGAAATGTCTTGTTTGGAGGATATCTGACTACTTTATGCATAAATTAACAGAAATTCAGTGACTTCTACTAAGAAAAACTCTTTCACAGTCCCTAATTAAGGAATGGCCACTAACTGAATTAAAAAAGATAACAGGCTGGCTGATCCACAGTTGTAAAAAACACTTAACATAAAATTTACCATCTTAAAGATTTCTAAGTGTACAGTTCAGTAGTATTAAGTATGTTCACACTGTTGTATAATCAATCTCCAGAACTTTTTCACCTTATAAAACTGAAACTCCATACACATTAAACAGCAACTCTCCATTTCCCCCTCAACCCTAAGCCTTGGCAAGCATAATTCTACTTTCTGTTTCTATGAATGTGACTATTCTGGATACCTCATCAATGGAATGATATAGTATTTGACTTTGTGACTGGCTTATTTCACTTGGCATAATGTCCTCAATATTCAACTATGTTGTTAAAATGTATCAGAATTTTTCCTTCTTAAGGCTAAATAATATTCCATTGTATGTATATACCACATTTTATCTATCCATTCATCCAATAATGGACACTTGGATTGCTTCTGTCTATTGTAAATAATGCTTCTATAAACACATGTATGCAGATATCGCTTCAAGATTCTGTTTTTAATTCTTCTGGAAATAAATCAGAAGAGGGATTGCTAGATCATATGGCAACTGTATTTTTAAATTTTGGAAGAAATAGCATGCTGTTTTCCATAACGGTCGCGCCATTTTATAGTCCCACCAAGAGTGCACAAAGGATCCAATTTCTTCATATACTTCCCAACAATATTTATTATTTTTTGGTAGTAACTATTGTACCAGGTAAGAAGTAATACCTCCTTATGGTTTTGACTTATATTTCCCTGATGATTAGTAATACTGAACACCTTTTTATATGCCTATTGGCCATTTGTATATCACCTTTGGAGAAATGTCTATTGAAGTCCTTTGCCCATTTTCTAAATTGGGTTGTGTTTTTATTACTGAATTATAGGAGTTCTTCCTTATTCTGGATATAACCACATCAGAAGTATGGTTTGCCAATATCGTCTCCCATTCCATAGGCTGCCCTTCTACTCTGTTGATTTTGTCCTTTGATGCACAGAAGTTTTCAGTTTTAATGTAGTTCAATTTGTCTATTTTTACTTTTGTTTCCAGTGCTTCTGGTATAATATTCAAGAATTCTTTGCCAAATGAATGTCATGATGGTTTTTCCCTGTTTTTTTCTTCTAAGAGCTTTATAGTTGTTTTTTTTTTTTTTCTTTTCAAGATTTTATTTATTTATTTGACACAGAGAGAGAGCGAGATCACAAGAGGCAGAGAGGCAGGCAGAGAGAAAGGGGGAAGCAGGCTCCCTGCTGAACAGACAGCTTGATGCAGGGCTCGATCCTAGGACTCTGAGACCATGACCTGAGCTGAAGGCAGAGGCTTAACCCACTTAGCCACCCAGGTGCCCCAAGCTTTATAGTTTTAGGTCTCATATTTAGATCTCTGATCCAATCTGAGCTGATTTTGTATATAAGGGTCCAACTTCCTTCTTTTGCATGTGGATTACACAGTTTTCCCTGCACCATCTATTGAAAAGATTTTCCTTTTTCCATTGAATGTTCTTGGCATCTTGGATTCTTTTGAGATTCCTATTTTCCTCACTGCTACTGCATCCTTACAATACACCTAGATTTCCTGTGGCTGTTGGAGTTAGGTATCTGCCTCTTGCAAATAAGAGACACTTATAACTTACTAGTTATTTGGTCTCCAGTTCAGCCTGGAAGACTAAGATATAGCTATCTAAAATAATCACCACTCTTTCCAATTGTAAGATAAGTTCTTACTTTCTTTTTCCTAAAAGCAGCTGGTGATTCAACAGGTATTTACTATCTTCTAGTAACGTACATGGGATAAAGCAAAAATAGAAATCAGGTCTTAGGCTGACATAAACCTAAAGTGTAATACAGACCAAAAAAATGAATAAGTAACTATAATACAGTGGGGTGAACACCAGAGGGAAGCACTCAACAATGCAGTGGTGAGCATTAAGAGGGAAAACTTAATCAGCAATGGTATTTACGCGGAATCTTGCAGGATAACAAATTGGGATACAGTAAAGGAAAGATTCTAAATATAAGGAATAATAGGAGCACAGTGGAAAAGAGTCTGGTATATTCTAGAAATTGCAAGTAAAGCAACTTGGTTACAATGGTAATTCCTCATTCATATACTCACTGGTTCAACTCATCTACTGAACACTTTATAATGTGACAGGCACAATTTCAGACACACAAGACAGAGTGGTGAACAAAACAGACAAGACTCTATCCTCATCAAGCTTACACAAGACAGAGTGGTGAACAAAACAGACAAGACTCTATCCTCATCAAGCTTACATTTTAGTTGGGGGGAAAAGCAGATAAATATGCATGTCACAGTCGTAAGTGCTAACGGGCATGTATATGTGCACATGTGCTGTTCTAAACAGAGTGGTCAGAGAAAACCTCAGAAGAGGTTATTAAGTCATAAGAATATTGGGGAGTACAGCATTCTAGGCAGAGGGAATAGTAAGTACAAAGACAAAAAGGTGGGAAGAAGCTCAGCTTTTCAAGCAAAAACAAGAAGGCCATGTGCCTTGAGGGAAGAACAAAGAAAGAAGAGAGAGGAAATGTCAAAAGACAGCCAGGGGCAAGAACCTGTGTGGCTTTAAAGACCATCATAAGAACTCTGGATTTTATTTTCAGTGAAGTAAGAAGTCACTTGAAGGTTCTGAACGTAAGAATGAAATGACCTGACTTATGTTTTTAAAAGATTACTTTTTACCTTCTGTGTTGAATTAAACTCTAAGTGAACAACGGCAGCAGCAAGGAGAACAATTAGAAGGCTAACAGAATAATCTAAGCAAGAGATACTGGTGACTTAGAGAGTCAATGCAGCTTTATTAGTATCTGCTTTAGAGCTTCATTAGGAGAGCTAAGAGGGACATTTCATAATGATAATAGGATCAATTAATCAGGAGTATGTACTAATTATAAATGTGTATGTTGGTCCCAATAATAGTGTTTCAAAATAAATGAAACAAACATTGACAGAATTAAAGGGAGAAACACATAAGTCCATAGTCACAGAGAGCTTACCAAGAAACTCATAGCAATTGAAAGAACAACTAGATAAAGAAAATCTGTATAGACACAGAAGATCTAAACACTGAGTTTACTGATAGAATAGTAAACTCAGTAACGGCAGGATATACATCACTTTCACACGAACATGACATGTTTAGCAAAACATCATATCTGGGGGCATAAAATAAGCTTCGATAAACTTTAAAATATTAAAATGATATAAAATATGTATTCTGACCACAGTAGAATTAAATTACAATCAACTGCAAGCACCTGGGTGGCTCAACTGGTTAAAGCGTCTGCCATTGGCTTGGGTTGTGATCCCAGAGTACTGGGATCAAGTCCCATATCGGGACTCAATCAGAGTCTGCTTCTCCCTCTGACCCTCCCCTCTCTCATGCTTTCTCTCTCTCTCTGTAATAAATAAATAAAATCTTTAAAAAAATTACCATCAATTGCAATAAGATATCCATGACTCCATCACCAAAATTTGGAAATTAAATACTACATCTAAATAATTAATGGGACAAAAAAGAAATCACAAGGAAAAAAAATATGCTGAACTGAATGATAACAAAAACAATGTTTGTGAGATGCACCTAAGAGAGCAATTTATAGCTTTTAAATGCTTACATTTGAATAGAAGATCTTAAGCCAATGATCTAAGGATGCACCTTAAGAAAATAAAAAAAAGAACAAATTAAACTCACAATAAGCAGTAGGAAGGAAATAAAAATAAACACTAAAAATTAAGGAAACAGTAAAAAAAACTGGCCTGTATACTTCAACAAGCTTAAGCTCATGAGAAACAAAGAGATGAAATGTTGCATGAAAGGAGACTTCAAAGACAGCTAAGTACAATGTACAATACGGACTGGTTCACAAATAAGGAGAAAGACAGTTGCAGAGGACATTATTAGAACAACTGTGGGTTAAACAAGAGCATTGTATCAATTTTCTAATTATATATTCTAATTTTGATAAACATACTGAGATTCTATAAGAGAAAGTCCTTGTTCTTAGAAATAAAGGGACATGATGTTTGTGAATCACTCTCACTCAAATGGATCAAAAAGGAAGTTGTATATACACAGAGAGAAAATGTTTAAGTAAATGGGACAAAACAATAGTTGGTGAATCTGGGTAAAGAGTTTAAGTTTTTAGTATGAAATCTTATCAAAATTAAGTTTTTAAAAATAAAATAACAAGGCGGCTAGAAAAATATGCAGCAGCCTATCATGATGGGCTTCAAAATGCCAGACAAAGCATGGACTTCATTCTAAAAGGGGTAAGAAGAAAGCAGCAGAAGAGCCTGATCAATTTATTTTAGAGAGCAGTTTGTGGGAGATTAGATTGAAGGGAAAGAAAAAACTCTACACACAAAAACTATTTAAGACACCATTTTACTGTTCAAGAAATAATAATGATCAATTTAAGGTTGTGGGAATAGAAAAAGGTGGATTCAAGAATTATTTATAAGGAAGAGGGGCGCTTGGGTGGCTTAGTCAGTTGAGCGTCCGACTCTTGATTTTGGCTTAAGTCATGATCTCAGATTCGTTAGATCATGAGCCTCAAGTTGGGATCCACGCTCAGCATGGAGTCTGCCTGAGATTCTTTCTCCCTCTGCCCCTCCTGCTTGTGCTCGCTCTCTAATAAATAAATCTTAAAAAAAAAAAAAAGGCAGAAAAGACTTATAGAGTGATTGGATTGTGGAAGACAAAAAAGGAAGAAACATCTAGGATGACCCCATATGTATATGGGGCCTCCTCCTGCCCCATACCTACTTTGTGGTTTGGAAAATCACAAAGACAAACATGTCACTCACCAAAGTGGGAAAAGTAGAGGTTTATTTGGTTTTGGGAAGGTCAGAAAATGAGTTGTGTTGTAGACATTCTGAATTTGAGAATGTGGGGTATTCCAAGTCCACCAGTACATGAGGGATTTCAAAATGCAGGTCTAGAGCCTCAGACAGAACACATAAATCTGGGGAGTTATCAATATAGGGATGTTGATGGCATGAACTGGTAAGAGGGAAAGAGAAACTGAAGAGAAGCATCCAATGGAAAATTAAAGGGCAGAAAACACTGCAAAAGAGATGGGGAAAGGAACAAATAGTTCATGATGCAGACATAGCAGAGAAAATTGTAACAGTAAAACTATGTGTTGTTTTAGTTTATAACAAATGTCCTGAAAATGAAAAGTATAATAAATACAACTTTATGCCATAAAGTGGTAATAGGAATATTCATTTGCCAAAAGATATACAAATATTCCAGCTATTATCTGCTCACTCTCTTACCCACAAAGAATGACCTACTTTTAGAAACATCACTTACTAATTAATTACAGAACTGAAACTTAATAGCCAATATGAAAATTGGCAGAATAGGGCTCAAAACCAAAAACTCCATGTCATTTCCCTGGATAAAAACCATTCATAGTACTTCACTCATGCTTTAAACTGAAATTGAATTTGAATTTAAATTTAAATTAAACATTCAAAATAATTATACGAAAGGCTTTGGGGAATAATTATATCCTTTAGAAATAAAACGAGAATCTCTTCTAAGATTCATGTTATTTAAGGTTTGCTATGGTCTGAATGTTTGTAGCCCCCACTCCCCAAGTTCACATGTTAAAATCCTAACGCCCAATGTGAAGCTATTAGGAGGCGGGTCCTTTAGGAGGTGCTTAGGTCATGAGGGTACAGCCCTCATGAATGGGATTAGTGTTGTTTTTTTTTTTTAAGATTGTATTTATTAATTTGACAGAGAGAGATGCAGTGAGAGAGGGAATACAAGCAGGGCAAGTAGGAGAGGGAGTAGCAGGTTCCCCGCAGAACAGGGAGCCTGAGGTAGGCTCGATGTGGTCTCAATCCCAACACCCTGCGATCATGATCTGAGCGGAAGGCAGATGCTTAACCGACTGAGCCACCCAGGCACCCCACTACTCTGTTCTTCTTAACAAGGCCTAGCCTCAGGGAAAAACCAGAACCTAACCTGCTTGGATACAATCAGCCCCTAACTGACCTCAGGAAGGAAGTAACCAAATCCAGCACACTCTAGTTACCTTGTCCCACCTAAGCAAGGGAGAGAAAAACTGAGAAACACTTGTGAAGTTCACATTCTAGAGGCACAGGCTCACTCAAAGATTGAGTCCTATCATAGGACTATATAATGCTTCCCTTCTCCCATACTCTACAACATAGCTAAAGATCTATTTACAGCAACTCCTTTTACATCTTATCTATCAAGAAAAAAATTATAAGGCCTACCCAAGGCAAAAAACACAATTTGAAGAAATGGAACAAGCATCACAACCAGATATGGCAGGGATGTTGGAATTATCAGACTGGGAATTTAAAACAACTATGATGAATATGCTAAGGGCTATAATGGACAAAGTAGACAGCATACATGAAGAGATGGGCAATGTAAGCAGAGACACAGAAATTGTAGGAAGAACGGAGTAGGCAAATATTTCTTAGGACAAAAAAGCATGAAACAATAAAAGAGAAATGCTGATAACCTGGGCTTCATCAAAATTTTGTCTTAAAAAAATTTTTTTTGTCTTCAAAGGTTACCATTAAAAGAAAAATGAAAAGGCATGCCACAGACTAGAAGAGAATAAATGTAATATATGTTTCTGACAAATGACTGGTATTCAAAATATGTAAATATGTATATAATAATATGATGAGTCTAACAATTTAGTAATAAGATGACAAATAACTCAAACTCAAACTCTGGTTAAAATTTTAATAGGCACTTTAAAAAAGAAAATATATGAAAGGCGAGTAAGTACATGAAAAGATGTTCAACATCACTAATTATCAAGAAAATGAAATTTAAACCCAAATTAAGATACACCTATATACCCACAATAATGGGCTGAAGTTTAAAAAGACTGACAAATGTTGGTAAAGAACACCTGGAATTTGCATAATTTACATGTTGGAGGGAATGTAAAAAAGTACTTCACTTGGAGAAACGTTTAGCAAATCCTTATGAAAGTAAATATACACTTGACCATACCAATATACACTCAGCCATTCTATACCTAATCGTTCACCACAGAAATTAAAATCTCCAAAAGAGACTTTTATGAGCATATTCATAGCAGCTTTATTCATAAGAGCCCCAAACTAGAAAAAAAGTGTCCATCAATAGGTAAATGGAAAAACAAACTGTGGCACGTATACATAACATAATATTCCTCGGCAACAGAAAGGAATGGATTCCTTATGTACGAGGTAACTGTTAATTAATCTCCAAACATTATGCTGAGCCAAAAAAAGCCTGACACAAAGAAGAAATACTAAGTGATCCCATTTATATAGAATTCTAGCACATACAAAATCTCAGGTGTTGCCTTGAGACATGGGGAGGGAGGGACTGACTACAAAGGGACACAGAAACTTTAGGTTGATGGAAATATTCTCTATCTTGATTATGATTATGGTTTCCCAAGTTCATACATTCGTTAAAACTCAATGGACTATGTATTTAAGTGGGTGCATTTTATTATATGAAAATTTTATCTCAATCTGTTTTCTTTTTTAAAGGAAGGGTAAAATTCCATTCTATCATCTCTAATGGTAGAGGATCCATTTCTCCTGTTAGCCCCAAATCTACCCAGAGAGCCCAGTCTGGTGGTGGGTAGGTTTATGTCCTGATCATAGTACCTGTGTTTAAGGAAGGACTGACTTGCAGCTCTACAACCTAGTAGCAAATGAAGTTTGTCATTTTCCAAAGTATGTTTCCATGACAAAAATATATTAGACCAATATCTTCTCACTATAAAAATCACTACACAGTCCTAAGTGTCATTTACAGATTATATATTTATAGATACATATTCACAGATTTATATTTACATTTGCAGATTATATATTTACAGATATATTCCCCACTTAAGCCAGTCTGAAAATCATAAGCACTTGCATTCTAAGAGAGTATATAAAAAATGGAAGAGCACTGAAAAAAAAAATCCCTGTTTATCAGATCCAGTGACACTTCTAGATCTTTTAAATTAGCAGTCGAGGCAATAACTTGTTTGCCAAATCAGACTTCAGCCAAGTATTGTGTGTGTGCATGCACGTGTGTGTGTGTGAGTACTACTACTTCTGGCTGCCCAGCCACAGCCCCCTTCTGATGTTGGGGAAATCCTCCAAATTGTAAAGCCAGGGAAAGGCAGAACCTGTGTCCCACTATATAAAAGCTCAAAACACCAGATAATCAAGCAACTGCCTGCAGCCAGATTATTTGGGTTCCACATACTAGCTATGTAACCTTAAGCAAGTTTCTGAAGTCCTCTTTCCTCATCTGTAAAATGATAATAGTACCTACTTTGCAGAATTGTTGTGAGAATAAAACATATATATATGAAGTACTTAGAAAAGTGCCTGACTTATAAGTACTGTCTAAGTTATTCTTTGTTTTCCAAGCCCTGGGGGCACTACCATATGACCTAGGTTCTGTCAAATAAAAGACACTTGCCCCAGACTTAGAGTCAGAAACTAGTGATAAGAAGGAGGGATGACAAGAATGCCCTCTGGAGCAGCCGTAAGTTTCAGCAAGCTCAAATTCTGGGTCAGCAGTGGCCAGAGTGCTGGCATCGGCATCTAGGCACCACAGCTCGGAGGGCTGGCAGTACGAGCTGCTGCATGTGGTGCTAGGCAATGGCAGCACTGGAACCCTCACTGAAACAATGCTGAGTCATGATTTGGGGCAGAGTCCTAGGCATGAAGCCTGATTCTGGCTTTCCAATCTTTCTGACAATTCTGTAAGCTACCTCCTATCCTCTTAGCGAATGTCTGTTCCATGTAAATGAGCTGGAGTTGGTTTCATTGCCTGCAGTGTAAGACGCTGACATCAGAGCTACAAGAACGGAATAAGTAGAAAACGATCTTATGAATGTTTCGGGGTATCAAGTGAAAACTACAAAAGGGTTTAGAAATTTTCAGAATGTTAGAATGTTATGAAACTTGTTTGATAACTTCATGGTTGCCTAATCTAACACAATAACTGAAAACCTGATCTTCATCGACTGCTTTCTACATGCCAGGCTCTGCGCTAAGTAAGCACATCACATTAATTATTTCACTTAACCCTCACAAATGCCCTGTGAAGTAGATGAGATTTTCCCAATTTTACAGATGAAGAGAACAAGGACTAGGAAGGTTAAGGAACTTAAATAATGTAAATAATGTACCCTCTGCAAATGGAGCCCTATAAGAATTTTAAAAGCTAACACTTACTGAGTACTTCCATGTGTCAGGCACTATTCTCTTTTTCATATATTAACTGATTTAGTTCTAATCGCTCTATGTGCATTAGCTCATTCAACTCCGCAACCTTCTAATGTACATAGCACTGTTATTCCTGTTTTACAGGTAAGACAACAGAAAGATTAAGAAATTTGCTTAAAATCATACAGCTAGCAAGTGATGAACTGGGATTTCAATGTGCCAGTCTGGCTTCAGAGACCTGATTTTTAACCTCTACATTATACTACCTTTCCAAAGGTGACTGAAATACATCATTGGGCCATGCCAACCAAATATATGCATTCAAATATTTATGTGAGTCAACCTACTACTTTCTTAATGTCGACAACTTGTACTGTTGTTTCTTCTACTTCCATATCATCATGCACAGTTAAAGAGTAGTACTGTCTTTATCTGATCCTCATTTCCAACAACCGAGAATGAAGCATCAGCTTCCAATTACATCATTAGTGCTGTCTTTTGCTAACACCGCTGTCCTAGAGACAGCTGTATCCTGGAACTTCCCACTCCGCCCTGTGGGCAAATGCAGAATTAACCTAGGACATGTGTGAATCAGGAGCTTCAGGACACTAAGTCTGTTATTGCAAATGGCATCAACTGCCAGAAAATATGTATGTGCTATCAATGATCCTAATAACTCAATGGTTTTCAACTAAGGCCGATTTTGCACACCCCTTTCCCCAAACATTTATCAATGTCTGGAGACATCCCCCACATTCTAATGGTGGAGATGGCGTGTTACTGGCACCCTGAAGGGACAGGACAGGGATGTTACCAGACATCCTGCAATGCACAGGATAATCCCCCACAATAAAAAATCATCTAGCTAAAGGTCACAGTGTCAAGGCTGGAAGACTCTGTAAAGAGCCTGATGCTATAAATTGCTTCTTACACTAGTGGGTCCCATGAGTCTTAATTCTTACTTTTAATGTAATAAAAATAATGATAACCCATTCCAAAGCATGGACCAACTGCATTGGCAGGGGGGAGGATTACTCCCCTACCCCCCTATTCCCCCACCTATTCCTCCAGCTGCTTCTCATACCATTCTCTCCTCCAACTCTCTCCAACTTGGCCAGTTAGGCAACCAAATACCTACTAACTTCATCTTCACCTTCAGGATGTACAGCAACACTTCTTCCTGTCTATAGTTTCTAGTCTACAGCCTTTTCTGTAGTTACCAAAGACCTAGGCTAAAAGGAAAAAAGCTCCTGTAATTTTTTTCTGGCACAACTGGTGTTTTTCAAATTCTTATTCAAAATATATTTTGACATTAACATTTATAAAGGCTTTACATATGACAGTCAGCATTTACAGGTGAACACCGTATGAAAAATAAGATGCCACATTAACAAAAATTTACCCAGACTAAAAACCTATCTTAAAAATGAAAGAGAAGGCATACTGGAAATGTATTTCTTGCTGTTATCAATTTATAACATTATTAATGGTAAAACCTAATTTCTACAATGCTTAGAAACAAGGTAGAAACTTTCTAAATAAGATATAAAAGAACTTGTCATAGCTCTGGACTTCTGCAACTACACAAGGTACTATATCTCCCAAAACACACACATTTAACATTGTTCTCTACTCCAATTTACCACTGAGCAAGCAAAAATAAAGCGATATAATATTAAGCTTGAAGTTTTTCCAATTCTTTCTTAAATCTACTATTTACAAAAAGGTACTTGAAAAATCATTAAAAAGTACTGTGAAATATTTCCAGTGCTCAGTTCACTGGTGCATATATTCAGCAGGTACACTGTTCTAACACGCAGCTGTATTTTCTGCTAATTTAAAGGACTAAATTGTTAATTCCAGTCTCTGAGACAAAAGAGAAATGAAGAAAGTAAACAGTGTGAAAGGAGAAGAGAAAGCAGCCACAAATATTTAACTCTGTTCTAGTTATGGCTTCAAACAATGAAGGTTGCAGTGTTTAGTGGACTAATTATGCATGTCAACAGAGACCATACTTTGTTCCAATACCAAAAAGCACAAATGCCTTCTGTGTCAGATGAAATTATTTACATTTTTGTTTGCCTACAAAAAGAGAAAGCAATTACATTAAACTCAGAATTCAAATAGCCTTTGAAATTTCCTTCTGCATTAGTAAAAATATGACCTTCTTTAAAAAGTAGTTAATGTATTTATTATAAAGTGTTAATTCAGCATGGTTCAAAAGTATTAGGTGAATAAGCCTCCTGTGTGAAGTCTATGGAGAACTAATCAACATATCAGGAAACACGGATTTAAGGAACAGCCTTGTCCCTTTTCATAAGTTTACAAAAGTCACTTTATTTTCCTAAGTTTCAATTTCCTCCTTATAAAATGGGATTATTAACCTCACCTATATATTGTAAGAATCAAATGGAAATTGCTTGGAAAACTGAAAATGCCCTATTACATAAAACTGTCATAATTAGGGGCACCTGGGTGGGTTAAGCCTCTGCCTTCAGCTCAGGTCATGATCTCAGGGTCCTGGGATCAAGCCCACACTGGGCTTTCTGCTCAGCGGGGAGCCTGCTTCTCCCTCCCTCTCTGCCTGCCTCTCTGCCTACTTGTGATCTCTCTCTGTGTCAAATAAATAAATAAAATCTTTAAAAAAAAAAGTCATAATTATAGCACACTGGTTTCAGCTAGGCTCCAAAAGGACAAATACTGGAATACGTCTGTCAACACTAATACTTACCAGCACAGCTACCCTTGCTAACATTTTCACTATGGATGGTATCCTCCCTATGCTTTTCTAAAACAAACCAGTATCAAGACAGGGTTGAAAATGAATCCAAATGTTATTGTTTGTAGCTTTGTTCTTTCATATTTTAGTCTATCTATCTTGGTAATTTCATGATTTTAAAAGGAAGATGACGGAGCATCTGGGTGGCTCAGTCAGTTAAGCGTTTGCCTTTGACTCAGGTCATAATCTCAGGGTCCTGGGATGGAGCCCTGGGTCAGGCTCCCTGCTCGGCAGTGTTTCTCCCTCTCCCTCTGCTGCTCCCCATTTGTGCTCTCTCTCAAATAAATAAATAAAATCTTTTTTTTTTCTTTAAAGATTTTATTTATCTATTTGACACAGAGAGAGATAGGGAGAAGAGTGGGAAAAGGGAGAAGCAGGCTTCCCGCCAAGCAGGGAACCTGATGCGGAACTCGATCCCAGGACCCTGGGGTCATGACCTGAGCTTAAGGCAGACACTTAACAAGTGAGCCACCCAAGTGCCCCCAAATACATAAATAAATTCTTAAAAAAAAAAAAAAAAAAAAAAAAAAGGAAAGATGACTCTCAAACCTATGATAAAGAAATGGCTAAAGCAAATGAGGTAAAATTCAGATAATTATTGAATCTGGATGATAAGTATATGGGAATTCATTTACTACTTAACCTTTATTTCACATACTGCAAATTTCCCTTAAAAATGTTTTAATAGGGGCGCCTGGGTGGCTCAGTGGTTTAAGCCTCTGCCTTCGGCTCAGGTCATGATCTCAGGGTCCTGGGATCGAGCCCCACGTGGGGCTCTCTGCTCAGTGGGGAGCCTGCTTCCCCCCTCTCTCTGCCTGCCTCTCTGCCTACTTGTGATCTCTCTCTCTCTCTCTCTGTCAAATAAATAAATAAATAAAAAACGTTTTAATATATTAGTATCAACACCTAATTTGTCTTGTATTTTCAGCTAGGTGCTACCTGACCACTGCATTTCAAATCTTCCCCCAACTTACTCATCCTCTGTCATTCCTGTTTCTGTATGAAGCCAATCTCAGCTGCCAGCTACCACGGGAACCACATTTCCTCCCACTCTTTCCTCATTGACACTCAGTTCCAGCCACAGAGCCCTCACCACTGCCCCTCAAACACACCAATCTTATTTTTGCTCTTGTGTCCTCTTTCTGGGAAGTTCATACTCCCAGATTTTCATGTGGCTCTCTCCCTCATCTCACTCGGGTTTTTGCTAAAACATCATCTAAGAAGGGCCTTCCCTGACCAATCAATGGAAATCAGCAATTTTCATCATTCTTTAGCCCCTTAACCTGTTTTATAGCAGTAAAGACTACATTAATTATAAAATTATTTATGTATAAATGTTTTTAAAGATTTTTTTTTGAGACAGAAAGTGTATGTGTGCGTGTGTGTGTATGCGCGCACACACGAGCGGGGGAGGGGCAAAAGGAGAGGGAGAAGGAGGCTTCCCACTGAGCAGGAAGCCCCTCCTGAGCTGGATCCCAGGACCCCGGGATCATGACCTGAGCTGAAGGCAGACGCTTAACAAACTAAGCCACCCAGGCACCCCTATTTATGTATATGTCTAACATCTGTCTCCCTTCTCAGTATGTTTACAACATAAAAGCAAAGTCCTCTTGATATTCAAAATCCTTCCATGACCTGGACTATATTCTTTCCATCAACTATGCTTCTTCAGATACCCTATTAAATCAAACTTAATTATTCCCACTTTCCCATATATGCCTCTGAATTTCCTTTCTCTATGCCTTTGTTCAAGCAGTGACCATCATCACCCATATGCTAAAATTCTACTCACACTCTAAGACTCAGTTTAAAATGCAACCCCTGCAGTGACGTCTCTGGCTGATATTCCTCTGAACTGCCACAAGTCTTCATTTGTATCACTCTTAAGACATAATTACTCTACATTTTATTTATTTTAAAATTTCCTCTATTAATCAACATGTATCTTGAATGCAGGATCTGCATTCCCTGTGTAGCATCACAAAAGAAGAATGCAAATATTTGTATATATTTTTTGGATATTCAAAATTGGTGTACGTTTTAGAGTTACTATACTGAAGAAAAGAAGAATTCAGGAAAAACCCTAGAACATGCTAATACCTAACACACTTACATTTCTTTCTTTCCTTTTTTCTTGTTAAAAGTATACCTTATTTGCTTTTTTCCCAATATCCTTCCTTTTACCTTCAAATAACTTTTTCCCTATTTAGTTTCTTAAATTTACTCATATTTTCCACTTTTATTTGGGTTTAAAATCACAGCTCTGTTCCTCATTAGCTATGTTAGCCTTTTCAGGTCTTTGTTGCTTAATCTGTAAAATGAGGGAGAACACCTCAAATGCAAACAGGGGTATTACAGTATTAAATGAGATAATACATACATATAACTCAGTACAGTGTCTGGCATCTAACAGACTCTCTGTGAATGGTGCCTATTAAACCATTATTTCTTCTACAGATAAAGAATCAGCAGTTTAAACGTTTCAAGGTATAAAGTTTAAATATTAAAAACACAAAGAACACAAGCCACCTTCATCTGTTGTAATCAAGACTGGACTAGAGTACAAAGCAAGCCAAGCTCATGCCTTCTTTCTTTCTTTTTTTTTTTTTTAATTTAAAAAGAAAAAACACTGATGTCATTAAAAACACACACACATAAAAGAAGAAAGCATTTTTATGGTCACTGATGAGACGGATATTTTAACAGATAGATCATTTCTTTGAGAGCTAGAAAATTACCCTAGGTTCTACAATTAACGAGCTGAATGATTGTGAGCAAGGCAATTCACCTTACAGAACCTAAATGAACTTTAAGTCTCTTCTTGTTCAGGGCTGACAATGTTTTGGGCTCAGTTCAAAAAGCTAGAGTCTTTGCTGTTGTTTTTAAGGATTTTATTTATTTGTGTGAGAGAGAGCGCGCACAAGTGGGAAGAAGGAGAGGGGGTAGAAGAAAGAATCTGAAGCAGGCTCTGAACCGAGCACGCAGCTGGATGCAGGGTTCAACCCCAGGACAGCGAGATCATGACCTGAGCCAAAACCAAGAGTCAGCCACTTAACTCACTGAGCCACCCAAAACCCCTTGTTGTTTTGTTTTGCTTTTAAAGAAATCAAAACTATTACCCATGTCCTCAATATTCTATTCCTAAGAAACCAACATCCATATATCCTTTATAATAGTAGAGTGAGAATTCATTCATTCATCAAACTGACCCCATGATGCACCAAGCTTGAAGATTAGTTTGAATTACTGAAAAGTCTGATGCATAAAACATTTAAGATGTTAATGGCCATAATATATATAGAGATATATTCAAAGAAAATTTCTTGTAAGGAAATCTGACCCCCCAAAAAACTTTTCATCTGGATTTTGAAAAAGAGCAGATTCAAGTTAGTAGAATACTAATAAACGGGGAATTTTATTTATTTTTTAATGTAAATTCAACTAATTAACACATAATGTATTATGTATTTCAGAGGTAAAGATCAACAATTCATCAATCTTATGTAATACCCAGTATAAAAGGGGGATTTTTTTTCCTTAAGATTTCATTTACTGATTTGACAGAGACAAAGCAAGAGAAGGAACACAAGCAGGGGGAGTGGGAGAGGGAGAAGCAGGCTTCCTGCAGGGCAGGGAGCCAGATGCGAGGCTTGTTCCCAGGACCCCGGGACCGTGACCTGAGCCAAAGGCAGAAGCTTAACAACTGAGCCACCAAGGCCCCCCGTAAATGGGGAATTTTGAAGATTTATTTATTTGAGAGAAAGCAAGTGTGCAGGGGGCAGGGGCAGAGGGAGAGAGAGAAGAGAGTCCTAAGTGGACTCCAGGCTGAGCATGGAGCTTGATGCAGGGCTCGATCTCAGAAGCCTGAGATCACAATCTAAGATGAAACCAAGAGTCGGACACCTAACCAACTGTGCCATCTATGTACACCATAAACAAGGAATTTTAAAGTAAAAAATATCCTTAAATCCTTCTTTAACTGTAAACTCACATTGTACTTTTTAAAATTTGGACATAAATTCAGACTATACTCACACACCCGATTTTTTTTTTTTTAAATCACCTGTGAACACTGCACATTGGGCATGGTGAAAAATGCAGGGAATACATAACATGGATTTTAATGTTAATATACATACAAATTTTCACAATTACTTGGCAGTGGTTTTCTTCAGATCATCATCATTCAGGTTTAACTCTCTATTAAAATAGCTAGTTTAGAACATCTATGTGAGTGACATCTATGTGAGTTTCTCACAGCCGAAACTCACACTGGTAAACCACGAACACAATACTTCCATTTATTATGAATCATATCATTGGCTGGGCTGCCAATCTTTCCTGAAATTCACAGCATCAAACTTCCTCTGATCATCTCTCAACAGCACAGATTCAGAGATCTAATCATAAAGAGTCAAATCCATCAGTTAAGATAAATACAATATACACACTTCCCTAGTTTCTCTGAACTAAATATAATTAAAACATTGTTTTAACAAACAGTAAATAACCAAAGTATTTTAAATCACAAAGAATCCCGAATCCTCCTCCACAGGTAATACTTATTTTGCCAACCAGAACTCATCTTTGTCTTTAGGACTAGAATTATCTAGCTCTAAATCCCACATTAAAGCTTTCACACAGACTCACAGTGTCTTAGCTTACTTACTTACTTGGCTTACTTGAGGAAATACTGCACCTGGCACTGTGCATGTATACTGATGGCAACCTGGTTCAGAAACACTGCCTCTGGAGTCAGAAGACTCCAGCCTTGCCAATTCCTCTAAGTCAGTCACTATCTCTGAAAGTATGTTCAACAAGTAAATGGGGAAAATAACAGTTGTTCTAGTACTTAACTGAATGATAGCAAATTGTTCTAAGGTTCAAAATGGGACAACATGAAAGCGCTACTCTGTAAATTGTTAAGCATTATATATAACATGAGAAGTTTTACTAGTATTAGGTATTCAAAAACATCTGATAACTTGAATTTAATAGAAAATTTACTTTTTTCATATTTTTCCTCTTTAATCTAATGAACTAGTGGTTCATTGAACCATCAAAGTGGTCAGAATCAATTGTAGAACTTCTGAAAAGAAAAAAGAAAAAAAAAAAACAAACAAACACATGGCCTGATGCCTAGCACTGTAGCTTCAGATTCAGTGAGTCAAAAGTAAAGTCCAGAACTCAGGTGGTGGTTGTTGTTGTTTACCTAACTAAAGACAGTATATGGGAGTAGACAAGTTCAAATATGAACCTATTACTACATTATTTCAACAGAAGAAACCTCATTTCATACTTAAAAGTTGTACCTTTTTTTTTTTTTTGTAAAGATTTTATTTATTTGACAGAGAGAGACACAGCAAGAGAGGGAACACAAGTAGCGGGAGTGGGAGAGGGAGAAGCAGGCTTCCTGCTGAGGAGGGAGCCCCATGCGGGACTTGATCCCAGCATCCTGGGATCATGACCTGGGCTGAAAGCAGACGCTTTATGACTGAGTCACCCAGGTGCCCCTAAAAGCTATACTTGGACCCCAACTTTTACATTCATCTTTATGTGACAAGTATATTCTAGAATTTCAGATGCCCAAAGTAAATAGTAACTTACTTCCCATTATTGAATAAATCTCTCTTCCCACTCCCTATGTCTATGTGTGTAAAAGAGTTTATTCACAAAGGCATATGTTTAGATCAACTGAGTCAATCTGGACAGTCTAAAACTTTGACTGAAATGGGCTGATTTCAAAAAACATAGGAATACTATCCAATCACCTCAGAATTAGACTTGACTACTTCTGTGCCTGGTTTAGATGCCCCAAGAGTTGTAGTATCATTGCTGCAGTCAGACATACCTAAAAGTAAAATGTGTTAAGCACAGATTAAATAATTTAGTTTAAAAAGTTGTATAATCTCACCAATATTCTTAACAAATATTCTGTAACACGACTAATTTATCTGCTATCAGAATGTGCTCCAGAAGATGATCTATAATCACATTGAGTATCTATTGATTATAACAGGTAAGCAATTCAAAAAAAAATATGCAGAATATAGAAATACAGACCTCAATGATTAAGAAATAAATTCATACAATTATTTTAGATATGAAACAAAATTTAAAAGATCGGAGGATCAGCTTAATATGACAGATGAAAAAAACTCACATCCAAAGGTATCTGAAGCCAAAATATTAGTTATTAATGGCCCACATAAACCCAAAGTTTTAGACCAGAACTCAGACTTCTTCTACTTCCCTGACCAGTGCTCCTTTGAATTGATTATGACTGTTCATTCTCTAAGTGAAACACTATACCCAGATTTCATTAAAAAAAAAAAAAACTTTAATAAAAAAAAGTTTAATAGACTACTTCAGCTTCTAACTTATTCAACAACATTTACAGAAAGCCAACTATAAATGAAGAACTCTGCTAGGCACTAAGGGGAAAGAAGAGTAAAATCAAATTCACATTCTACCAATACTCTGAATTAAGGACACAGATAAAAAATTACAAGGCACCATGTCAGGTACTATAATACAAAGAAACAAATTTTTACTTTTGAAATACACTGGAGGGAAAAATTTTACAATTTCGGTTTGTAAACTGAACCCAATACCACATTAGAAAAATACAATATGAACAGGTAGGGTTTTCCCAGGAATAAAAGACTAGTTTAATTTCCTGATTTGTATATTAATATACAATATATACTGTATTCATAAATCTAAGGGAAAAATATAGTTTTCTTCACGGATTTTGAGATCTTCTGACAAAATTCAACATCCATTCAAAATACAACATTCAAGGAGAAAGGAATCAAGGGAGACTTTCTCAACATCATTTCTCATCAAGTCCTTGGGCAACAAACCAGAGAAAGTGAAACCTTAGCTAAGGGGGGACTACTGTATATTTTAGGGATATTATTGTTTCAGCTGTGGTTGTAAGCAAATGATCCTCCTTCTGACATACCGTCAGATCAATAGCAACCTAACACTACATCACAACATCTATGTCACTCACATCAACTTCATCTCATCGCATGGGCATTTTATCATCTCACATCACCACAGGAAGAAGGCTGAGTACAGTACAGTATAATAAGATATTTGGAGAAAGAAAGAGACCACATTCACATGACTTTTATTACAGTATATTGTTATAATTGTTCTACTTTATTACTGTTGGTTTAATCTTTTTAAAAGATTATTTATCTGGGGGCGCCTGGGTGGCTCAGTGGGTTAAAGACTCTGCCTTTGGCTCAGGTCATGATCCTAGAGTCCTGGGATTGAGGCCCGCATCGGGCTCTCTGCTCAGCGGGGAGCTTGCTTCCCTCCCTCTCTCTGCCTATGTGTCAAATAAATAAATAAAATCTTAAAAAAAAATTATTTATCTGTCAGAGAGAGAGAGAGAGAGCACATGTACTCAAGCAGGGGGAGCTGCAGGCAGAGGGAGAAGCAGACTCCCCACTGAGCAGGGAGCCAACGTGGGACTTGATCCCAGGATTGTGGGATCATGACCTGAGCCAAAGGCAGACACTTAACCGACTGAGCCACCTAGGCATCCCTGTTATTAACCTCTTAATATGCCTAATTTATAAATTAAACTTTATCACAGAAAATTCACACACACAAAAATGGTATTAAAATGGCCCTCCAAAATATTAAAGTGTTCAAATTCACTCACAATTAGAGAAGTGCAAGTTAAAACAACACCAAGATACCATTTCTCACCTATTAGATTGGCAAAAAAAAATTTAAAAATAACAATAAACATTCTGTTAGTGAGGAAATAAGGGAAAAAGTCACTTTCATACTTTGCTGATGGGAATACATATTGATACAACCATTCTGGAGGGAATATTGGTGATGCCTAAGAATATCACATATGGATTTATTGCTGGACCCAACAATCTCAATTCTAGGACTCTATCTTGGGAATACACCTCCAACAATACAAAAATACATAGACATGGCAGTATTCTTCATAAATATAAAATATTAGAAACAGCCTAAATGTGTGTACATAGGAAAATGACTGAATAAACTATGGCAGATCCAAAGAATGGAGTACTATGCAACTGCAAAAAAAAAAAAATGAGGAAGATCTCTATGAGATGGAGTGATTTCCAGCACATATATGAAGTGAAAAAAGCAAAACAGGAGTTACCATGTGCTCCCCTGTATTCCTCAGCAGCACTGTTAGGAAAATATATAATTATTATCCAGCTCAAGAAAAGGCCGAATAATCCTAGGCATATAGGGAAACAAATCAAATTTCTGAGAATTACAGAGGTAAGTACTAAACCTGTGTTTTATTTATATTCTTTAAATGCTGTAACCTTCATATTTATTTTTTAGAAGTTTGTACACAACTTTGATAACTAATATACATGGGAACAAAAAGATTTAAAAAGTTAATAACTTGTAACCTGTACTGTTTAACTTATGTGTTTTTTGATCTTTACATAAATTCAGTTATCTTTAAAAACTGTTTTCAAAATAGAGGCACCTGGTTGGCTCGGTCAGTTAAGCATCTGCCTTCAGCTCAGGTCAAGATCCCACAGTTCTGGTACAGAACCCACGTCAGGCTTCCTGTTCAGTGGGGAGCCTACTTCTCCCTCTCCCTCTGCCCCTACCCCTGCTTATGTACATGCATACTCTATCAAATGAATAAATACAATTGAAAAAAACTGTTTTCAAAATAGAATGATAAACCGCTTTTACAAAACTACCATTGGGGCGCCTGGGTGGCTCAGTGGGTTAAGCCTCTGCCTTCGGCTCAGGTCATGGTCTCAGGGTCCTGGGATCGAGCCCACATCGGGCTTTCTGCTCAACAGGGAGCCTGCTTCCCCCCCTCTCTCTCTGCCTGCCTCTCTGCCTACTTGTGATCTCTGTCAAATAAATAAATAAACATCTTTAAAAAAAAATTTTTTTTTTAATTAAAAAAAAAATTTCAAACAACCATTAATGCTCAGGCTTCATACGCCAGTTTGTACTGCAGGCCAAAAATGCCTCAGGTCATCTTTGGGGCTCTAATTCTATAAATCAGCCAGAGGTATTCATTAAATAATGAAGTGTAAGAACAAATGACCTATAAAGTGAATTATTAATTAGCATTTATAAAAAGTGCATAAATAATATCCCCTGAAGTTTATAATTCATCCAACTGTTTGGGACTGTTTTTAATTCTGCTATTAAAATCACACTTTAATCTCCATAAACTGAATGAACTAGATGTATGCAGAGGGAAATTATATAAGGACTTTAACCGGAATTTAATGAGGGGGAATTCTATGCCCTACAATACTTAAATGGATTTAGATTTTTCCTAGGACCCAAGAAAGAGAAGCCAGGAGGTACTAGATCTGCCGGGATACTGGAAGAGGAAACAAAAGATTCCATGGATACCAGAAAAGAAAAACTGCATTTACGGTCTCCATGATGCCAATGAGTGAAAGACTGGAAGTCTAACACTATGTACTGGAAAAGTGTTGTTGAACAGAAACCAGGAGTTTTTCAAATTAAGATACTGACATACCACGTAGAGTCTGAAATGGTGTGATCAAGGCACAGGAAGACAGATATAAATAGAGCAGACATAAACAGGATAAACAGAGCACATCATACTAGAATGAGAATTTACATTTTTTATTAAAATATGTACTGTATTATGGGATGTAAAGCAAAATTCACTTGAATAAAACAATACATATAGGACTTCTAAGAAATTTCTTGAATTTCTGTAATAAAATAGGAGTCTCCAAAGAAACATCTGGAAAAAAAAAAAAAAAGAAAATCTGAAAAGGGACACATCTTTCTAGGGGTACTTTAGTAAAAAGAAGTTGGAGAAACAGTATAAATAATTATAATATATGGGACCAAGGAGTTCTGACTGGTGAGTCAAAGACAATGGTAAGGAAGTAAACACGGAAAACTAAAAGCAAAAAGTAGCAAAATCTCTTAATTAATCTAAACTTGCTTAGTTTCTTTAGACTACTGTATTGCTGCCATTCCAGAAACTGATTACCAAGCTAAGTATTAAAGAAAAGTGACTCTCTTTCTTTCATCTTGGAAGAATCTATTAGATTCTATTCGGTGTATATTTTTTAGAAGCAACCACAGCAAGAATGAGCACACACAGCTGCCAGGTGTGGATTTCTAATACTATTCTTCAATAAAGGGAACTAGCACTCCTTGGAGAAATGGCTGATTTCTAGGACTTGGGCAGGAAATATACAAGATGAGCCTGGAACATCTAGTAGTGCCAGAAAGTACAGATGTGCTAAAAAAACAAACAAAAAAACCTATCACCAACAAACCAAACAACAAAATTCTCACAATGATGGGGATATGTCAAAGGAATATAAAAATCAACTGAAAGAGCTCTCAACAGCCAAAGCTGAAGCAATCTGAGCTTGTACTGGATTATAAATCAAAGCATAAAATAAATACCCGTAAGTCAATATTCATATAAATAAATGATTGAATAAATTAACAAATGAGGACAAGGAGATGAATTTCCCTTGCAGAAGAATTCCAAAAAATTCACACATATACTCCACTATTAAGCAGATGGAACATAACTTCCTACTTCTTAAGCTTGTACTCCATCTAACAGTGACTTTCTTCTAAAAAGTACAATATGCAAAGTGGGGGGGGGAGCAGTAACCTTACAGAGGATAAACCTAATAAAACCTATCTCAAGTCGGGTGACCAAGGTTAACAACAGTGGTAGGGCACATTGATAGTATTTATTCTTGATACGATGGCGATGTCACTTTACCTCTATGGGTCTTCCTTGCCAAAACACAGTATCCAGTCTAATCCTAAGAATAGCATCAGACAAATCTTAATTAAGGGTTAGTCTACAAAATACCTGACCAGTAATTCTCAAAACTATCAACTTGTAATCAAAATCAAGGAGTCTAAGAACCAGTCAAAACCCTGAGCCACCCAGGGCAGGGGCACCTGGGTGGCTCAGTGGGTTGTTAAAGCCTCTGTTTTCAGCTCAGGTCATGATCCCAGGGTTCTGGGATAGAGCTTCGCATTGGGCTCTCTGCTTGGCAGGAAGCCTGCTTCCTCCTCTCTCTGCCTGCCTCTCTGCCTACTTGTGATCTCTATCTGTCAAATAAATAAATAAATAAAAATCTTTATTTAAAAAAAAACAAAACCAAAACCAAAACCAAGAGGGCATATGACAACTAAATGTAATGTGGTATCCTGGTGTAGAAGAAGGACATTAGGAGAAAACTGATGCAATGTGAACACAGGTTAGGGCATATGAATACTGGTTCATGAATTGTGACAAATGTACCATACTAATGCAGTATGTTAATAATAGGAGAAACTGGGCATGGGGTAAGAGGAATCTCTACACTATCTGCAATAAATCTATAAATCTAAAACTGTTCTAAAATAAGAGTTTATTATAATATAAGAATACTATGCTATATTTTATAATAATTAGTTTTCAATATTCATATCAGGTACTGAGCTAGGTAGGTCATAGGGATTTAAGAATGAGCCAAAAAAGAAAGTAAGATGTGGTCCCTATCTTCAAGGAGTTTGGGAGGCAATGGAAGAGAAAGACAATCATACGATCACACATAATATGTAAATTTTAACTGTGGTAAATGTGTGTTCTGGGAGGTTAGAGTATTCCCTAAGGAAACAAAACTTCTGTTGAAGTGTGAAGGACAGCTAGGAGCTAACAAGAGAAGTGAAATGTAAAAAAGTGATCCAGACAGGGATAAAAGCATTCGCCAAATGCTCTGTAATGGCAAAGGGCAAGACAAGTACAAAGGACTAAAAAGTGGCCAGCATAGTTGAAGTGGAGAGTTAAGCAGAAGACGGTAAAAGATGAGGCTGGAGGGTGAGGATCAGTTAAGCATGGTTAAAGGGTTTTACTTTTATCCTCGAAGCAATGGGAAGCCATAGAAAGATTGGGGAGGTGGAGAGAAGAGTGACAAGCAGATGTGTGTTTCAAAATAAACCACTATGCCTTCAGGATGGTTAATGGCTTAGAGAGGGGCCAAAACAGAAGTGGGCACACAAGAATGGAGGCTATTGTAGAAATTCAGGCAAGACAACAGTAACAAACTAAAGTGGTGGTAGTGGAAATGGGAAGAAGTAAACAGATTCAAGAGATTTTCAGAAAGTAAGATTAATAAAACTTGTTGATAGACTGGATGTATACAGGAAAGGGAGTTATTGAGAACCACTCCTAGTTTTCTGGATTTTACAACAGGAAAGTTAATGGAGTTGCTCACTGAAATAAGGAACAAAAAAAGAGGATGAATATCTGGGGTTTTGTTTTTGTTTTTGTTTTGTTTTGGGGGGGTGGCGGTGAAGGGTAATCAATTTAGTTTTAGACATGTTGTATTTGAGATACCTTTATTATACTCGAAAGAGGGCGCTAACTAGAAAGCAAAATATACAGGTCTAGAGCTCAGAGGAGATAGAAAATACACCCTTAGAAAAGCTGTCATCTTTATCCTAGAAAAGCAGCTAACTATAATCCCCAAATATCCAAGAAAAACACTAGACTTTGACCATCTGGATTTAGTTAAAACAAAAAGCTGAGAGAGAATATGGCATAGCATTTCATCAACTAAAACAAAAACTGCTAGGCACCATGGGGAATACAGAGATTTTTAAAATCCTGGTTCAACAGTAGAGCAATTATGTCACTAATCATACAGTATTTTAAAGTTTTAGCAGAGCTGGCCCACGTTGTCAGGAATGTTTTATACCTGCGCTACCCAGTAAGTAGCAGCTTAGCCACATGTGGCTGCTGAGCACCTGAAATGTGACTGGTGGGATCGAGGAACTGAATTTCTACTCCTATTTTATTTTAACCAATTTAAATAGCCACATGTAGCTACTGCTACAGTATTAGAGCTAGTTTAGAAATTCCTCATCTATTTCATCCAATCCCCAGCAATTACCCTGCAAATTAACTGACAGTGGGTGTGGGTGACAGAGGGATTAGAACCCTAGAAACTTTCATTCCATCTGCTTATGATATTATTTGAATTTGAAGAATATATGTTGCTTGTATAATTAAAATGTTTTTAAAAGTCACTAATATGCCACATAGAAAAATTAGTAAATATAGAAAGTTCAAATAAAAATAATCTGGAAACCTACCTTTAAGAAATAACCTATAATTAATATTTAGTCATATACGAAGAGGATCTATATTTTTAACCCTTTTAGTAGAAGCACCAGAGCAGCAATGGCCCAAGTCGCTGAGTTGTAGCACATTACTTTTCTATCCCACCCCCAACTCAAAATACCTAGGAAATCTTTTTAAAAAGAGGGCCACCATCTCTAGAACTCAACCTCAAAACTGCCAAAAATAAACACTTAATAGTCCACTTGCCTAGCTCCCTTTACTACCGTCACCTTTTGCCACCAATGTCACACACTTTAAATGGAACCCAATCTCTACCCTAAAATGTCATGAAATCAGTCACTATAGTGAAAAGAGTACAAACTTTGGAGCTAGCAACTTTGGTTATGAGTCTGTGGTTTTCCTTTACAGCTTGGATGACCTTGGACTAATTACTTCTGCTGGTTTCCATACCTGTTTCTTCTTTTGTTAATAAAAATGAGAATACCTAACATACAGCATCTATAAACCATAATGTCTAGCCAAAGTGGCACTTAGTAAATGACAGCTATTATGGACTTCTATGCTAGCACTGCCCTAATGCCCTGAAGGTAGCACTTAAACAAAACAGGTAGGGTCCTGGCCATCCTGGAGGTTACAGGCCACGGATTTAACCCTCAAGGACTCTTTCCACCTGGGATTTGAATTCCTGACCCACCCCTTATTACATGTGTGACCTCATACAAAGCACTTTATCTAAAAGCTCAGTTTCTTCATTTCTAACATGGTAATATTACCTACTTGATATGACTGGAGTAAAACTAAGAGTAAAATGGAGTATAAAAAAACTGGTGTAAAATGAAAGTGCTTTGTAAATTATTAGATGCTAAATAAACAAAAGGTATTAACAAAGAGTAACATATTCCTCTTCTCCAAAGCAAAGCTTTCCAACCGGTGTGCCAAGAATGAATTATAGATGTGCTGAAATACTGACCCCTCCCTCAGCCTTCAGGGAGCCAGGAGAGCCAGGCTATAATCTGCCCTATAAGTAAATCATTTCCACCATGATGTAGGAAAGTCTGGAAACCTTGTTCTAAAACACTATCTCATGCTAGCAGAAATGAGTGGGTCAACTGACTCCTCTGGATATTTAGGCCTCATCACCAACTCCACTGTTTTCATGATTCTGCTTCAAAAACTGCATCACAGTTCCCTAAAAGATCAAAGATCAAGCCTGAATATCAAGGAGATATTAGCCCAAGCTATCACAGATATACAAAAATAAACAAATAAATAAAAAAAATAAAAACTTAGATGAGAATATGGCAAAGATGTTGCCATATTTTCACAAAAGATATGAGCTACTTCCAGCAACACCCTAAGACAAAGGTTTAGAAATCACGAAGAAGAGAAGAATAAAAAACATAAGAAAGAGAAAAAGAAAATATATACTTCTGTAGACAATAGCTGAGAATCTGCAATAGCTATTCATTGGTTTCCATGGCGGACTAAAGCTAGTAGACCAAAGATAACAAGATTATTTTCAGATTCTTTTGTTTTATAGTCTTTTTCATATACCCTAGAACTAATGCTGGTGCACATCTGACTTTCAGACTGTCATGGTCCCTAAGTCATCATCTTTCATATTATGTGGAATAGCTCTTTCCACTCTGTATATACATAGTTAGTTCTTTCATCCATAGCCATATTTTAGCTTAAATTCCCTGTTGAGGGGCACCCGGGTGGCTCAGTCAGATAAGCATCTGACTCTTGTTTTCTGCTCCGGTCCTGATCTCAGAATCGTGAGATGGAGCCCCGAGTTGGACTCCATGTTCATCCTGGAGTCTGCTTAGGATTTTCTCTCCCTCTGGTTCTCTCTCTCTCTAAAAATAAACAAATGAATCTTAAAAAAAAAAAAAAAAATTCCCTGCTGAATTTATTTCTTCCTTCATCCTGAGTTTATTCCCTACTCCATCCCAAATTTATCATTCTTGGATGTATTTATACCTCCAGACTCTTACAAAGCCAAGTTTATTAGTTAAAATCTTTTTCTCACTTTCCACTTCTCGTGGCATAATACACCACACACTCAACATACCCACAGATTTATACCCATCCCCATGGGAAAACTCTATCAAATAAACATTCCATAGGCTTTTGCCGAGTTCATTTCTTTCTGTCACAACTTTTAGTTATGACATTCAAAAAGGTATTCATCTCCTGAAGATTAATAAGGGAAAAGATGTTCTTTTCTTAACAGCTGATAGGAAGTAAGGTGAGATACCCCCAAGTCATGCCAAAAATGATATAAAGAAAATATAGGAGAAGCAGTCTAGAGTAGTACTTAAGAGCTCAGTGTGAAGCAAACAACCTACGTTCAATCCTGGATCCACCAGTGTGCTCCTGAGCAGATTACTTTGGCTTCCGTTAATCACTTAGTTTTAGTTTCTTCATCTATAAAACGGAGATTTTAGCCATCTTACAAAGTTGCTGTGAGGATTAGATGAGATAGTCACATAAAAAAAAAACATTTAGCATAATGCCTGGTACACAGTAAGCAAACAAATGTTATTTGTTGGTATAGTGTCAGATATAACCTATCTGTTGACTTTGTCATAAGCTTAGGAAGAAACTAATTCAGCATAATCTACTCTTTATAAAGTTATGTCTTCTGCTCCCTCAACTGATGCTAGATTGCAGGAAAATAATTTTGTGAGCAGAAGAATCTGGTTACTCTTCATAAACTATGATAACCTGCATAGGTCTCTTCAAGTTCTAACATTCTATGAAACAAGTATCAAACATTTAGAACTTCAACCCTCAACCAGTAAACACTTCCCAACCAAATTAGTAAGTCAAGTTTGGAGGGATACTAACTTATTCACATGAAAGAACAATCATTAAAACACCTAATACAGAGAAGGAAAGGAGATGACAAGCAGCAACATACCAAAAATTTAAGAACTACACTACTGAAACATATTTGCCATTCCTAGCAAAGCCAAAGTCTCAAAGGAAAAACAAGAAAATGAAAGCAAAGGACAACTGAAATTTAAATTTTTTATTCTGAACTGTACCTAGTAGGTTGGTGGTATCTAATATGTATTAAATAATAATATAAACACATTAATTTATAAATCCATTGGATCTCCACAGCATTGGCCACAGCCACAAACAGCTATCCCTAAAAAGAAACCTCAAAACCACAAATCAGGAACTAAATAAGTGGGCAGTCTTGCTTCCTTCTCTAGGTCTAGGAAAAAATTTAGAAACACTGACATTTTGAAGCAGTTAAGAGATTTCAGCATAAAGTTAAAATCTCTGCATTCTACTCTCCCAATACAAGCTATTTAGTTTGTAAAAATAAAAGCTCCACAAAAAAAGTTGTCATTAACTTGAACAAGACACTAAGGTATGGTTTTTAATCTATCTGGAGGATTTGTATCTCCTTTGAGGATCTGATTTTTGTTAATGGACATTCTCCCCCAACTTCCCCTGCCCATGCATTCAAACAAAATTCTGCACATTATTTCAGGGATGGGAATGAGGAGACCCCTGAAAGTTATGGACTCCTAGACTATGGGTCCCAAAGGCATAAACCAGGATTAAGGCAAACGCATTTATTAATTTGAAAAGGAATGAAAGTAACTGACGCAGAGATTTTCACTCAAAAAATAAAATTAGAAATATTTTCTATTTTCTCAGATAAAGAGTGTTAGAGTAGTCAGGAAAGGGTGTTGGTCATGTTGAGTAAGGAAAACAAAAAAGTAAGAACCGAGTTAGAGAAATTCCGTACTTTAATCTAGGAAAAAACAAAGGGGAGGAGACAGAAATCCTAAAAGGGGATGGCTTGAGGATCTGTAGGAAGGGTAAACTATAAACTTTTTGAGATCAAAGGGTTCAAGAGGGAGATAAAAACAAAACAAAGGAAACAATAAAGTAAAAGGGAAAAGCGTCTAGAAACTGTTCTTTACAAAAGCAAACAAACAAAAAAACCTCTTTCCTTTTCCTAGACACGTAAACAGTAACTTGGCAAAAAGGAACCGACTAGAAGACGACAGCACGACTTCCTTCCCAAACTCCAGCATTCCTTGGCCGTCCTCAGGCTTGGGACGTTTCTTAGGAAGGCTCCTCCCTGAAACAGTGCCCCGTGAACCTCTTGGAGGGACTATCACCATCTCCATTCCTCCCACTGCGGGAGAGAGGAAGTAGGGGATGCAGAGGGCGCAGGAGGGGAAAAAAAAAAAAAAAAAAAAGACTGGACATCAAACCTGAAGGTGGCCCACTCCGAGAGACTTAGTCGAGAAAGACCTGGATCCCGCCACCCCTTTTCCCATCCAATGCATGCAAGGAGAGAGAGTGCAACCTTGCAAGGGCCAGTCCTCCCTCTTCGCCGGCTGCTTCGGGACACAGAGGGTTGGGGCAGAAACGAAAGGCCGAATACTTGGGCAGATTCGGCAGAGCCTAGGGACAGAAGTGTCTAGTGAAAGTCCGGAATGGGAAGCTCCAGAAGCAACGTGTCCGCCCCCGCCAACTACCTCGAACTAGCCAGCCCCGTCCCTTCCCTGCGGACCGGCTCCGCCCTCACCTGTCTGTGGGGAACTTGGCAGCTCTCACGTCGAGGATTATCCCTGCCGCTGCACTCGGGAATCGCCTCAAACCTGGCACCAAGCGAGCGGAAACGCAACCTGGGCCTTTTCCTTCTTCCCCTCCCCCCACGCACCTCGGATCCTCGGGGGCGGGGAGCAACTGCAGCTGTCACAGCCCCACACTGACCAACCGCCGAGGACACTCAGACAGGGTACCTCTCAAGCCGGCCTGCTGCACCAACACTGAGAGCAGCGGAGCCGGAAGTGAGGAGACCGGAAGTAGCGTGTCCTTGGCCCTGGACGGCCCCTCTCTCCCTCAATCTGGCCGGGCCCAGCCTCATCTCGATGGTGCCAGCGCGCCTCCCTTGAGGCCTCCTCCGCCCCTCTCCTGGAGGCTGGCCCCGCCCCTCCCGCTGCGGCCCTAGCAACCACATCCGGGGCTCCGCGGGTGCTGTTGCCCGGGTAATTTTCTGGCTGCGGCCGATCACAGAGGGGTGTGCACCCGGGTCCCGGTGCACCTGCCAGAGCCGGGAGCTTGCAGAAGGACGAGCTGGCCTGGTCTTGAGTGGTCGGAGGTCTCCTGGAGCCCTCAGCATCCCTTCTTTCTCACTCATACACCCCAGCTTCACGCGTTAGGCGTTCCCCCAGCAGACGGTGAGCCGGTGGCGGGAGGGTGGAGGTGGACGTAACTCGCCGCCACGCATATCACAGGAGAGCCGAAGCTTTCTCAGCTGCGGGAGAGCACGTAGAAGGCTGTTTCAGCCCCGCGGGGAGTGGAGGGTGGCGGGAATGCGGGATTAAGGAACAGACGCGATGCGGGCGCCTCACCCTCTCTTCCCCGGTGTCTGGAGCGCCCCACTCCGGCCACGTCACTCACGCCCACCCCCTTCAGGAAGACCAGACCTCCAAGCCTGGCATCCCTGACTTCTTGACTTGCTGTCTTTGTAATCACTCTGCCCTGCTCGCTCGCCGACGATGGACCCCTTATACTTTTCTTTCCTGCTCCTGTTTCTTTATCCAGATGACTGAGTTCTGCTTTATTTGCTCGCCCTATTCCTTCTTAGGTAGATCACTGCCCTGTCTACAGAAACCGCCGAGCAATCCTTTCTCTCTGAGCCCTTTGTAGTTCACTAAGTTGAGACCCAGCCTGTGCTGTGGATAGTCTCCTTACTCCCGGCGCTGAATGGAGGGAATGTATGGCTGCGCAGTGGTAATAGGCATACCTCAAGCTCATTTGCATAGAACACCTACAGTTGTCCATCCACATCTCTCATCAAGGTTCTGAGCTGTTTTTCCTTTGAAAGCCTTGCATGCTCGTTTTTCACTCGTAGAAATGCGAAGGATAACAGTGCATTCCGTGGGATTTACTCTTCTTTAGACTGTACTTCTCACCTGCTTTTGTCGTATTAGCTGATGAGACATTTTTAAAGGCTCAGTGCCCAAAGACAGACCTTTGCCTTTACAAATTCTAGGAAGTTTCAGAATAGTGAATCATATATCCCTGTGCAAATATCTTCCCCATATCCGTGAATAGGAAATACCCGTGCCGACACAAATGTTTCAAAAGTAAATAACATTATTTATCGGCTGAGATTTCCAGCAGACTTCCTCTGTCAAAAACAGTATTGAAGTCTCAAAACATGAATCTGTGTACAAAGGACCCTCATCTTAAGTGTCTCTGTCCTTAACAAAAAGAGAAGAGCAAATGTATATCACTCAAACTGTAAATGTATATCATTCAAACTGTAACTTCAGTTCTATAGCCTCCTGTGGACTTTTCTGTTCAAAGCCATCCTGTTAGTCTTCTCAATTACAAGAAAAGGATCCCAATCTAGAATAATTACTGCTCTTACTGCATAGGAACAGAATGGAATTTAATAGCTAAGTACAAGTATTCTTAGTTTCAGAAGGGTAATTAGGAAGAGGAGCATGGCAGTGCTCAGTGGTGCCTGAATGATCTGTACTTAACTGTTTGAGTTGGCTGGCACCTTAAGGATTCCTGCCAAGCGTCTTTTGAGTTTGGGAATGCTTAGCTTCATTAGAGTTAGTCTAACTATTAAATTGTTAGACTCAGAGGTGTTTCTTAAATTGAAAAGGTGGACACTTGCTTTCATTATTTGTCCTTAGCTGGATAGTTTCCTTGGCAGGTGCCGATGTTTTTGATAGAGATTCAGATGGATTCCAAACTGTTTGGAACTCATGCTAATTTCTGTTTGGCGAAGGCACCGTTAATCATGTTAGGTACTCCAGTCCAGTGTGATTCCGGTACTGCACGTGATTGCTCTTCCTACATAGTGCAAGGCTCTACACAGGATTAGCCTTCCCATGATTTCTGCTGCCCCAGGGGAAATTAGAATGTAAGTTGTCTCAAAGAAAACACTGAAAGCTACTTCAGCTGGTGATGGAAGACTGTGAAATTCTACGTAATTTATTTTGGAAAAAGGAAACAGTAGCTGGTATTTTTTTTTTTTTAATTTGGAGGAAATTTTTGATGCTGACAGAAAGACCTTATTTTAAATCTAACCCTACTTAGATGGAGATCTTTCTTTCTTTCTTTCTTTCCCCTCTCTCTTTTTTTCTTTGACCTAGAGATTTGTGAATTCTCCTGCTCATTCTCTTTAGGAAGAATAGAAGATTACTTCTTTTCTCTAAATTGGCATCTATGTTTGGAGAGGTAAGGAAAAAGGTAATAGTTGTCTGCTCTGTATGTTTATGACATGGGGATTATCTACTAATTTACCTTTGTACTGTTATTGGCTATTATTCAGCTTTTGAAAAATCAGATGCCATTTATTCACTTGGCTTGTAGGAAGCCTGTATTTCATTTATTGACCACAAGTGAAGGGGGGGCAACAGGTTAGAGCATATTATTCCTTTCTGAATGAATTAAATGTGCACACAACCTTTTTTCTTCACTTTAAATGTTGAATACTGTATGCTGCATATAAATATTATTTCCTCAAGAGAAAAAAAAGGTGCTACCTTCAGATCTTTTCTAGGGGAATTCTGGTAATGTCACAATAATTTTATCACTCTCTATCATCAGGTCCCTTTTCATGGAGACATATTTAATTAATGATTGCACGGTGTAATTCTCTGGAAACAGAGGATTAGAGGATAGCGATAAATGGAATGTCTAAAGAAGCCTGTGAATAGTAGTCTGAGTGGAGCATAAGAGTAGAAATTACTTTAACTACAAAGAGAAAAAAACCTGAAGTATTTCATAATTCCATTATCTAGAATTAATATTCAACATTTTATCAGGTTTTTTTTTCTATGCATTTATATTTTTTCTACATTTATTTAAGAAATTGTTACTTAGAACCGACTGTCTGCTCTACACAAAGCACTGTAGGAATAGCCATGAGCCTCTACACTCATGTAACTTATAGTATACGCTAGTTTTGTTGGCATACAGTTTCACATTTTGCTTTTTTCACTTAAAATATTATGGAATTTCCTTCATATCATTAAATATTCTCCTTCAGTGGCTCAGTAATATTTTAACTTATATATTAATTTATTTACTTAGTCCTTTTTATACATTTCAGTTCTTTCCTGTTTGGTCTGTAATTATAAAACAACAATGTGAGGAATATTGTTGTATGGTAAAATTCTAAGATGACTTCGAATGATTCTCACTTTGTATAATTCCCTCCCATATGAACATGATAGGACATCATTCTCATCATGTTATATTACATGCACAAGGGATTTTTGCAGGTCTAATCAATTGACTTTAAATTAATCAAAAGGGAGATGATCGGGATGGGCCTAAACTGATATGGGAGCCTTTTAAAAAAGCAGGAAGTTTTCTTCTGCTGTGGTTGCAGCAATGAAGGCAGAGAGATTCAAAACATAAGAGAGATTTGACAGGAGGAAAGTTCTCTATTGCCGAAATGCAAAGGGCCAGAGTCAAGGACCCGAACCAGAAGCTGAGAGCAGTCTCTGCTGAAGGCCAGCAAAAAACTCAGGGACCTCAGTTCTCCAGCCACAAGAAGCTGAATTCTGCAAATAACCTGAATGAACTTGCAAGCAGATTCTTCCCCAGAGCCTCCAGCTAAGAGTCCCATTTGACTAACATCTCGATTTCTGCCTGGCGAGATCCTAAGCAGAGGATCCGGTTGAGCTCACCTGGACTTCTGGCCTGCAGAACTGTGAGATAATAAATGGGTATTGTTTTAAGCTACTAAATGCAGTGATAGATCGTGAATACATGTGTAAGCCAGGTTCTTTTTATAATTATTTGTTGGGGATAAAATCCTAGGTCTGAACTTGTTCAGTGAAAGTTACCTATATTGTTAAGGTTTTTGTATCATATTACCAATTTGCCCTTCATAAGCTTTGTACCAATTTATATACCTCCTCACAAACTATGTTATGACATTCTGGCAAATGCTAGATACTGCCATTCTGATAGGCAAAAACAAAACAAAACAAAAATAATGAAAAAGTATCTCCTGTTTTGAAAGAAGATTTACATTTCTCTTGTTACCAGTAGAATTGACTATTGTTTTCTTGGTGTTCACTTGGTAGGTCTTTTTTAGTGACTTGCCTTTTCTTATTCTTTAGTTGGCTTTACCATTGACATAGAGAAAATAGCATCTAACGTGTAGTCCAGTGTTTCTCTGTTGTAACATTTTCAAGGAGTAGAATGATTAATGATCTTAATTGAGAGAATGGGTACTTCTGAGAAATATCACCTCCTGCCATTACTCCCTGCAAGAAATATCCCAGACATTATACAGTGGGAGCATGGAAAATGTTAGCTTCATTGATTAAACAGTATTGATGCCTTGTTCTTTTTTAGGGAAAAAGTCTGGCTTGTCTGGTTTTTCATTAGGCATGTGTTGTTTTGGGAATAAAGACGTATTTTATATTACCATGGGAAATTGTAGGTTTCATTACTGTTTTGGAAGGAAATATATGCTGTTAACTCTCAGAAAACAACTAATATCTTCCTAAATAAACATATCATTATTTTCAGTTTGATCAAGATAATCACTAATCTCTGTGTATATTATATTGCTTTATTTGGGAGGGGATATGGGAGGAAATTCAAGTGACTTTTTCTGTTATCCTCGTTATTTGAGGTGATAGGGTTAATTCTGAGAAATGATGAAATAAAGCAGAAGGAAAAAAGAAGGAAGGAAGAAAAGAAGAAGGGAAAGAACAGAAGACAAAAGGAAGAGAGAAGTTGGGAGAGTCCCTTTTTCCCTTAGAGCATAGTTTTGCATGGTTTTCTCTTAAAAAATTTGTTCTTGCTACCTCAATTTCTGAAGGTTGGTATCTTCCTAATAAGAGTGAGATATTTTAAAATGTTTATTTGAAGAAATTGTAGACTTATAGAAAATTACAGAAAAATGTGCAGAGAGGTCCCATACATGAGAAAGGGGGGTTTTGTTTATTTTTTAGTTGAATGATCAAAGCTTATTTATTTAGAAAGGTCAGCCCACTTAGCATTTGGATACGGTTGCTATTTATGTTCACAGAATTCGTAAAGGCCTATTCTTCCATTCTTTTGTAGAGGCTTGATATTGTTTCTGTTTTGTTTTGGGTTTTGTTGTTGTCGTTGTTGTTGTTTGGTTTTGTTTCGTTAGGTTCAGATAGGCGTTGAAATGCTGCCTCGGTTTGACTTGGTGCTGGGGACATAGAGTGTGTAACTATTATCAGAGGAGGCCACACCAGTGTGATTCAGAGATACTCCAATACAGTGAAAAGAATGGTAGAGTTTACAAAGCCTGGATTCTGGGCTCCACTCAACCACATTCTAACTATATGAGCTTTGAAATTCAGTTTTATCGTCCTCCTGAGTTGTTTGGAATACAGGAAATAAAGGTGTTTAGAAACTAAAGCCCTGGGCTATCGTAATTATTATTAGCACTTTTTTACAGTAACAGCAGGAAACTCCTTTACCAGTTGTAATTCCTATGATAAAAATTACTTTTTTTAGACAACAAAGGCAGAGGAATTTTGACAAAAAGTCTTGTCCAAAAATTTTGTGCAAAAAATGCACATGACATCTTGAAACCTGGCAGCACAGAGCAAAAAAACCTGAGGGACATTGTGCTCACACTATTTCACACAGTAGTAACACCTGCTCATCAAATTAGCTTGTTACTTTGGCCTGCGGTAGGCCCCGAGCCTGTAGACTCTTGTAGGGTAGGTGCCACCTGGGAAGGTAGGGGCAAGCCTATCTAGGTCCATGACTGTGACTGTTCTCACAGTACTGTTTGATTTATGAGAATCCCTGCTTTCAGTATATATTTCAGTTGGATTCTTGCTTCTGTTTGCAAGTAGGATTTTGAAAAATCTTTGAATTAAAAGGATCAGCACAGCCAAGGGGGCATTAGAGAGAGAGTAATGACGGTATCATCACCAAACATTCATTGAACACTTTGTAAGGGGCCAAGTGCTGTGCTGAGTACTTTCCACTCGCTTGTTGAATCTCCTTGAGTGTGCGATAACCCTGTGAAGTAGGGACTGTAGTTACACCTGTTTTACAAATAAGGAAGCTGAAGCCTCATATGGTTAAGTAAACCACCCAGGATCACGTAAGTTTAGATGGCAGAATCACTTGTCAACTCAGGTGTGTCTGACACCAAAGCCCATACCCTTCCAGTATAATAAGCCCTTTATTTTACAGATAGGGAAGGAGAGGTCCTGAGATGTTAAGATCCGTGGTCACTTTCCTTCTTACTCCGGTCTGGGTCTTTTTCTGCATTATAGCCTCTTAATCATTTGCTTGTTCCTCTACATGTTGTTGATTTTTTCTGGCCTCTGTGCATCTGGCTAATGTGTCAAGCTGGTTCAAAGTTACGAGGTTTGTAAGCGTTTAGATGAAACAATAGTTAGATTTTTAAAATTTGTAATGGAATCACTTGATTGGATTTTTAGTGAAAGCTTTTCTACCCGACTCCTATAAAGGGGATGCTCTCTCCCATGTGCTATTAAAAGTTGAACCTTGTGACTACTGTCTGTGTTTTTCTTTTAGAGAAGTCAGAGGGGGCAGTTGTGACTTCATGTGAAAAATAGCCACCAAAGATCTATCCAGCATCATTTTTAGTTCTTTAATTTTGGTAAGCACCCATTTTTAAAACAGATTAGATTTGCCTAAATTATTTCAGAAGTATATATTACAAAGCACTTGAAAGCAAGCGAGAATTCAAAAGCACAGAGCAGAGCTAGAGGGCTTTTTACAGAGGCCCTTTAGGAGGTAAGCATTTCTCATGAAAGCTTTGGTTATTAGATTTGCAGAAACATGTTCTGATTCTTTTCATTATTAAAAGCATAACTAGTTAGTATAAATATTTTTTTGATATTCAATTGGCACATCGTTCCTAAAATAGCTTTCTCTTTTCTTCTTTTCTTTCTTTTTTTTTTTTTTCTATTTTCAAGAGGCAGAAGATATACCCTCCAGTCCTAGAAGGATTCTACCACTTTCTTCTCCACCCTGAAGAGACTTGGAAATTAATGGGTAACAGTTTGCATGAAAATTACTGAATGCGTTTGCTTCTTATCTCGGAGGCCTTCTGCGGAGAATTAATAGGAGGTTGAATGCGCGCTTGGATAAAATGGATCATCTTAAAGGATTGAAGTTCCAAAAATATATCAGCAGGACTGGACAGGTTTGACATAATGAGATTTCTATTTTAGCTTGACTTCTGGAGCACTGAATAAACTATAAACTGAGCCGCACAGGTCCTGGGAAGGAAGTTTCTCTTTTAAAATACTCCAGCTGTGTGTAACGTTTTTCTTATTCAGGACCTTTGAAAATACATTTACTTACTGATTTTTAGAAATTTAAAGAAACAGCCACCAGCAAGACGAAGGATCTCTGCATAAGCACTGGTGGAGATGGCAGAAGCTTCGGAGGATGCTTCAGCCCTGCCCGTGACAGTGAAGAAAAAGAAAAGTTTATCCATTGAAGAAAAGATCGACATCATAAATGCAGTAGAAAGTGGCAAGAAAAAGGCAGAAATTGCAGCTGAATATGGAATAAAGAAAAATTCATTGTCTTCTATTATGAAGAATAAAGACAAAGTTCTAGAAGCCTTTGAATCTCTGAGATTTGATCCAAAGAGAAAAAGACTGAGAACTGCTTTTTACACAGATCTGGAAGAGGCATTAATGAGGTGGTATCGAATTGCTCAGTGTCTAAATGTACCAGTTAATGGTCCAATGTTGCGTCTAAAAGCTAATGATTTTGCCCAGAAACTGGGACATAATGATTTTAAGTGCAGTAATGGATGGCTGGATCGCTTTAAATCTAGGTATGGTTTAGTATTCAGAGCTCAACCTGTAGAAGCTACGGGTGTATCAGTAGACCCTTCAGCTGTCTGGCATCAAAATGTACTTCCTTATTATTTAAATGATTATCATCCTAAAAATGTTTTCAATATAAAAGAGACTGGGCTGCTTTATCGAATGTTGCCTACAAATACATTTGCATTTAAAGGAGAGACATGCTCCGTCGGAAAGTTATGCAAAGACAGAATAACTCTGGTGGTTGGGACAAACATGGATGGCTCAGAGAAACTTCCTTTGCTTATCATTGGAAAAAACAGAAATCCACATTGTTTCAAAGGTATAAAATCATTGCCTGTGTGTTATGAAGCTAACAAAATGGCATGGATGACCTCAGACTTATTTGAACAATGGATGCGGAAGCTTGATGAGAAATTTCAAGCCCAGCAACGAAGAGTGGTGATTTTTGTTGATTCTTTTCCTTCACATCCAGAGGTAAAGAACCTAAAGTCCATTGAGTTAGCATTCTTTCCATCATGTTTATCTTCCAAATTTATAGCAATGAAACAAGGTGTTATTAAAAGCCTTAAAATAAAATATCGACATTGTCTTATCAAGAAATTTTTAAGCTCTGTTGAAGGCAGCAAAGAATTTACATTTTCCCTACTAGATGCTGTTGATACTTTGCACCTTTGTTGGAGGGCTGTAACCCCAGAGACTATTGTTAAGAGCTATGAAGAGGCAGGATTCAAATCTCAAAAGGGAGAAAGTGACAAGACCAATGCAGAGACAGACGCTGGTCTTGATTTGGTTGCCCATGCTCAGGCAGCAGGCGTGGAATTTCCTGAAGGTTTATCTATAGAAGAGTATGCTGCCCTGGATGATGATTTGGAGACATGTGAAGCTGCACCAGAAACTGATTCGGTATGGACTGAAGAAAGTCAATCAGAGGAAACTGGATTTTATACTTCTGATGAAGAGGATGATGGTGGTTCTCTAGGAAGTGAACTCCCTTTGCCATCAAAAAATGAGGCATTAACTGCTTTAGATACTCTTAAAAATTTTCTTAGAAGTCAAGATATAAATGATGAGCTTCATAATTCTTTAGCAGACCTTGAAATTTTTATTAACTCATCATCTAAATAATTATTTGTGGTACAATATCTGAAGAGTAATAGTTTTTCCTGATGTATTTTACTCTACGAGGTATATAAAGGGAAAATACCACTTAAACATTAAAAAAAAAGAAAAAGAAAACTTTGGTTTAATTGCATATGTCTTTGACCTGAATAGCAAAGTTCCCTAGGTAGATTAAATAATGAGTAAGTCAATGAAAAATATGAATTTCAATTTAGCAAGGTTTGGGGAGTATAAAATGTATTTCAGAGGCCTTGTACTTGAAATACCTGATATAAATGTCAAAAATAAAAAACTCTTCAGCTATTTGATTCATACAGGTTGAATTGGTGATTGCTATTTTCTTTAAGTGCAGATCATGTTCTAGAATATTTTAATTTATCTACCTCGTCTTAGAAATAAAATATCTATTACTTAGATATTTATTTTTATAATGACATATATTCTAGCCTCATATCAAATACTAATTTTAAATTATTTTTCTTGTAACTAGCTTATCTTGCTAAGAAGAAATTATGAAAAAGTACTGAAAATAAAATCTGACCCAATTATACACCAAAGTGATTAAAAATATATGTCTCGCTACTTTCCAGTTACTTCTGTAGAAGGTCAAATGAAAGACGATGACCTTATCAGATGCTTTTTGTCATCTATAACCAAATGATTTGGATTCTTCCTAAATATTTGTTTGTTTATGTGTGTGTTTAGTAGAATAATCTATTACTGAAAGATTTGTGAACTCTTATAATATTTATATTTTAATAAGATTAGTCTTAAAAAGTATATATGAAGACATATATGAAGTTACTAGAAAAGGAAGTGTTTTATGTGGTTCTTAGTTTTCTAATTTTAATAGATGAAACTTTTAATCTATCATTTTATTTTCTTGATTTTACTGAATTTTATTTTCAGGGAAAACTGTCTTTTCAGCATATTTTGATATATTTAATATTTTTTTCTTTCAAATTCAATGGCTAACATATTGAATTAAATTTCTGTCTGAGGAAGTTTTGTCTACAGAGTATTTTAAAATATTGTGTGAAATTATTTACTCTCTGTCCATAAAGTCACCTTTAAAAGTAGAAAAATATAACGTGTCAGACTTTTCTGTTGTGAAATTTTAAATGCCATACTTATTTAATGTATTACATATAATTTAGGGTACACTTTGAAAAGTATTTTGAAAAAGTGTAAAATGTTATATGGATTATTTTTATTGTGAATTATTAGTCTGCAAAAAAATGACACATTTGGAAGGAAATATTTATAGAAAGTATTTTTATTTTCCATTGTTGATTTTTTCAGCTTTTGAGGTTTAGTAATAGCAAGACTTAAAAAATATTCAATTAAGAACATTTCTTGTAGATCATCATATAGATTACTTAAGTTAATCAAAAGCATTTAAATTAATGATTTAATTTAAAGTTTTAGCGTGGTTGAACTGTGGACCTGAATCATGGCTCTTAATCTCTCTGAAGAGCCCTAGCCGTAGCTAGAGCACCTGGCCTGTGTTGAGCCTTCAATAATTCTTTTCTCTTTGTTTCTCTACTCCATACCGTTTTGATATCAAATATTTTTATTTAATCATTCCAGATATTCTATGACATAGGAATTATTACTTCTGCTTTTATAGATGAGGAAATTGAAACCTGAGAAAATAATTTGGTTAAAATCTCAGAACCAAAAGCAAAATGCAGTAGTAGTTCCCTGTCACCTAGTCCTTGTGTTTCTATCACCACACTGCTTCTTTTCTATACTCCATTTAAAAAAATGCTGTTGTTTTTCCCCCTTGAGTATAGAGGCCTGAGGGTGAAAAAGTTCAGAGAATTTGCTGAATCTATGTTGATAGCTCTGTTCCCAAGATCTCTCCTGAGAACACTGTTACTAATACAACACTTGGACTTTCTGGCTTGGTAATTCTGTACCACTGTAACACAGAGGTTCCAGTGGAGTTCTAAGGAAAATATTTGAAACAACATGAATATGCCCAAAGTGCTGAAAGTACCCACCGGTTTTTCTCCTATGTGACCTGATTCATTTTTCATTTCTGGGGTATAATAAATCTAAAGGGGATAAAATTAGACAAGTCTTCTATAGAGAATAAGAAAAAGATGCCAGCAGGTTTAAATTTAAACTTTAAGTTGTTAATGTTGTATACTTTTCTTTAGAGTTTTTTTTTTAATTTTTTACTATTTATTTGACAGACAGATATCACAAGTAGGCAGAGAAGCAGGCAGAGAGAGAGGAGGGAGCAGGCTCCCCACCAAGCAGAGAGCCCAATGCGTGGCTCAATTCCAGGACCCTAGGATCATGACCTGAGCCGAAGGCAGAGGATTCAACCCACTGAGCCACCCAGGCTCCCCAGTGTTGTATACTTTTCTGTTTAGTTTACAAGCTATATAAATTTAAACAATTTTCAGAACAAAAAAAATTTAAGTGAATCTTTTTTTTTCCCCAAGATTTTATTTATTTATTTGACACACAGAGAGATCACAAGTAGGCAGAGAGAATGGCGGGGGGCGGGGGGGCGGTGCAGAAGCAGGCTCTGTGCTGATCAGAGAGCCCGATGCAGGGCTTGATCCCAGGACCCTGAGATCATGACCTGAGCCGAAGGCAGAGGCTTAACCCACGGAGCCACCCAGGCGCCCCAGAACAAAAATTTTTAAATTCACTTTTCCTAGAACAATCACGGCGTACCTCAATCCTGATTTATCTTCTCCACACACAGTTAATACAAAGCTGGGACTAAATGTCACTTGTCTTTTCAGAAAAGAACTTCACTTAATAGTTCACCTGCTTTTCAGTTAAATGTAGTATTATTTTCACTGTTCTTTTCTAAATTTCTATGGTTGCAACAATGTTTTCCCTTCTGTCTACTTCAACAAACAACAAATCTTATATTGAATTTGGGATGTTGATTCACCTCACTAGTGAAAGGTTTGATTCAGGATAGAGTAAATGAGTAAACCAAGACCTGAGGGTTTCATGTTGCCTGCCTGACTTCTCATTTGGACCTAAGGTCGAATGTAAAACCTCCCACTTACAGTATACAAAGCAGAATAATTGGGAGGAGGAGAAGAATAGGGGAGGAGAACAGAAGAAGAGCTTTCCAAGTAAACACCTCAGATGTCGAGAGAAGCCCTTTTCAATCATTGACTCATTAGGGACCCAGTAGAGACTGACAGAGAATTTGTTCCTTAGGGGAAGTAGCACCCATATCTGCCAACAGATTCACAGTTCAATGGTGGTCTGGATCTTTGGGGGTACCTAGAGCTACTTAGCTAAGTACAGCATGGCATAAGGCAGTCAAGAAGCTACACTAATTGCTGAGAATTCCTACTGCCAGAGGAAAGAAATAGGTTGGGGACCATGGTTTGCACACAGTAAGTTCTCAGAAAAAAAATTCATTCAGTGGAATAAATTAAATCTAGCTCTAGTTATATGCTACCTTGCAAAAGACATTTCAATTCTCTAAATCTCAGTTTGTACTATCCATAAAACGAGACTGACACTTCATTTGAATTTATTTTGAGGATGAAAGAAAATTGTGCATGCAAATGCATTTAGCAAATTCTAAAGTGTTTCCCAACTATAAAGAATGACTAGAAAGGTGCCTCCATGCTACTACTTCCGGATATGCCCCGGCATTATCTTTGTGGTCACTAAACATCAATGACAATTTTCTCATTGGCATTCTTCTATGCAATAAAATAGGGAAGTCAACATTTCCAGGACTATGCAATTTATCTGTGGAACTAAAACATTTTCACTTTGAATGAAGGAATAAGGTGACTTAGAAACCTTTATTTTTCCTCTTGCAAAGCTTCAGCAAAATATTACAGAGAGTCATCTGCTCACCATATGCTCACATGACCTCTTTATGCCATCACACCACAGGAGTGGTGGAGACGTCTGGCATCTCTTCTTATAGGAGTGCTGATTCCATCTGTGAGGAGTCCATCTTCATAATCTCATCTAACCCTACTTACCTCCCCCCAATCCCATCTCCAATCAACATTACACTTAGGGCTTCCACATATGAATTTGGAGGGTGACAAACATTCAGTGCATAACAACTACCTAGTACCAATAAAGATATTCACATATGGGGCGCCTGGGTGGCTCAGTCAGTTAGGCATCTGACTCTTGATTTTGGCTCAGGTCATGGTCTCAGCATTGTGAGATCCAGCTCCAGGTCCAGCTTTGCAAGCAGCATGGAGTCTGCTTAAGATTCTCTCTCTCTTGCTGTCCCTCCCCCTGCTTGAGCTTTCGTGTGTGCTCTCTCTCTCTCTCAAAAAAAGTATTCAGATATTAACCAATTTGTGACTTGCTGTATCAGTTTCCAACTTGCTATAATCTAAAAGGGTATGTATATTTCAGAACTTGTTAATCGGCTATAGCTATTAGCAAGGCTCTCACGATTTACAAAACTTTAAGAAGACATGATATTTTTCATGGCTTTGAATAAATGGAAAGGCTCAATATTGAAATATATGTTCATTTCTTCTGAGTTAATACTAATGCAAGTTAAAAATTTTGCAAAATAATTCAGATTTTTTCTGTAAGAATAAATATGTATCAGTATCTCAGAAAATTTTGAAAAATAAAAATAGTATTTGACATACACTAGAGTTTTAAACAATATGGTGTGGGCAAAGAGAATAGATCAATCAAAAGAATAATATGTGATGTCTAGAAAAAATTTGCACATGATAAAAATGCGTTTTAATCACTGGTGAAATAGATGGATTATTCAGTAACTGATATTAAATGGCTAACAATATAAGATTAAAAAAAGACATCAAAATGAATCCTAAAAGAATTAAACTCTAAAGGAAATGAAGGAAGTCAAGAAAGAAAAAAAAATGAAGGAGGAAGAAAAGGAAGAAAGAAAGAAAAAAGAGAAGGAAAACAGAAATTTGAAAATACTGGGAAAAATAAAGGTAAATGTAAATTTTAAATAGTATTTTAGTATTAGAAAACATACTAAAAGAAAAATCTTTTAAAAAAGGTATGACACTCAAAAATAGTTGAGTATAATATGCAAACAAGGAATCATGGAACACTACATCAAAAAGTAATGATGTACTATATGATGACTAACATAACAAAAAAAAAGAATAGTTGAGTATAAAAATACTAATAAAGTATGGAAATATTGTCAACATCACTAGGAATCAAACACAAGAAAAAAAATGGGACATCTTTTGGGGGAAGGGCCATCAATTAGACAAGATTATAAAGAATGTTAATACCAAATGTAGGCAAGAACATAGAGAAATGGGTACACTGCTGTGAGAAAAATAAATTGGTACATTTAGTTATTATAGTTGGTGTATACTAAATACTAATTATCAAACTTCGAAGTGTTTTGTCTGTGTTAGTTAATACTCAGAATAATTCCAACTATTATCCTCCCCATTTTACTGCTAGGAAAATGTAAGTATAGCTATAGCTAATGAATAACAGAACTAGGATTCAAACCCGAAAAATCTGACTTAAAAATGTTTTGTACATGATATAAATTTATCCTAACAAAATAAAAATATTCAGGATATTTGTTGCAGTGTATACAGCCCCATCATCCCTTATCCCAACCCCTGGGGACATATGTTTCAGAGTTAAGAATTTATCAGACTTGAAAAAAATATATATGTGTATACTTTTTTTTTTAAGATTTATTTATTTGAGAGAGAGAGAGTGTGAGTGCACAAGCAGCGGGGAGAGGCAGAGGGAGAGGGAGAAGCAGACTCCCTGCTGAGCAGGGAGCCCAACATGGGGCTCCATCCCAGAACCCTGGGATCATGACCTGAGCAGAAGGCAGACCCTTAACGATCTGAGCCACCCAGGTGCCCTATGTGTATACCTCACATTATGTAACATTCCGAGGAGATACTAAGGCAGCATCCCACAAACATTAATAACTCTGCAGTGAAGCATACTCATATGAAGTCAGATATATAAAGGTTATAAAGAGCTTAATAGCTTTGTCGTTTTTATTGACAAATTCATATCAGGTCAGCTTTTATTATCAGATAGATTACAAAACGGCTTTCAGAACAACTCTTCATGTTTTAGAGTGCAGATAAAAGAATAAAACAAAAGACTGGGAACTATTTGAGGGGTGCCTGGGTGGCTCAGTCCATTAAGCGACAGACTCTTGATTTCAACTCGGGTCATGATCTCAGGCTTGTGAGATAGAGCCCTGTGTAGGGCTCCGCACTCAGCGAGGAGGCTGCTTGAGATTCTCGCTCTCCCTCACCCTCTGCCCCTCCCCACCCCTGTCTCTCTCAAATGAATAAACAAATGTTAAAAAAAAAAGACAGTTTTTTTAGTAGAAAATAAGTGTAATATTGAGTGTAATGTTAAGGTCCAAACTTCTTTTAACTTCTTTTACTTGCACATATATGCAAATGTGCTTGCCTGAACTGGATATTTTCTAAATTTGACTTGCAAATTGTGGAACTAAAATCTCCTATTCTTCGGATTCTCCTTGTTGAACATCTTAACCATTCACTGCCAGGCTAGAAATTTCTTTGCCAAGTGAAACAGGATCTGTCGCGTAGTATTGAATTGGTGAAAAACTAGATTTGCTGGTTTAATCTGCTGCAGATTGCATGTTCACCTCCATGCATTAGCCCAATTTAAGTTCAAAGAAGTCAGCTTCCTTGTTAAGAGAAGTCTTAGCCAATATGTCAGGGGGAAAAATTGAAAGTATAGGGCCCCACTTCAATCCACTTTTACTTATTTTTTTCTTAGTCATCAAATCCAACAAATCATGTTTAATTGTTTTTTTTTTAAAGGTGGGGCTGTTGTATTATGCCTTCATATATATCTCCCCAGCAGTGCCTCTTAAATACAAAGACGCTGTCAATAAATTAAATATATGCTCAGTTGGAGAACTACATGCAAAGTTGCTGATAGTCTTGTTTCCTGTACTCGCAATAAAGACAGGGTTTTTGTTTTGTTTTCCCCTAACTTCCTCTTTGTATGCCACTGAACTCTCTTTATTAATGCAAAGTCATTGCCTGTGTCATTGGCTGACACCACACCTTATTTTCTATGTTGCAAAATAGGTAACACGCATAGAGATGAGAGCCCCTTTCCTGTCACTACCTGCCCAGTTGGGAAACCATTTCCCCAAAAAGATCCAGAATGGTATTTCTTAACTTGCAGAGATAATTCCCTCACTCGTATACCCAGAAGTGAATATTTAAGAGAATCTCATATTGTTCATGTGACCAACAATTAATTGCCAAATTAAATTAAACCAACAAATTAGTTACTGAAAAAGGAAACAAAACAAAGGAAATGATGACCAGACTCTGACTTAAGCAGTGCTCCTACATTAATTTCTTAAATTATTGTAAAGTCAGCCAACAATAAACTTGGGAAAAAAACTCATGTATGATATCCAAGAGAGTAATCACTCATTTGACATACTCTAATCCTAAATTTTTAATTAAAAAGTATAGGAAAGTATATATAATATACGTATCTATCTACCAATATATGTAATTACTATTATGTGTACTTCAGATTACCGTATTTATGCTTTATTTTCTGAATTTATCCATAAGTATTTTATAGTTTAGCTGCTACTGCAAATGGAATATTTTCTTTTTTATTTTCTGATTTTAAAAAAGTGAATGATTTTTGACTGGTTTATACCTAGTTACATCACCAAAATTTCTTGTTAACTCAATCTGTTTTCTAGTCAGATCATTTCATTATCATTTATCAACAGAGATCATTGAATTTCTTTTTTTCTACTGATTACTATTTTTCTTTTTCCTTCGTGAAGGCCATGAAATATTCCTTTGTATTTTCGCCTATTAGCTTAAAAGTTTTGTTTTCATATTAAAATTTATTTTGTGTGTGGTAGAGCAAGAATCTTATTTTTCCCAAAGGGAAAGCCCCCTCCTACATATTGACTAGTTTAGCTTTTTGTAACACCTTTGTTATTCATAACAATTTCCTGCACCTGTACCAAGAGGTAATTCTGGGGAAGAGTTTAAATCTTAAGATGTCTGAATAAAGTTTATGAAGAAATTAAGTCTTAAACCAAGAGACAGTTATATTTATGTGGAAAGATTAAGTTTGTTTTTTGTTTGTTTGTTTTGTTTTGTTTTTTGCTACTGAATGGAAATGGGGCTTGTGGGCAAGTAAAGGTTTTTGTTTGTCTGGTTTTTTGTTTTTTTGGGTTTTTTTTTGAGGGACAGAGAACACAGGTGTGAACATGCCTGGGGATGGGGAGGGTGGGTGAGGCAATGAGAGAGGAAGACAGAAAATACCACACAGACTCCACACCCAATGCAGAGCCCTACCCAGGGCTTGATCTCATGACCCTGAGATCATGACCTGAGCCAAAATCAGGAGTCGGTCATTCAACCCACTGAGACACCCAGGCACCCCAAAGCTTATTTTTTATTTATTTTTTTATAAAGATTTTATTTTAGAGAGAGAGAAAGAGAGCATGAGTGGGTTGAAGAGTAGAGGGAGAGGGACAAGCGGACTCTGCACTGAGTGTACAGCCCAACATGGGGCTTGATCCCATGACCCTGAGATCGTAATGTGAGCCAAAATCAAGAGTTGGATACTCAACTGACTGAGCCACACAGTTGCCCCCCTGAACTGTAGTGTGTACAATACAAGTCTACTCCAAAGCTAACAACCTCTTACATCATCTACTTATACTTAGGCTGCAGAACTTAAAATTTGAGAATTTTTCTTCCAAATCGGGCCATTACCTGTCACATTCATTTATTCTGTTAGAGAAATCATACAAAATCCTAAGAAAATCAGGTTAATTTTACCTAATTAATTTAGTTACTCCAGGAGTTTTCCAAATAGAAGCAATTCGATACTAGCAACTCTAAAGATTGTAGTGAGGGAAAAAAATGACTGCTTATCCCACAAAAACCTATCACGCTCCTGAGGCTAGGCACTGAGGATTTAATGGTGAGACTGAAAAAACATCCCTTATGGAATCAGTGGTCTTGTGGAGGAAGCAGACACTGCTAAATAATGACACAAACACATATAAAGTTACAAATTCAATAAATACTCCGAAGGAGCAGTACCTGCTTCTCTAAAATCCTATAACATGGGAATTTGACATAGTCTTAAGGTCAGAGAGGAGTCACTGAAGAAGCGTCAGGAGCTGAGACTGGAGATTTGAATGATAAGCAGGAGTTCACTAGGCAAAGGGGATGAGAGGAGAAGACCATTCTGGGCAAGGGTCTGAAAGGGAAGGAGCCTGAATGGGTTAAAGAATTGAAAGAATCTAGTGTGAAGAAAATTGTGGTGAGGTAGGTAGAGACCAGGCCTTGGAGGGACTGGCCTGTAGTCAGCGCTGGGTAAGCACTTGTTCCCCCATTTATAGGAAAAAAATGTTCAAGGAAAAGAAGTCTTCCCATCTTGGTCTTCTAAAGCCTAGGCCAAAGCAAGATAATGGGACTTGGAAAATATTCAAAATGTCAGCAAGAAAATGGAATTTGAAGGAAGTGGAGTCTCCTCCCAAGAGAAAAAGCAGTTCCTACTGCAGTAGGGAGAAAAGAGACAAAGGCCTGAGAGTAGAGACATCAACATGGCCACATGATAATGAGGAAGGTGACAGCCAAGGTAACTGAGAGGGGTGTCATTTGAAGGTCAAGAACCATGGGAGCCGAGTTGGCTGTGCAGATGGTGCAGAACCCACTGGAGTGAGCACCAGACTGGGCCGTACCCACTGCCTGGGCCTCGGGCTCATGTCAACCGTCCTCCCCACACCTGCTCAGGGAAGTCTTCCTCTGACAGCAGCAGCCAGGATTTGGCTTGGTGATCACCTTGCAGAAATGATGCCAGTCTCAGACCCTCTACAGATGGTGAAATAGTGATGCCATTTCCTTTATGCTAATAATACACATTACAACCTAGGAGGAAAGAACAAACATATGGAACAAACAGGTAAGGTCATACTATAAGACATATATCTTTTTTTTTGATTTAAGATTTTCTTTATTTGTCAGAGAGAGAGAGAGAGAGAGAGAGCACAAGCAGGGGGAGCAGCAGACTCCTCGCTGAGCAGAGAGCCTGACATGGGACTCGATCCCAGGACCCTGGGTCCTGGGATTATGACCCGAGCTGAGGACAGATGCCTAACCAACTCAGCCACCCAGGCGTCCCAAGACATACATCCTTACAAAAACAGTAAAACAGGTTAGAACAATCTTCTTTTTTTTTTTTTAAAGATTTTATTATTTATTTATTTGACAGAGAGAGAGATCACAAGTAGACAGAGAGACAGTCAGAGAGAGAGGGGGAAGCAGGCTCCCTGCTGAGCAGAGAGTCCGATGTGGGGCTCGATCCCAGGACCCTGGGATCATGACCTGAGCTGAAAACAGAGGCTTTAACCCACTGAGCCACCCAGGGGCCCCTAGAACAATCTTCTATTACATTCTTGATTCCCTTTGTGCCCTTTTCTAGAAGTATGGATGACATACTGGATGGAAGTAATGGGTAATAAGGAAGCACAGGTGGACTAATAGCCAGGTTCCTCCTAATTCTGTTCTGAGGTGTGATTTTTCATGGGAAGGCTTGAGTAATGTTGGGCCAATGCTCTCAAAGGGCTTCACTGCAAATTAACTTCTTACTTAGAATAATATGTCTTACGTGCTATTTAAGAAGAAACAAGTAATCCATCTAAAGCTACTTTAAGGTGGAAGCCTCACAAGGAGGATTTGAAAACACCTAAGGAGAAAAAAGAATGACAAGAGGCAAAATAAATGTATATTTAAAAAAATGATTCTTGGGGCGCCTGGGTGGCTCAGTGGGTTAAGCCTCTGCCTTCGGCTCAGGTCATGATCTCAGGGTCCTGGGATCGAGCCCTGCATTGGGCTCTCTGGTCAGCAGGGAGCCTGCTTCCCCCTCTCTCTCTGCCTGCCTCTCTGCCTACTTGTGATCTCTCTCTCTGTGTCAAATAAATAAAATTTAAAAAAATTAAAAAAAAAAGATTCTCTAATAAATGATGTCCCCTCCTTTTTCCCCCTCTTACCTAATGTAGTAATAAGATATGCTATTCTATATGAAAGACTGGAGTATGGGAGTCAAGAAGGAATAGTAAAAGGATGCCTGGGCGGCTCAGTCAGTTAAGCGTCTGCCTTTAGCTCAGGTCATGATCCAGGGTCCTGGGATCAAGCACTGGGTCAGGGTCCCTACTCAGTGGGAGCCTGCTTCTCCCTTTCCCTCTGCTGCTCCCCCTGCTTGTGCTTGCTCGATCTCTCTCTCTCTCTCTCTGTCAAATAAGTAAATAAGTAAATCTTAAAAAAAAAAAAAAAGAAGGAAGAGAAAAAAGTGTGTTTTAGCACAGATAAGGCAAGTTTCTTTCCTCTAATTTTTTATTTTAGGTGTTTTCTTGGTATTTTAATCTTCAGCATTCCTTAGCCTAAAAATAGAAAAAATATTTTTAGAACTATTTGCTGTCTTCTCCAAATTCTGTTATTGTTACTGGAGTGACCATAATCTCAGCTGGAGTGTCATTCACTGCTTTACCACGAACACATCACAGGAGTACGAGTCTTTAAAATCACTTCCACTGAGAACATACTTTTCTCCCATGGCTCCACTTCCCATATATGCAATTAACAAGAAACCAGACATCTTAAAAACTAACTGTATTCCACACAATGCCCCTGGATGGAGGATGGCTCTTTTGATTTTTATTTTCTGTAAGAATTTTCCCCACAAGTTCAGGCAAAAAAAAAAATTTTTTTTTAACTGTCAATAATGTGTGTAATAGGCACATTGTGCTGAGCAGTTTGAGACCTTCTTTGAGCCTAGGAAAGGCACAGTTCCTAATTAACTGCTCAGAGAATGGTTTCACTGAGTGGGAATCTGTCATGCACTTCGAGTGATTTTTTTGTGGGGCCTAGGGGCGATGACACTGCATTTTTAATCAGGCAAGCTAAGACGCCACCACCTTTTGGTGACTTAGCAGTCCCACTCCTACAGGGCTCCAGGTGTTCAAAGCTCTCAAGAACAACTCCAGAAATCCTTGTGGAGCTCGACAGGCGTGTGGAATCGTTACACACTTTAGCCTTTGAATAAATACCACCTGTGGATTTTTTTTCTTTTTCATTTGAGACTGTTAAAGGTAAAGGTTTTAAAATTTTACTTTGAAATAGTTGAGAAATATATTGAGACTTGAGAGGTACTTGGAATAAAGGTAATTTGGAAGCGTTTTCATCCCTCCTGTTAAGTTCAGAGTAGTGGATAGGAAGAACACCCTTTTTTTGTTGTTATTATTTCTTTTAAAGATTTTATTTGTTTATTTTTCAGAGAGAGAAACACAAGCAGGGGGAGTGGCAGACAGAGGGAGAAGCAAGCTTCCTGATGAGCAAGGAGCCAACGACTGGGGGACTCATGGTCCCATGATCATGACTTGAGCCGAAAGGCAGGCTCTTAACCAAATGAGCTACCCAGGCATCCCTACCCATGTTTTTAGATCTCTTCTGATTAATAGCCTCCTTTGAGAATCCAAATAAAACTTCAGATTTTCTTCAGAAAAAGACATGTATATAAAACTTGCCTAAAATGCCAGAAGATTCACTATTTAGAAACCCTGCTTCATAGGGTGCCTGGGTGGCTCAGTTGGTTGAGCGACTGCCTTCGGCTCAGGTCATGATCTGGAGATCCCAGATCGAGTCCCGCATCGGGCTCCCAGCTCCACGGGGCGTCTGCTCCTCCCTCTGACCTTCTCCCCTCTCATGCTCTCTCTTACTATCTCTCTCTCAAATAAATAAATAAAATCTTAAAAAGAAAAAAAAAGAACCCCTGCTTCATCTTCCCACTATTTATAGTTGTCATCATTAAAAGCTATACAAAACTTTTTTTTTTTTTAAGATTTTATTTATTCATTTGACAGACAGAGATCCCAAGCAGGCAGAGAGGTAGGCAGAGAGAGAGGAGGAAGCAGGCTCCCCACTGAGTAGAGAGCCTGACGCGGGGCTCGATCCCAGGACCCTAGAACCATGACCTGAGCCAAAGGCACAGGCCCCAACCCACTGAGCCACCGAGGCGCCCCAAGCTATACAAAACTTTTTAAAAGGAAAAAAAACCCTCAGTCTCTGAGGAGATTGAGCTCATATCCCACATTTGACTCTTCTTTTTTAAACACTTCAATGTTTCCAAAAAATACCTAAAGAAATGTTAATAGAATTCTTTTTCTAAACTTGCATCTGAGTTAAGCAATTTACTCTTCTTTTGCATATTATTTTTAGCTGTCTTCTTTGAATGTTATTTTTAATCGCTTGCTGCTGTTTTGTATTTTTTTTTTTAACAAGGAGTTAACTCCTTTTGCCAAATCCAATTAATAAATAGAACGGTCTGAGGACTTGTGCTCTCTAGAAGCTGAACACGGAGTCCAGAATGAGTAGCAGCCTGAATCTCTGTAACCAGGACTTGCTCGTTGCGACACTCTCTGACAGTATCATCTACTCAAGCCTCAGAGACAGAAGGTTGAATCACTGAGACTTACGGACTCCAAGCCAACATCCTAGGAATGACATGTGTTCTATTTCTGGAGCAAAGAAAATAATGATTCAGTCATACACATATTATTAGCGGAGCTATTTCAGAACCGGGAGGAAGAATGTCACATAGGGGTAAAATATTATTTTGAGAGCCTTCTCTGCAGTGTCTTGGGTTAGGTTTTGGGAAGGGGACATAGAAGAGTTAAAGACCTGGTCTCTGCCCTTGGATTTTGCCATCCATTTGGGAAGAAGGAATAAACACACGGGATGAGACAAGCTAGGACATGCTAGGTTTCCAGTCCCTGTGACAACAGGATTGCCAGAACGCGGAGAAGAGTGTGGCGTGAACTACAGGCATCAGGAAGGCTTCAGCCCTGGACCGGTGAAATGCAGGGTAATAAATGCAGACTGCAAGATTCACCGAAGGTTTTTAGTTGGCTATTTTCCATGTCAATATAAAGAATGTCCATTTACAATGTTTCCAAATGTGGATCCCGAGAGACGAGTCTTTTGATTCACTAGGGCTTGTGCAGGCTGCAGATAAAGCCAACAACCTCCGACCTTGACTGCACCAAGCTCCAAAGAGAAAAATCGAAAACCACCCTTCCATTCTAAATGTGCCTATAATCCTCACAGAGAAACTTTTACAGATCATTAAAATATCAAATCCTGCCATAAACATCAAAGAAAAAGTCAGAGGGGCCTGAACTCGTGCTTTGGAATGTCGACTGTCTGGGGTAGCTAGCATGAAAAAGATCCAGGAGGGAACACCAGAGTCCAAGAGAACACTGAGGTCAAGGAAATTATTTTGGGAGCTAGAAGTTTATATCGAGCACATTAAGGAGTGGCTGGAAAGTAATCTGGCTCCTGTTTCTGCTTGCTGCCTGCCCCGCCTCAGCCACAAGGTGACCTCAAAGAAACACAGCTCTGCCTGCATTGAAGGGTGTGAACCAAGAACGAAAGGCCTCTCCACTAAACTTACTATTTGGCTTACTTTCTAGCAATTCCGTTTCACGGTAACTTTAACATTAACCAGTTTGAGTTCAACCCTTATCCTAAGTAGTATACTCAAAATCACTTCCCACTCCCCAGACTCCAAATCCAAGCCACTAAAACTTGAGGTTCCACTTAAACCAGATTTGTGCTAAGCAAATAGGGTCTGATACAGGTGAAAAAAGTCACTAAGTTAATGATATATTCTGAGGCTCCAGCGGCTAGTTGAATTCTTGGATGGAATCAGCTAGTCTTCTCACTGTCTCACAAACTTGCATCTCTGCCCTTCTCTTTCTTCGATAATAATAATAATGATAGTTCTCTTGGATGCTTACCGTGTGCCTGACACTGTGGTAGGCACTTTCTATGTCCATCATTTCAGATAACATCTGAATAGTAATTACCCTGGGCAAATAGTATCCTGATTTTACGGACAAGGAAACTAGTGAATATGCGAGCTGGAATTTAAGCGTAACTTCAGAGCACGAGTCTAACCCCATCGCCGGCTATCTATCTCTTTCCTACCGGAATGCCCTGCCCCCTCTACTCTGCCCAATCAAATTTAGTGAAGGCCCAGTTAAATCCTGCATCTTCTCATAAATGCTCCTACTGCCCATATTGATCTCATCACAGAACTTGTAAAGCATTTATTTATTGAACTCAGGAGAACAGCCCATTAGTAAAACATGGAGTATTTGGGATTTCACAACCTGATTGTGGTTAAAGCACCCTGAGTGCTTACCACATACATGGAGTTGTACTAGGAATTAACGTATGGCTTCACTGTTTTCATGATCACAGCAAAGCTGTGAGGTTGCAACTATTATTATTTCCATTATACAGATGTACAAACTGAGGCAGAGAGAAGTTCAGTAACTTTCCTCAGGGCACAGAGTTAATATGTATGAACACGTAGAGTCGTACCTAGTACACAGAGTAAGTGTTAGTTATTAATACTAATTCTCTCTACTGCCCACCCCCACCCCCCAGACATTCTTGGTCTTTATCCAGTTGATTCAACTTCCCAGAAAGAAAATAAAGCATCTTCCATGAGCCAGATGCTGGGCTAGAAAGTATTATAATTGTCATTTCATTTCATTTCATTCCATTCATTCCACAAATATTTACTGAGCACCTGCTGTATGCCAGGTACTGCTGTGGGCATCAGGGATACGAGCTGAAAACAAGGGCCCCATCATAACAATCCTGTAAAGATGATTTATTAGCTCTATTATTACCGATGACAAAACTGGGGTTCACCTAGTTAGCCAGTGAAAGGTTTAAGGCCAAAACAGAATTCTCTCGAATTTAAAACTTCCAGGTCTTTCTCTCCCAGGAAATGAGGTTACTTCTGTCTGCGATCCACCCGCGGGCATCTATTCTCTCCCATGGGACTTAATGCATTTGGAAGTTAGAAGCTGTTGTTTCTCTTGCTCATATTTGGATTACAAATTCCCAATCACATCCCCGTCAGCCTCAGAGAGTACTTATAGAATACAGGCAGACTGTATTCCTCGTGAGGTTGTTCCCTTCCTCCCCACAGGAAAGTCTTCAAGCAATGAACTATTCGGGGAACTATTCCGGTTGGGGGCATGGGATAGGGTAGGATGGTTCTCAAGCCCCAGTTTCTCTGCCTTCTCCTGGAGTCCCTAAAGTGACCCCTAATAAGCCCCCAAAGAACTCTACTACTCCACAGGACACAAGAGAAGCCATTGTGATCAAGAGAAAAAGCTCTATTTTTGGAGTTGGAAAGCCTATTTTATTAACATTTTTCATGATTTCCTTAACCCCTGCCTGTGTATCACCTACTATGATCCAGATGTTTTACATTAAAATCCAGAGCATTTTACAAATACTAACCCCTCTTAGGTCCTGATTTGAGTCCCAGTTTTCCACTTACAAGCTGTGTGATTATGGTCATCTCAGTTAACTTCTCTGAGCCTTAGTTTCTTTACCTGTTAAGTGAGGGTAATAAATCGCAAGGATGCAATGAAATGAGTCCTACACCAGCTTAGAAACTATTATAGGTGTTCGCTCTTGGCGTTTTGCTAACTTCAGCTCTACAAAAGAGTTAGATGTTTCTCCTCTGAGGAGCTCCTGGTCTATGATGCCAGGAGAGGATGTGGATGAGCCTGAGCTGTGGAGGCTGGGTGATAGGACCAGCAACTACATCTCAGGTTTTAGGAGATCATGGAATAGTAAGATGTCAGTTATACTTAGAGAAGTATGTGGGTACGTGTGTGTAAGTGAGTGATTACTGCAGTAACCCTAGCCAATGTTTAATCCCCCGGCAAGTTTCATGTGGTCCCCTCATGATCCCCTAATCTAAATCCTACTCACCCTTCAGGTCTCAGCTCTGATAGTGCTTCCTCCGAGAAGCTCTCCTAATTCCCTTCTTCTGTGCGCTCCCACAATGTTCTGTACTTCCCATCCCCCTTCCTTAATAGTTTTCTCTCTCCAGCTCCTCCACCAGACTACAAGCTCTGAGAAGTGCCAAAGCAATTGCACCAAAGAAACATTAACCAGATCGCCAGCCACACCTACATTTTCAGCAATTGTGTTCTCAATATTTAACAGATACCCGGGCATTTAGTAGGGCCTCAATAAATAGTTGTGTGAAAAAGTGATTCTCTATCTGGAACTGAGGAGCTAGGGAGAACTTAGAACCCTCGTATATTTATAGAAGACCTCCAGAAAGTTGTTATGCTGAGAATATGGATCTCTTCTTATCATAAAGCACATAGTAATCACGTGTTCCTAAGGGAGCTCTGAGACAAGCCCAGCATCTAAGGTCATACTGTGCATGCTTAGGAAATCTCTGTTGATTTCTCATTCCTAGATGACCTCTGCTCACTAGCCCGTTAAGGACTCTCACGTGACCGCTGATCCTTGCAGGTGGGCTTCTGTAATGAGGGCTTAAGTCCAGTTTTAAAAGTCAAGCACAGGCGGGGCAGGTGATGCTTTTTAAGAACTCTGAAGTGTAGACTAGCTTGGGAGAACCTGGAAAGGAAGCCGAACAGTGTTGTATTACAAACTTATTTGGAGTGTGCATGTATCCTTGTCCCTTTCAGAAGGGTCAGCGAGTGTTCCGTTTACTGAAGAATTTCATACATTGCAAGGAGATGAAACAGTATTGAGAATGAAATGAAATGTCATCCACAGTGAAATGCAATGTCTGGGAAAGGGAAAAGAAGACAGACAAGGATGATAGGGCTGACAGTCATGGGCAGACAGCCGTTTAGCATAAGTTAGTTTACTGGCTAGCTCAATCCACAAGGATGCTTATATATCTGGCTTACGGTATGATATATTACACTCTGACACGATGGTAGGAGGGGAGAGGGAAAAAGGACATTTCCAAGGACGTAATATATTTTGTGTGTGAAATGCAAAAGCACAAGAAAGACCAAGAAGAAACTGGTAAGTGTTCTCTTTTTTTTTAGACTCTTGCCATCCTTGTGTCTGTGCCAACTCCTTCTCTGGACTACAAGGCTCAGGCAGTATGATGCACGATGTTAAACTATGTGTCCCTGTGGAGGCAGATAAAAAGTGTCATTGGGAATCAGCTAGAGATACGCATGTGCCTGTGCCCACATATGGAAGTGTGCCGTTAACTTTCCATGAGAGTTGACTGGAAAGCAAGTCAGCCACATACATATTACTTAGAATATGACTTCGTACTGGGTTATTGGTAAACAAGGCCTCTGGTTGTAATTGGAAAACATTTTAAGTGCAATGAATAAGACCTTGGTTTCTAAAAGCTCAAAATACTAACAATGATTAGAAGACAACTTGACATAATCCCTTTCTAATGATAAGCAGCCTACAAAACCGGTAAGGCACATGAGACTTGTCTTTTTTCCCTAAGTGTGCAGGGAAGGAAGCGCAGAAGCAAATTGCATAAGAGAAACGTCAAGGACATAATGAAAATAAAACATGATTAGACCGTATGCCACTCCCCTTGGAGCACCTTGGAAAGAGATGGTACTCAAGACTTCCTTGAAGTGACAGGGGTGAGGGTTTCCATCTGGAGGAAGACAGGTCTTTTGACATTTGAAAGCCCTTGTAATAACAATCTATTGACCCTGCCTTTGCTATCAGTTTTTGTCACAGGGCCGTCAATCAGAGGAAAGGCCTAGGAAAAAGAAAGCCCAGTGTCCTGGGCAGAATGACTTTGCCTAGTCTGTGTATGGCTCCCACCTCTGCACTCATTCTATCTGCCTGATCTTAAAGTGCCTTTGGAATATCTTGCCTACTGACAGCTGCCTCTGGAAAAAAAGAGGGGCTACAATTTGATTTGCAAAGTGTCTGCACTCTTGAAATTTTGGATTTAAGTGTAAAATGAAATCATATTATAAATGCACTTTAGGAATTTGACCTCCATACAGTAAAAAGGGCATAACATCAAGGACAGTTGGTAGTCTGACAACAAACACAGAAGAAATACATTCTTACAGATATATACAACATTTTTGCATTCAGAAGAATCGCAACCTGAAGTTTTATTTTACAATATGACATTTCATATAATTGTTAGTTGGATGCTTGTGGTTACATACTCAATGGGATACCATAAAATGGAGCATGAATGTTCATTTCATATTTCACCTTTTCATTTTCTAGTAAACTCCGTTTCTCATAAATTTGTTAACAAAACTGGAATAACCCTCTTAATGACATTTCCCTCAAGTTGGAATATTTCCTGTAAACTAAAGCCTGCTCACTGACGGTTCTGAGGCTGCCTTTATTTCTGGGCCCTAAAGATTCTGGGGGGTGGAATCCTATACTAAAAGAAGTTTCTACTCAGTGACTCCTCTTAGCAGAGGCTGGGCAGCTGGAGGCCCTAGGGTCACGGGGTGTCTCAACTCAGAGCCTGCAGACTTTATAGGGAAAGATGCCTTGGCCTGTAAAAACTCCTTTGAGCAATGCTGTTCTGTGGTACTTCACCCAAGAACCACCATCCTACAGGATACAGATAAAGGTCAAGTTTGCTTTTGATTGTCAACCATCATTACAGAGTTAGCTGTAGTAAGAATAACAAGTTAATAAAAAATAAATAAATGTTCTGTCTTATAAATGGATAAGCTCCCCCTTTGCCCATATTCTGCTATGGGTCATACATTGTAGAGGGTTGAATCATTTCCCCCCCAAAATTCACGTTCACCCAAAACTGCAGAATGCGGATTTATTTAGAAATAGGGTCTTTGCAGATGTAATTAGATGTAATTAGTTAAAGATCTTAAGATGAAATCATCTGGATTTAGGGCGGCCCTAAATCTATTGGCCAGTGTTCTTATAAAAAGAAGCAAGGACACAAAGAGACATGGAGGGAAGCGGGCCACGAGAAGACAGAGGGAGAGATTGGAGCCATGCTGCCACAAGCCACAGGATGGCAGGAGCCACCAGAGGCCGGAAGAAACCAAGAAGCACCCTCTCTCACGGCCTTCAGAGGGAGCACGGCCCTGTCGGCACTTTGATTTTGAACTTCCAGCCTCCAGAACGTGGAGACATACATTTTTGTTGCTTTAAGTCACCCAGTGACAGGCCACCTGGGAAAGTAATACAAATATCTTTTACCTTTTTACGACTCAATCCCCTTTCTTTGATAGCATTTGCGGGGAACAAGGTCATCACATTAAGCAAGAGATTCTGGGTGGTATGTCTTTGTCGACCATGGGACACATCTTCGCAAACCCCTTGCTGGTTCTCGGGCTCTTGTCTGTTTTTCATGCTTCATCATCTTGACCCCTTACCCTGGGCCGTTCGTCCTGCTTTTTGCTTCTGCTCGCTTCCTTGTCCCCAGGGAACTAGCAGGAGTGTGTTTGTTGAGGAAGATGGGTGCCTCGTCTGCTGCTCTTTTCCACGTGTAATGCCCGCGAGGAGGCTCCGAGCCAACTCAGTGGATTTCCGTTTGGAAGAATCAGTTACGTTCAGGTCTTTTTCTAAGACAGTCATGTTCTTACCATTCATCTTCTTACATCAGTCTACAGGCATTTGCCCCTGGTATTTATAATTATTGGCCCATTTCAGAGATTCTCTCTCTCCTTTTTTTAAATTTATTTTTTTACTTTTTAAATATTTTATTTATTTATTTGACAGTGAGATAGTGAAAGCAGGCAGAGCAGCAGGCAGAGGGAGAGGGTGAAGCAGGCTCCCCACAAACAGGGAGCCCAGTGTGGGACTTGATCCCAGGACTTTGGGATCATGACCTGAGCCAAAGGCAGACTCTTAAATGACTGAGCCACCCAGGCATCCCTCTTTTTAAAATTTTTAACCAAAAAAGTGTCTCCTTATTTGGTGACCCACCCTGGCCCCTGCATGTTTGATCTGGAGCTATAGTAAGCCCCCACTAAATTCAAGGCTGAAGGCAGACTCTCACCCACTCTTTTTAAAACAGCCCACATTTTACCTTAATCAGTCAAGAAAGAACACAGATACTACCTGAGCACAGGGTAAGGCCCCAGCACTGGCACCGCACTGGAGGGGTTCATGAACATGAATCATCACGTATCCACCAACAGAAAGGAGGGCAATCCCTTTGTCTTCCTTTCTAGCCCTCTGGCTCTCCCCACATATTAGCCCTCTAAATACCTTGGGGAACTATCACACCTCATGGACAGGGCTGTTCCCTTGCTCAGACACCTGGAGTTTCTCCAGCTAATGTATAAACAGAGGAGAAAATATGTTCTCTGCTGTTCCTGAACCCTATTTTTGTCTCTTGGATGCTAATTCAGAAGGAAAGCAAAACCGGTTATGCAGCAGACACACCTTAAAGCCTCCTGACCCGAGTTGTCCTCTCTGGTCCCTAGCCCGTCCTCCGCAGGCCACTCCCATCCCACACCAGTTCCCAAGGGCTGGGCTGCTGGGGCTGAGCAAAGCCCGCAGGGAACCCCCACCCCCACCCCACCGAGTTGCCCGGTTATGGGATATATGGAAGGCCCACAGGGGCGGCTCCCTGGCAGCAGGGGTGGTGGGGATTCTTGGTGAGCTGGGGCAACAGCCATTGCTAACGTAGAGAAAAATTGATCATGGCTGCCAATGGATATGGGCCCTGCCCCACTGTGCAACAGACACTGAATAATTGAACTTCGCTGAGATTCAGATTCCTCGTGGTCAAAGGAAGCGTATTTGTCCTGCCTCCCTACAGCGTTATTAGGGGTCATAGTTTGTAATGATGATTTATGACTTAATAGCAGAATATAGATGACTTTTACTTAACTTTACCTTTATATGTACCAGGGCCACCCGAATGACCTTGAACAAATTATTTAATGTTTCTGTGTTTGTCTTCTCATCTGTGAAACGAGAGGCAAAATGGCCCCCCACCTCACAGGGTCCTGTGGGGATTACATGAGTTGGTACAGGTAGGGTGATCGAACCAGTGACTGGCACCATGATAATCATTAGGGGACACTTGGTTGGCGGCTACCAAAGTCCTAGAAATTGAAGAGGAGGCTCTGGGCTCCAGTTTGGAGATGAAAGCCCTGAGGACGACCAGATAGGGACATGCTTAGGTTCCATCTGGTTTGGTGGATTTTTATATTACTACATGCTGATAGCTACCAAAATAAACAGAAAAGGCAAAGAGGATTCTTTTTCAACCCTTACATGCTTTCTAAAAATTTTCTGAGTCATCAGATAACAGGCACCATCTTTTCTTGACAACCTTGTTATTTTTTCCATTATCCCCTTAGGGGACCTTGGGCAAATCATCTCACTTTCTGGAGGCTCAACTTCTTTTCTGTTAAACAGGGACAGACAAGTGAGAATCAAGCGAGAGAAGGTATATCGGAAGTCCTCTGAAAATGAGAAACATTGTATAAATATTACGGAGGAAGACATTTTATGGTTTATTAAATACATACACACAAGCATGTCTTTAAGATTGGAAATGCTCCCATATGAGGCATGAGAGCCTCAAGATATAGACAAAACTTGTGGAGATAGTCAAAAGGATGGGGACTATGGTTATTGAAGGCAGATAGATGAGAAGGCTGGAGAGTGACTTAATAACAGTGCTTACCTATAGAAAGGGTTAGACAGGATTATGGTCAACTCTTTCCATCTTCACTGATGACAGAATAAAAGAAAATGGACATCAACACAAGGGATTTAGAGTAGACACCAAGGCTTTTTCTGCTAGTGAGGATTCTTAAACATTGAATGCATGGCTCAGTCTGCACAGAGTTTCTTTCCCAAAGGTCCATAGATGTGGTACTTAGTAAGGAAGGACATGAGAACCAGCACATGGGGGCCAATCAGGGGTTTGCTGGGACTGAGGAACTCTGGGTGGGAAAGGGAAGGGAATGTCCTCTTCCCCCGTGCCTAAAAAGACCCCTTATGTTCCCAAACTGCCATGTCTACATCCACACTTCTCTTGAACAAATTTACATTGTTAGCCTTTGCCAATTTACTGATTCATATGCATCCTATATCTAAATCAGCATTCTTACTTATTAAGGGGTTGTTGCATTTATAGGTTGGGAGCACAGACTTGGGGTAGAAAAGCCTAGGCTTCCATCTTGATTTTGCCCCCTTCCAGCTGTGTTGCCTTGGTTAATTAATTGATTGCTCTGATTGCTCTCCATTGGTTTCCTTATCTGTGAAATGGAGATAACAATGGCTCTTACCTTAGGGGTGGCTGTCAGCCTCCCTGGTACAAAGTACATTTCCCAAAGTAGTAGCCAATATTGTGCTAAAGTGACCTCTTCGTAGTTTCAAAGAGGTGCCTCTTAGATCGTGCACTTGGAGATTTGTTCATTCTATTAGCTCAGTGTTTTAGACACGTCAACTTTCTAGTTTGTGGTCTGTTCCTTTTCATCTTAAAAAAAAAATGTATTCTCGCAAGAAAGTACATCTCCCCCCTTCTTTACTCTATTTACCATTCTCTGAACTTTCTCAAACTCCATTACACCTGCCTTGAAGGCAAGTGATCTGGAATTGTCCAAGCGACGTCCTCCCTAAAGGCAGAAAGCTGGATTGAATAATTTAGTAAGGTACCTTCTGGCAAAATGAACCTATGCAATAATTCTAAGGTTAAGGAATTTTTGTCCTCGGCCTGCCTCTGTCGGTTAGCAGAGATCTCTTTGTAACACTAGAGGTCACTGTTAAAGCAATATTTCTAAAGCATCAGCCTTCCATCAGCGATAAAATTGAGAAAGACTCCTTCAGAGCACGGCAAGGGAAAAGACATTCTACGGGTAGTTTGAGGGCAGCAGCTGGGATTTTGTCAAGTTCCTAAATTGAAATCCACTTCTAATCTCTTCTTGTTTCTCACCCATAGAAAACAATTCCGCTTTCCCTGCAGCAGTAAGACCTCTACCTGGGAAGTCTCCCTGAGACTGAGAAGTCCGCTGTGGCTCAGACTGCTGACTTCCAAATCAACTTCTCCTGCCCGGCCGTGTGAGCCAAGACTCCTTGTGCATTTCTGAGCATCTTCAACTCATTTCCATTGGTCGAACCCCCTGCCTGCACCTGCCGCTGAAAAACCGGTCCATCGGGAATCTGGGAATCCGCTTCCTCCAATGTCACATCCCAATAGACTCCCTTCTCAACTTCCTCACTGGTGACTAAGACCAGATTCAACCTGCAAATTAAGGCTCTCCATTCACCAAGTCCTGCTGATTTTACATCCTACCTGCCTTTTGAATATATCTTCTTCTGTACAATTGGAATAACAACTGTATTCCCTGCGCGGTGTTGTGAGGATTGAATAAGGCTCCCATTAGGCAGTGGCCAGGAGAGAGTCCCAGTGCTACACCACGTCCGTGCCAGAATCACGCCTTCCCCAGGAGCCATCCAGGGGCATCTCAGAGCCTGTCCAACTCCTGTCAAGATCTTGGGGTCACTCCCAATCTGCCAACTGAATATCAGGACTGACCTCACCATGTTCCCTAGCCTCACAAGACCCAGGACTCTCGGGTCACCTCTCATCCCTAGGAATCTAATCTTCACTCCATTTCCTGACCTCATCTGGCATTCCTCTCCAGCTCCTGCCCTCTGGAAGCTGGGTCAGTCATTAGTAAAATATTCCTTTGCCTCTACCTCTCTTCTAACTGTTCCCTTCATCTCCCTAACTGAAACTTGGCTCTGTACCCTAGGGATGCTGCTTCTCTCCCGGGCCCCCTGCAGTGGTGGCTGGATGTCTCCCAAGGGGCTGGAGGTGGGATGGGCTCATCTTCCTCCTCCTTGCATCTTCTAGACCATGCTTGCTCAGCTTTGATGCGCTTATCAACAGAGTTTTAATATCTATCTCACCTTTTGATATCTATCTCACCTTCATGATCCCCAGTGTTACTCCATCTTGAGTCTTAGCCATCTCAAGGTACACACGGATCAGCTTTCCAACACCCTGACTTCTCTTCCAAAGGCTCTGACCTCTACCCACCTGACTTCTGCCGTTCATTCCCATGGCCTCACTCTAGACCAGGACTGTCCAAGAGAACCTCCTGCCATGATGGAAAGGTTTTATCTACTCTGTCGGATGGGGTAGCCTCAGTCACAAGTGGTTACTGTATATTTGAAATGTGATTAGTGCAACTGAAGGAAACAATTTTTAAATTTTATTTAATGTTTAACTAATTAAATGTGAAGCCCCTATCTGGGCTTATGTTCTCTGTGTGCTCTCCTGCTTCTACTGATGAACTTGGCTCCTACCTAAGGCCAACTCACCTCTAGTGCCTTAGAGCCTAGAACTTCACTACTAAATTCTCCTCTCCTTTCTCCTTCAGTTTTTCCATCTCTACAAGGTCATTTCTATCAGCCTACAAACATGTTGTTATTTATCCCATCTTAAGAAAAATCTCTCTTGACCCCAGCTCCACACGTGGCACTGCTGTATTCTCCTCATTCTCTAGAGCAAAACTCCTTGAAAGAATGGTCTACACTCACAGATGTCCACTTCTCTCTCCCATCATAGCTTGAATCTCCACTCAGACACTGCTCTGAACACAGGACCCATGACCTCATATTGCTTAATCTAGTAATTATTTCCCAATCTTCATCTAACTCTATCCAAACAGCAGCATTGCCTGGTGGCTTGTCACTCTCCTCCTTAGAACACTTTCTTCACTTGGTTCAAGGTCAGCACACTTGTGCGGTTTTCCTCCCACCTTTGTTGGCTGCTCCGTCTTCATCTCCTGTAATAGTTTCTTCTTCCTCAACCCTACAACCGCTGAATGCCAGCATGCCCAGGGTTTTGCCCTTGGACCCCTTCTTTTTTCTGTCTATTCCCTCTGATCTCACCTAGCTTCCTAGATTTAAACATCACCCACATGCTGGTCATCCCTGCATTTTTCTTGCCAATGCAGAGCACTCCTCTGAAGTCCAGCCCAAATTATCCAACCGCCAGCTTGACACTCTAACCTAACAGTCTCAAACTGAACTCCTGATATCCACCTCCCTGCAAAAATCACTTGCTCTTCCTATAGTCTTCTCCATGTCAGTCAAATCCTTAGTCTTCTTCTTTCTCTCTCCCACAATCGTATGTATGTACACACACACATACACACTGTATCTGATCCACCAGCAAATTTTATTGACTTTATCTATCTTCAAATTATTTTTTTATTTTGTTTATTTATTTGAGAGAGAGAGAGTGTGTGTGCACAAGGGAGGAGGGAAAGGCTTAGAGAGAGGGAAAAACAGATTCCCCACTGAGCAGGGAGCCCAACGTGGGGCTTGATTCCAGGACCCTGAGATCGTGACCTGCGCCAAAAGCAGATGCTTGTCGAACTGAGCCACCCAGGTGCCCCTGTCTTCAAATTATAATCAGAAACTGATGGCTTCTCACTACATGCATTGCAACCCCTTTGTTCTGAGCCACCATCATCTCTTTCCTGAATTATAGCCTAGTGGTTTCTCCAATCCTGCCCTTGTTTCTGCAGTCTGGTCTCAAAATTGGCTGGAATGATCTTGGTAAAATTTAAGTTACATCATGTCACTCTTCTGCTCAGGATGCTCCAAAGTCCTTATTAGGACTTCCAAGGTCTAACAAGATCAGGACCCTATTACTGCTTTTACCATGTCTTTCATTTCTCTTCCCCTCCTTCACTTGAGATTAGCCAAACCAACCCTCCCACTGCTACTGGAACTTACCATAAATGCTCCTGCGTCTGGGACCTTGCACATGCTATATTCACTCTGCACTGAACTCTCTTCCCCAGATAGCTTTGTGGTTAGGTCCCTCATTTCTTCACATCTATTCAAACCTCACCTTTTATTGAGGCCCTTCCTGGCTCTGCTATCTAAAATGTTTACACCCTTTTCAGCACTGTATTTCCCCTTTTCTTGCAGTATTTTTCCTCCTTAGTTCTTAGCATTATCTAACATGCTACTAAATTTATTTATTTATCTTTTTTATTGTCTGTCTCCCCGAGTAGAATGAAAGCTCCATGAGGGCAAGGATTTTTGTTGGCTTTATTCACCACTGTATCTGGATCTCTGTCTGGGATATAGTAGGTACTCAAATATTTATTGAGTGAATTAATAAAAGAATTCACATCATGTCCTTAGAAGAGTGCCTGGCATACAGCAATATTTATGAATCTTCATTGGTATTTTTATTGCTGTAACCACCATCTTCTTCATCCTGCTTGATTTGGCCCCTCCCTGCAGCAGTTACCTCAGAACTCTGCCTATCTCTTGCTTGACTAGCTGGCAAGTCTCAGAAGTTGTCTTCCAGCCACCCCGAGACCAACCTACCCACTGCTTCCATAGTTATGCTTCTTGAAAACAAATTCGATTTTTTTCATTCCCCTGTTTAAAAACGTTTTGGTGACTCCCCCACTGCATTCAGATAAAGTCCCAGCACCGATGTGACAGACAGACAAAGGGACCACATGTGGCGTGCACTCATCTCTCCAGGCAGCTTCTCTCCACTCCCTCTTTGCTCAAGACACACAACACACCAGGCTGGTTCTCAGCACTGAGTCTTTCTCTGCCTAGAATGCCCTTCCCTTCTTGCCTCCCTTGTCAGCTCCTAGTCATCCTGTAAAGCCCTCTTCAGGGCAACATCTCCCCTGTGGAGTTCATTACTGCTGTTGCTCTCTCTCAGACTTATGTCTATTAAGAGCTACATCATATGTATGGTCTGTCTTTATGTATTTTCTGCCCACTTTTTGAGTCTGATTTTCTCCACTTCCTGTCTGCCTCTCCTATTTGGCGTGAACTCTGTTTTTTCTTTAAGTCCTAGTGATTGTTAAGTCGATCCATCCATATTTCTTCACCCACGTTTGTTCTCAGCCTGCTAGGATTTATGTTACTTAGACTAGATAGAGACCACCACTCCATGAGGGAGAAGGGAGATTGCTAGTCAATACTCATGTCTCTATACTGGCATCTGGCTCCTAGGAGGTGCGTAATCAACATGCTGAATGAATGCTTGAAAATTTGCATATCCCTCTGGAGAGTAGGAGAGTAGGTGAGGATGTGTGAAGTCACATATTTTTCTTGAAGCTTCAAGGGGAAAATATTAAAGAATTTAATTAATATGTAACCTAAGTTATATGTTAAGACAAACATATTGTGGACAAGAATACTAAATTCACAAGAACTTGAAAGACTACGCAGGACACTTAAAAGAAATTTTGAGTGTGTGGCAGGTCTCCCTGGGCTGCTGCTTCTGGTTCCTCAGAGGCAAGAGGCCATTCACCTCTGGTTGGTGGTTCAGCTGCCTCAGTGAAGATTTAGAAGTTCTGCCTTCCATTAATGCCACTTTTCATTTTCCTTGTTATTAATAGTCACCATCAGGAGGCTCTATCTACTCTCCCAAACACCTACCCCCTGACCCTATGCCCATTCAGTATTTGAAACTTTCTTCTGTTATCCTTCACCATCAAATTCAAACCCCTAGATTCCATTCTTACTCCCCCAAAACATAACACCCACTTTAGTAGACAATTGCTAATCTAGGATAACCTAACATCTTTTTTTAAAAAAAGTTGTTTTTAGGGGCGCCTGGGTGGCTCAGAGGGTTAAGCCTCTGCCTTTGGTTCAGGTCATGATCTCAGGGTCCTGGGATCATGTCTCAAGTCAGGCTCTCAGCTCAGCAGGGAACCCGCTTCCCCACCCTCCACTACCCCGCCGCCTTCCTCTCTGCCTACTTGTGATCTCTGTCAGATAAATAAATAAAAATCTTTTTTTTTTTTTAAAAGCTGTTTTTATTTTAGAGAGCGTGAGCAGGGGGAGGGTCAGAGAGAGAGGGAGAGAAAAGCTCAAGCAGACTCTAGGCTCAGTGTCAACCTGAGCCAAAATCAAGAGTCAGAGGCTTAACCAACTAAGCCACCCAGGTTCCATTAGACTAACCTAACATCTTAATCCCTTTCCTACTTGGAGAATCTCCTCATTGTGTGTGTTTTGGTGGAAGGCAGGACCCTGCCTGTCACCACGTGATTTTCACTGTCATTTCAGTGACCCACCTGTATTTAGTTTCTTGATCCCATTTCTCCTGTCAATGCTTCAAGTTACCTTGTGGTCTTCCAGTAAAATTATTTCCTGCTTAAGTTAACTAGATTTCTATTGCTTCCATGTAAGAACCCTCACACACACACACACACACACACACACACACACACACACACACTGTCTTTTTTTTTTTTTTTTTAAGCTAACATTCACTGAGCATTTATTATGGGGTGCGCAGTAGGCTAAGACTCTCACACATGACTTATTTAATTCTCATAACAACCTAATGGAAAATATAGTACCTGGATCCTGCACATGAAAAAAGCAAACACAAACAGGCTAAATGCTTCACCCCAGGTCATACCACTTGTAGGTGCTAGAGGTAGGATTTAAACCCAGGGAATCTGATCCCAGAGGATGCCATGCTCATCATGATAATAACCCATCTTACTCTCCTAAATTTCACTCTGTCCTCAACTCCTGTGTCCTCTGAAAGCTCAGTTCTCACTTCCTTCTTGAAGTCTTGCCATCCACTCCAACACACCTTTCTCAAATCCCATAGCACTCAACTGTTGATGCCCAGCAATCCAACACTCGTCAATATACTGTGCTATTATTTCGATTCAATATATTGTTCTGTAATATCTTGTACTATTATTTACTAGCTTTATGTAGATTCATTTTTCTCTCTTCAATTCATTTCTGCTCCCTGGAACAATCTAATACTGCTTTTGTATGCTGCCTTGGCAACAAAGAGTTAGGCTGCAGTGCATATTGTACAAGCTTTGTCCACAGCATGGTAGGGCTGAATAAAGACTAGGTCCATCCTATTACACGCTAGCTGAATTTTCAGTATTTACAGCCCAGATAACATACAGCATGTAAGCTTCAGCGCCAGACAAGCTCAAGTTCATTCTAGTTCTGTCACTATATGACCCAAATAAGTGACTTGTTAATGGAGACTAGTTCTTCACTTGTACAAATGCGGAAAATACCTAAAACACATGGTTGTGAGCATGAAAGTACTCATAGGTAGGGGCACTCAGCTGTCTCAGTCAGTAGAGCAGGTGACTCTTGATCTTAGGGTTGTGAGTTCAAGCCCCATGTTGGGTGTAGAGGTTACTTAAAAACAAGTAGACATTTTAAAGTACTCATAAGTAAAGGGCTCGATATGATTTTATGTTCTCCTCCCTTTCTACCTTCCCTCATTCAAGGTGGCTTTCAAGAGACATCCAAGAATCATTTTCTTCTTAAAGTCAGGTGAAGCTGGGTTTCTCAACCTTGACCTTATCGACACTCTGAGCTGGATAATTCTTTGTTGTGGGGAGCTGTTTTGTGCATAGTAGCATTCTTTAAGCATCCCTGGCCCTAACTTTTATCCCCTAAATGCCAGTAGCACAGGCCTACCTTCTAGTCCTGACAACCAAAAATGTCTCCTCTGGAGAACAAAATCACACCGGTTAAGACCACTGAGATAAAGTTTATGAAGGCATTCTGGAGGACATGCAGTCTATACAAATGACATACTATCTAACAGTTCATATACAATTCTTTTACAACTAAGAACGACCCACTTATAGCTTAGGTAATTAGACAAATCTCAGGGAACAGGTAAGGGAAACAGACTTGACAGAGATGTCTTTGCTTCTCCTTGAGGAAGGAAATTTCTTCTGACTTTTTGCCTAAACTGCCCCTTCCTCCTGTGGTGCGACCAGTTGGGGCAGGCAGTGGGAGGCTGGATCAAGCATACCCAGTTCCTGTATCCAGTAGAAACACAGCAGATAAAAAGCCTTTAAGATTTGAGATACTTTCCTCTTCCCATTTAAAGTCAAGATATTAAAAAAGCTAGGAAGAGATCTTTTCTGCTATATGCAGACTGATGTAAAGGTCCTCTTCTTAGCCCACTATTGTATCTTGCTAAAACCTGACTTCATTAGTTATAATCGATAATTAACATAATTCATAGAACACCTCATCAGACAGATTCCTAAGGTGAGCATTTTTTTTTAAGACTTTATTTATTCATTTGAGAGAGAGAGAGGGCAGAAGTGGGGTGTGGGAGAGCAGCGGCAAGGGAGAAGCAGACTCCCCACTGAGCAGGGATCCTGACTCGGGTCTTGGTCCCAGGACACTGGGATCACGACCTGAGCCAAAGGCAGACACTTAGCCAACTGAACCACCTAGGTGCCCCAAGGTGAGTGTTTTCAAGAAAAAAGCAGCTTATAATATGACTGCTTTTTCTTGGGATTTAAAGAACATTTTCAATATTTCTGAATCCAGCTTAAAAGTTTTATTAGGAAAAAAGATATTAATGTATAGTGATGGTTTAACAATTCTCATATATGGCTACAGTCATCCATTTTATAAAACATCTATTTTCTCTTGCTTCTTTTTCCATTGTAGAGAATTTACGGAATTTCGAAACTGAAAAATGCTTTCGAGATTCTTAAGTTTTCAATCTTTTGGTGTCATGGGTCCCTTTGATATTCTTGTGAAGCTCACTGACCCTTTCCAGAATAATAATATGCATTAAATAAAAATAATAAATGCATTAAATAAAATGCAGAAGGTTCCAGACATGTCGATCATGTCGATATATAGTTACCAAATATAGTTTTGAATATTATTTTTAAAAATTCTGATAAAATACCCATAACTTAAAACTTGCCCTCTTAACCATTTTTAAATGTACTGATTCAGTGTCCTTAAATTCAACCTTAAATTCATCCTTAAATTCAATTCAAATTCAAATATCACCACCATCCATCTCCAGAACGTTTTTCATCTTGCAAAACTGAAACTCTCTACCCATTACACAGTAAGACTCCATTCTCCACAGCCCCCCACGCCCCTGGCAACCACTACTCTAAGTACCTCAGAGAAGTGGAATTATATAGCATTTGCCCTTCTGTGACTGGCTTATTTCTCTTAACATCATGTCTTCAATGTTCATCCACGTTGGAGCATGGGTCAGAATTTCCTTCATTTTAATGCCTGAATAATATTCCAATTTGCGTGCCACTCATTTTTTTTTAAAGATTTTATCTATTTATTTATTTATTTGACAGACAGAGATCACAAGTAGGCAGAGAGGCAGGCAGAGAGAGAGAGGAGGAATCAGGCTCCTCGATGAGCAGAAAGCCTGATGCGGGGCTCGATCCCAGAACCCTGGGATCATGACCTGAGCTGAAGGCAGAGGCTTTAACCCACTGAGCCACCCAGGCGCCCCTTGCCACTCATTTGTTGATGAACATTTAGGTTGTTTCCACTTTTGGCAATTGTGAGTAATGCTGCTATGAACATGATGGTATGCAAATCTGTTTGAGTCCATTCCTCCAATACTTTTGGGTATCTACCCAAAAGTAGAGTCGCTGGATCATACAGTAATTCTACTTTTAACTTTTTAGGGATCTACCATACTGGTCTCCATAGCAGTTGTAGCATTTTACATTCCCACCAACAGTGCGCAGGGTTTCTGATTTCTCCACGTCTTAGCAAACACTTGTTTTTTTCCATTTTTTTTTTTAAATAGTAGCCATCATCATGGGTACGAGGTAGAGTTTTCAACATATTTTCAAAAACAAATCTGTAACATAGTAATGTGTATTTGTTGTTCATTAACATATTAATTTGAAAAACTCTTAGAAATTCTAATAATTATCATAGTTGCAAAGTAACAATGAGCCCAAGCAATATTTCAAGATACCCGCAAAATTTCCATATAATATGAAGATACCTGTGGTTTCTACTGGTGACAAAGCACAGGTATCACATAGCAAACACTACTGTGGTTTGTTGTCTACATTCACAATGGCAGAAAACGCCCATTTTCAGTTAAAGGTTGCTGGAAACTAAATGCAATATTTTCTCCCATACAAGTTTATAGACCCCCAATATTACTTTTAAACACATTTTGAGGTGGGGCACGGATCTCTAGTTTCTTTCTCATTTGATAGGGGAAGATAGTGAGGCCTCCAGGGGAGAAGTGATTTGACTGGGACTGGAACTCAGTCTCCCAGTTCCTAGTCTTACGTGTTCTTTATCCTAGACATCCCTGCAAAAGGAACCACAGGAGAGCCCTGTGAACCAAAGCCTTTAGTTTATTCTTTTGCACATGGTAGGTTTTGTAAATAGACAAAGGATGAATGGTGTATATTATGAGCAAGGGAAACCGGAGCTGTAACGCGATCTTTTTGCTGAGAATCTTCGTGTGGGGCATTTTTTTCTACCCAGCAGCAACTATCTATGAGATAGATAGAAATTACTATTTCATTTCCATGAATTAAGAAAAAGGGATTAAAACTTAAAGGTGGTATTTGCTTCCAACAGACATAGGTAACAAACATTTTTTTTTTCTTCCAGGTGAATTAGTGAAAGCCTGGTCTTTTAAACTGCGTATGTTACCACATCTGTTCTTACATGTTTAGTTTCTTAAGAAAGGTCTTGCCCCAGCCTAAAAGCAAAAGAAAGAGAAGTAAGAACCCAAAGAAAAAGAACAAAATGAACTCAACCTTCCTTACATTTTCTACATCTTCTCTAGACCTTTGCTTTCCTTCTAAAGCAATTTGCTTAATCACTCCCTCTCTGGGGGAGAGAAAGCCTAGGAGACTCCTAATCCCAGGAAACAAATTGAGGATTGCAGGAGGGGAGGGGGATGAGAGGGATAGGTGGCTGGGTGATGGACATTGGGGAGGGTATGTGCTATGGTGAGTGCTGTGAATTGTGTAAGACTGATGGATCACAGACCTGTATCCCTGAAACAAATAATACATTGTATGTTAATTAAAAATTTTTAAAAAGTTAAAGCCTCAAAAAAAAATTAAGCAATTTGCTTAATCTTACTAGTAGTTTTAAGTTTGCTTTTAAAACTTGCAATGACTTCTGATGAAAGATAGATGACAATTCTCCTAAAGCAGATGTCTGTTGTTGGATGTATTTAGATTGGTGACATTAGTCATCTGTGTGACACAAGCTCTGTTGCACTTGGTTATTGAACGCCTGTTTTTCTAGTCCGTAATGGGTTGATTGATAGAACCAACTTTCTGTTTCTTTGATTCTGAGAGAAGCTACAGAAACTTTCAAGTTGTCTGTTTGCTTCAGTTTTATCTGTCTGCCAACAGGACGCTCACCTAATCGTTTGCCAAAAACTAGACTGGTATTTGTTCCTGGAAGGGAATCACCTCCATTACTGATACGTCTGTGCACTTGGCCTGTCTAGTTTTTACCTCAGGCAAAGGGCCAAATCTCCGAAGAAGTTTCACCTGTGTCGAGGCCAAGGAGCTGTTGTTCTTTTCATCTAAACAGATGGACTGTTCCCTAAAAAGATTTTACACTCACTAGCAGAGAGAAACGTTGGAATAATTTGGCATAATTTTTATTTTGTTTTCTTGGCTTTGGGGAATGATTAAAAAAAAAAACAAAACAAAACCAAACACCCTTTAGACTTACAAGCTTCTAGCTAGTTGCTGAGCTACTTCCAGTGCATGCTCTCTGACATACAAATCATATTTGGTTCATCAATCTTATTTATATGCCTCGACATGTCCTATTTTTACATTAAATATTTGACAATCTCAACGTGTTTTAAGATGAATAAATGCACACATTTCACGAGGCGGGGAAGCGACCATGAGGGTTCGCCAGCACCACATGGGGTGCTGTACTTAAGAAAGCTGCTGCTCTTAAAACATGTCTGACAGGAGTGCTCAGTCCTGTGGCGTGTATCCAACTCTGGTTTTTAAGGTCCCAAATTATCATCTTACTTGATCTCCCAGACAGTTGTTTTCTTTCCCTTTTTTCCTTGGCGCCAGAAGAGGCTAAAAATGATGGGAAAAAAAATGTGGTCCCAGATTCCTCTGTATTCTGTCAGAACATCAATATTCTAGACAGGGCAATGCAAATGTCCCTTTCAATCCGGGTCACTACTGTGTATTTCCCAAGTGGAGAATTATGGTAATAAAAGCAGGCAGTGGGTTATGGCGAAATTTAGGAGGTTAATTCCAACAGGTTGTGAAGCCCCCTGCAGAGCTTGGTGAGAGGTCCTGGTGGAATTTTAACCCTTTGACCTTTGAATTCCTGTTTCTGATGAGAGAGTGCTACTGAGCAAAGAGGAAATTACACCCCCCCCCAGCAATTTGTGCACCCCCCTCTCCCATCATGCTTAGGAGGGCCTACTCAGGCGAAAGGGCTGCCCAACTCCATTGATACGGCATGATCTGAAAAACAGGAAAGTTCCCCTCTCCCATCCTTCTCCACCCACCCCAGCCTCCTCACCCACTGATAGGAGCTGTTCTAGTAATAGCATCATCCTCTCCCTTGGCTCTCTTTGAAATGTCTCATAGTCCTGAGAGGCAGCCATGGGACGTGTGGCCAGTCCGAGAGATTGACGTTGCTGATTCCTTTACGCTCTTTGGGGCAGCAGCGTGAGGAACCGAGGAGCGATGGGCCCTTGATGCTCCTGAGGTCAAAGGTCATTTTGACCCTTTACTCATACGTTGTCACTCAGGCAACAAATATCAAGAGAGTTTCTGGTCTTGCAGCACTGTTTCAGTGCTGGGATATGGCGGTATGGGGTGACTAAGAACATATGGTCCTTCCCTTAATGACTTTACATCCTCATTGGGGGAGAAACAAACAAATTATAGGACAGGATAAGCTCATATAGTAGCAAACTATGCTCTGAAGGGATAAAGTGGGATCTGTAAGGGATACCTGGCAGGCTTGGGAACCCAGAATTTAGGCCTTTAGCTCTGTCCTGTTGGCTGCCTGGCTAGAGCACACCTGGTCAAGGCTTTGCTCCTGTAGTTCTCTGTTCCGGAATGTTTCCTTGCCCACATGTCCGCATACATAGTGCACAATTAAGCTGTCGCTTACCGCCACGTGTATATTTATATATTTTATACACACATACATGGGAACCATCTGAAAACAAATTGCAGGCATTCTGATGCTCTACCCCCAAATGCTTCAGCAAGTATCTCTAAGAACAAGCCAGTTTTCCCACATAACCAAATAATGGAGATGGGGTCTAGGAATCTGAACCCCTCTGGTTCCGTGCAGTGTAACCGGCCATGAAGCAGTTCCAGAGTGCCCAGCCAAGGCCTTTGCAGGACTGCCTCTGGGTGTGTCCATGAGTCAGAGGAGGAGAGATTTGTCATGTGGGGATGTAAGGGGACAGTGTCCCATGGTGTTCCACAAAGAACACAGGGAGTTCTGGAAGTGTGGTATTCTTTGCTTTGCCTGTATGAGGGCTGAAGATCATGAGCCTCTCCTGGCTTAACTCCTGAGTGTCATAGGTGGGACTGGCTTGCGGGGCCCGGCTGTCACACAGACTCTGACACTGAGAGGGGCCCGATGCTTAGCTTAATGCTCTGCTATTACCATCCTGAAATACTTAATAATTTGGAACAAGGGCCCCCACATCTTCATACCTGGGCTTTGTACCTATCATGTGGCTGGTTCAGATCCCAGGTCACAGGAATTTTAACAGTTAAGAAACTTAGAGCATCAGCAGCTGCTGGAAGGAACCTCAAGAACATTTAAAAAATGAGTAGAAACAGGAGATTTAGATGTACACAGACTTCTTTGAACCTGAATTCTGTGGGGATCCTGTTATTGGAACATGCTAAGGGAGTATGACGTTATTTTGCAGTGACTGGCGGGCATTCTTCAGGCTGCTTAGGGCAAGGACAAGGTTCTGAAGGCCCACAGCATGGACCCATCTCCAGGCAACACTGGGATAAGGCTTGAATGAGGCTCTGCACGGGCCACTTCTCTATCCTTGGTCGCGCTAACAGGCAAAGATAGCTTCTGTTTCATCATTCACTGACAACTAAGGTCGGCTTTAAAGACTGCTAATGATTCTGAATCCAACCACCCATTTAAAGGAAACCCAGAGGCCAGAGGGATACTGAACCACACCAAAATCCAAACTGGAAAATTGTCAGCAAAATCCAGACCGGAAAATTCTTGAGGTACACAGTTGTTCCCTTCATGAAATAAATTGCAAGCCTTGATAGAGAGAGAGGGAGACAGGGAGAGAGAGATATTCATAGATTAGAAAAAAAAAAAAAAGACAGGACACATTGACCAACCACAATATATGGATCTCATTAGGATGCCGATTTAAAAGAAAAACTGTAAATAAATGAGTAGGAAACAATTTGAAAATTGGATATTGACTATTTGCTTTTCAGGATTTTTATTCATTATTTTAGCTGTGGCCATCGTGTTATGGTTGTTTTTTTAAAAATCCTTGTCTTTTAGAGTTACACAAGAGGTATTTAGGGATGAGATGATATGATGTTTGGAGGACAGAATTGCCCATGGCTTAATGGTTTTTGGGACTGGGTGGCTAGGACATGAGGGGTTGTAATACTATATTGTTTATTTTTGTGTGCAGTCAAAATTCTTCGTAATAAAAACTAAAAAAACAAAAAAAGCTTATTGGTTAAAGTAGCATGGGATTATAACCTGAAGTATAAAATAAATGTCCAGGAATCAATAGTAATGCAAATAATTATATTTATGTTGAATGAATACATAAATAAACAGGGAAGAAGAGACAAATGCAGAACCCCAACAACTAATGTAGATACTCTACCCTTGAGAAAAGGAACTCCCACTCCTTAAGTGTGGCCTGGGCCTAGTGACTTCCCTCCTGAGAGTGCCATGGAAAGTAGGGAGAAAAAGAGTGACTTTGCAGTGGAGAAAACTGACAACCTCAAGCCAGGTGATCAAGGTTCACATCAGTAGTAGAAGACATACTGATAGCATTGCTCCTCACAGGATGTGGTAAGAACGGCTCTTAGCCTCTGTGGTCCTCCTCTTGAAGACCCATTAACCCAGTGTAATCAGGCAAAACCAAATTGAGGGCAATGCCACAAAGTAGCTCACCGCCACTCCTCAAAACTCTCAAGGCCATTAAAAACAAAGGGAGTCGGAGAAATGGTCACAACCCAGAGGAACCTAAGGAGAATAACAAATGAATGTAATGTGATATCCCGGTTGGGATCCTGGAACAGAACATGGATATTAGGTAAAAACGAAGACAATGTAAATAAATGTACGGACTTCAGTTAATAATGACTGTAAAAAATTTTGTAAAAAATTTGTAAAAAATTACTTGTAAAAATTGTAAAAAATTAATATTGATTCTTTAATTGTAAAAAATTACTTACTACATATACTTATAAAAAATTCCTACTGTAAGACGTTAATGATAAGGGAAACTGGGTATATGGAAACTATTTGTACTATCTTCACAAAGATTCTATAAATCTGAAACTAGCCTAAAATAGAAAGTGTATTGTTGGTGTAAGCTGGTTATTGGGTAGAGTATGGTAGTATGATGGGCTGAGCCTGTCATGATTTCTCGTTTCTTCTGTTGCCATAAGCAAGCCTGCTTTCCTTAGCTAAAGACTGTTCTAAGTATGTTTGTGAGAGAAGGAATTGAAAGTGACTGAAAGTTGGTATTTTGCAGACATTTCCTCTCATCCTCCTGTTCCTCTTCAGGAAGAGGAAGCAGGTTGGTGCTCACTTGAGACTTACTACTGGTTTCCACTTCAGGGTTGCAGATACATGGGTAGGGAGGGGAGGTGAGGGGGAAATTCTGATTAACACAATAATGTTTTCTAAGAATTCAGGTGGATTGGGCCTCATCCCTCCTCTTCTGTCTCAGCAGAAGCTTCATTCCTTTACACCTTTGTCATTGCAGGGAGAAAATACTCCCCTTGGAGAACTCTCTTGAAAGACTTTGGTAGTAATTGTAATACGGAGGGGTTGGGGAGGGGGTCGGGTTGGAAATACGGTGAGGTTAGGGGATAAAGAAAAATTACATGGAGAAAATATTTTTCATTACTTTGACTCAAAATGGAGAGGGAGAAATATTATAAGAAGACTGGATTCAAAGGCTTTTCACATACAAATGGGTCCATTTGCTGGACTGCCAGCTTCTTGCTTAGGCATTAAGGATGTATCTCTTTCATTCTGGACCTGGTAAAGTTTATTTAGCAGGATACTAAAACAAGCTTATTGTGGAGGATCCCTGCCAGCTAGAGGGCGATCCCCTCGGTGCAACTGCTTCTTCAGGGACAAGGTTTATCAAGCAACTACTAAGGCAATCTTCTCTCTCTTTCCTTCTTTTAAGAAAGGAAATGTCGGAGTCCTTGGACCAATTTTTCACTGTCTTTGGGAGCTCTAGGAGTTTGTTTTTCCTAAACATATTCTTTGGAGAAGCCTGGAGAGGAAAGAAAAGTGGTCCAAGTGCACACAGATGGTAAACCCACAGTTCTCATCAACAGCTGCAAGAAATCATCTTGACTCAAGCAGGCCACCTCTGAGATAGGAAATGAAGCCTCGTGAGAATGAGGAATGGAAGTCCTTGAGTCAGAATGATAGGATGCTCTCAAGAGACCTGCAAAATAGCCCTGAGTCCCGTCTTTCCCCAAAAGGCGCATTTTAAAAATGACAGCAAAATAGATATTGGTCTAGACAATCAATCAAGTCATTGGATATGTTGTTTGTATTTTTCTGCAGTTTTCCTCACTGGACCTTAAAGTCATGACTGGAAACTGTTTGGAAAGAATTGCAGAAGAATATAATATAATTAATAGAATATAATATAATGTATAATATAATTAATATAATATATAATATAAGTGAATATTTATATTCTCTTGAGATAGGGAATTTTTTTCTAAATATGGCATTAGAATAGAACATGAGGAAAAAGATCAGTGAATTTGACACAGTAAAAACTAAAAATGTCTGTTTATTTTTTCAAAAACACTGTAAATAACATTAAAACGCAAATAGCAACCTTGAATAATGTTTCCAACATACCTTGCAGACATGAGATTTAAAATCTTTATATATACATATAAAATAAAGGAGAAGACCCTAATATGAAAATATATGTAAATAAATGGATTAGATATTTATAAAAGAAAAATTCAAATAGCCAATAATTTTATGAAAAAAAATTGTCTATAAAACTAGTAAACAAGGTGGGGCACCCGGGTGGCTCCATTGCTTAAGTGTCCAACTCTTGATTTCAGCTCAGGTCATGATCTTGGGATTCTGAGATCGAGCCCTGGGTTGGGCTCAGGTGCTGGGTGTGGAGCCTGCTTGAGATTCTCTCGCTCCCTCTGTCCCATCTCTTCCCTCAAATAATTAATTAATTAATTAATTAATTAAAACAACAACAATTGGCAAACAAGTAAATGTACATTAAAACAACCATGAGGAACATTTTCGCCAAATAAGCCACAAAGGAAAAAATTACTAACGTTAAGCATTCATAAAAAACTAGTACTTTCATATATGCAGAATATAACCTGGTATGTTCCTGAAATTTGGCAATATGTATCAAAAGACTTAAAAATAAGTTTCCCCTTTGGCCTAGGAATGATCATAAAGAAATAATTGAACATATTTGCAAAAGTGTATGTTTGAGGATGTTCAACTCAGAATTGTTGATGATAGCAAAGCAGCTTCTGAGTTGGAATGACAGTCACCAACTGGGAATAGGTTCAGTAAATTACAGTATGGGATGAGTAAGTGGTTAAGAGCATGAGCGCTGGGCGCCTTGGTGGCTCAGTCGGTTAAGCATCTGCCTTTGGCTAAGATCCTGATCCCAGAGTCCTGAGATCGAGTCCTGCATCAGGCTCCCTGCTCAGCAGGGAGTCTGCTTCTCCCTCTTCCTCTGCCTCTCCTCCATCCCCTGCCCCCACTCCCTTCTCATGCTCTCTCTCTCTCTCAAATAAATGAATAAAATCTTAAAAAAAAAAAAAAAGAAGGCATGCTCACGGACACTGCCTGGGTTCACATCCTGGCTCTTAGTACTGGGTGGCTTCTCTGTGCCTCAGTTTCCTTACCTGTAAAATGAGGATAATTTTATAACACCTGCCCCACTAAGTCACTGTGAGAATTAAATGGGTTGCTCTGTGTAACGTGCCTGTTCTAGTCCATGTGCTAGCTGCTCTGATCATCCCTCCTCTTTCCTTGGCTAAAACATGGCTATTAAATATGTTGTAGAACACACAAAAATATGGGGAAGTGGACATGATATAAGAAGTTGAAAAAAAAAAAGCAGATGGCAGGAGAGTGTCCATAATCCCAATAACAAGGCTGTAAATACATAATCTATGTAGGCAAAGAAAACACATGTATATAAAGGGAACAGACCAAATGTTAGCAGCGCTTATTTCTGGGTGATCTTTATTTCTTCTTAATAATTTTCAGTATTGGGGTGCCTTGGTGGCTCAGTGGGTTAAAGCCTCTGCCTTCGGCTGGGGTCATGATCCCAGGGCCCTGGGATCGAGTCCCATATTGGGCTCTCTGCTCAGCGGGGAGCCTGCTTCCTCCTCTCTCTCTCTCTGCCTGCTTCTCTGCCTACTTGTGATCTCTGTCTGTCAAATAAATAAATAAATAAAATTTAAAAAAAATAATAATTTTCAGTATTTTACAAATTTCTACCGCAACAATATTTTTGCTTATAATCAACAAATTTTAAAAAATACAAATCCGTGGAGCGCCTGGGTGGTTCAGTGGGTTAAGCCTCTGCCTTTGGCTCAGGTCATGGTCTCAGCGTCCTGGGATCAAGCCCTGAGCATCAGGCTTTCTGCTCAGCAGTGAGCCTGCTTCCTCCTTTCTCTCTGCCTGCCTCTCTGCCTACTTGTGATCTCTCTCTCTCTGTGTCAAATAAATAAATAAATAAATAAAATCTTTAAAAAAAAAATACAAATCCGTTTTTCAGCAAGCATATGCAGATGTAGGCCTGTGGCCCATTGCCTTGTCTGACAGGGGCCGGGTTGGGAGGAACATCCTTCCTGCTCCTCTTTAGAGTCTTGAATTTCACCCCACCTTGGAGTTGATAGCCCCGCCTCTTCCTTTGTCGGGCCCAAGGCTGGACTGCGGACTGGTCCTGGAGGAGCAGATGAAGCTGGTGGGATTCTGGGTCCCCTGAGTCCCCTCTGAGAAGGAAGAGTAGCTCTGGGGCGGGACTGGGCTGCGTGGGGGCCACTGCTGGTTTCTACATGCTAAGCGGTGGATATGTGAGAAGGCCTTATGGGCTTCTGCTAGAGCAGGTCCTGCTGTTAAACTTGAGTTTCAAATGTTGAGAATCTTCATTTTCCTCTTGCCTTGATGAATAACAGCAAGACGTAGGAGGCAGGGAGGCAGGTGGCATTCATCCCCACCTCTAGATTTGGCAATCAGGGCAAGGTCTTTAAATGGCTTGGCATCCTGTGCTCGCTTTATTGTCCAGAATTGCCAAATGATGGCTTTGTTCACACCTCCCAGGGGAGAATGGGAGGGCGAGAGGCCCGAGATCCTCATTGGTTAAGGGAGGCCCCAGCACTGAGATGGGTGAATAAAACAGGTTTTTCCCTTTCTCCTTGGTGGAAAGCAAGAGAGAATTTGGGCGAGTCTAGGTCTCTGAGTCATGAATGGGCGGGTTTCAGTCTTTCCTGAGGCTTCTGGGTGTTTTTGTCTCTCGTTTCTGGAGCCTGGGAAATTGTGGGTGTTTCACAAAACTTGCTGACTGGTGAGCACATAAAGAAGTGTCTGGGGATGAATACGGGAATGGATAGGTGGATGACTGGTGAGCTGGAGAACTGGCAGCTGGAGGCCAACCTGCCTGAACTCCTTAATCTTTCCCCTCCTTTAAACTTCCTGGAAGTAAGGGGCACAGCCCCACTCACAATTCTGATGCTCTTATCACAATTTCCCCTGCTCACAACACCAACGCTGAGGTAACAGCAGGCTAAGCTAAACCAGAAACGGCTGAACGCTGTTAAGGCAGGCTATTAATAGCTGCGTGTTAGGAAGGTGTTCTCAATGTAGAGTTGCTTAGGAGAAGGACAACGGACAAAATTTCCAAACGAAGTCCCAAATCCTGGGTGTCTGTGTAAATAAAGCTGGGGTTCATAGAAATCTAGGTTGACAAATGGTGGGGAGCTGTCTGTCTTTGGGTATCAGGGGAATCTGGTGGTTAGGACTAGGAAAACCAGTTTCTTGAGATCTTTGAGACAGGTCAAGAGTTTATTTACGGGTGAGAAGGCAGAAGCAATGATATTAGAAACTGGGCTTCAGGCCATTAATTCACTCTCAGGGAAATGGAGCACAACAGAAACAGCTCATCAGGGCAGGGTGGTTCTGGAAGGACTCAGGGTCCAACCTGAGCGCTACTGACTGGGGGCTCCATTCTCTCTGTTAAGGGCTGCCACCACAGGTGAAGGGCTAGGAGCTAGGGCCCCAGAGGTCAGCAGATGAGGAGATCTTTACATTCTCCAGCCAGGATCTACGTCATTATCATCTCCCCAAACTTTGAACATTCCCACTCCACTGGTTCCTTCTTCCTCTGAGTACCAACATGTCCCAGGCTCTCTTACCTTTCAAAAGAAAATCTTTAATTGCCCTCACCTTGAACTACCAGCACTGGTTTCCTCTTTTATTGCCAAAATTCTCAAACAAGTCATCTATATTCAATGTTCTTCCACTTCCTGTTTACTAGCTCATTCCGTATTTTTTCAGAATATCACTTTCTCTGATGCTTCTTAACTGAAATTGCCACCCAAGATCACCATGCCTCCTAAGTCCCCAAATCAGTCATCCTGCTCACTTCTCCTCCTCCTCCTCCTTCTTCTTCTTATTTTGAGAGTGAGCGGATGCAAGAGGTGGGGAGGAGGTTGGGGAGGAGGGGTAGAAGGAGAGGGAGAGATAGAATCCTAAGCACACTCCTTGCCCACCACAGAGCCCAACACAGGGCTTGATCCCATGACCCTGAACTTATGACCTAAGCCAAAATCAAGAGTTGGATGCTTCACCAACTGAGTGTCCCAGGCGTCCCATCTCTGCTCAGTTCTTATTCTTCTTGACTTTTTGGTAGCATTTAACAGTGATGACCTGCTACTACTTGCAACTGTTCTCTTTTTTTTAATGGCTGGGGCATCTTGCTGTCTTGATTTCCCCCCCATGTCCTCTAATTACTCTCCTCTCCTTGCAAGTGCAGACATTACTTACTAGGACAGTATGGCACGGTGGTTTCAAGTCCCTGCTTTGTGGTGCATGGAACAGGGCACATTGTAAGCACACAAATAATGTAGCCAATGGGCAAAGAATCTGCTTCCTCATGCCCTTGCCTCATCAGAGCCCTTATCCATTCCATGGGTTTCCTCATGGGCAGCACCCCAAATGCCCTTCTATTTCAACACTTCCCCGTCCCGGGGAACTGGAATCTGTTATCACAGGAGGGGCCTGCTTCCCCTACAGATTTGAAAAGTGCACAGGGGAAAGGCCCTGCCGTATATTTCCAGCCCCAGTGAGTAGCTCTGTGTGGCATTTCAGAGATTCTTATGTTTTTGTTTGCTTGTTTCTAGAAGGACCTCAGTGTAACCAAATGTGTGTTTTCAGGACACCCTTGCATTCAAGGCTACAGATTTATATTTCTAAGTGCCTGCTGGACATTTTCACATAATGTCTCTGTTTAACTAAAACCAAATTTATGGTTCAGAATTGACATTCTCCCAGAAAAACTCAAAATCACAACATGACCACTATTGTCTCTCCGTCATCCCTGACATACAGACACCCACCCCTCCACAATTCTGGGGTATCACACTTCCCCACTCCCGTATCCAACCCACTTTTTCTATTCCCAAGACCCCTGCTGATCACGCTCATTGGGACCAAGTCAACCCTAAAGCTACATTTTGGTTCTGTCACTTCTGTATCCTCAATTAACCACCAACAGAGTTCAGGTAGCCATGGAGTTAGGGTGGGCCTCTGGCCTCCCTTCCCATCTTCCTATTCCATTCCTCCCTACACAAAGACTGGGTGACTTCCCTTGCCTAAAGACAGCACCCATTCCCTACTTTGTGCCTTTTGTTTAGAGTATCCCCTCCCTAACTTTCCCCCTAACAAGTTCCTAGCAATCACCCAGGTAAGTGCCACCTGCCTCGGGCTATCTTCTCCCTATTTACTGTAGCAAGAAGTGATGCTTCTTTTGTCTGATCTCCTCAAACATTTAATTTGTAACTCCCAACATGAATGAGAGTAGATAGATCATTTCTGTCTCCTCCTCCTTTGAGGGAAGGGATGGTACACCCAGTGCTTTGCCCATTTTAGGCAATATTCATGTACATGATTGAAAGAATCACCTTACCAAAACTTTGTACTCAAGAGATCTGTGATCTCCACAGTGACCATCACCAGCTCATTTCCAGTCTAGTTAAGTCTGTGATTGTTGGCCCCTATGGAAAAAAGATCCCATTAGGTTTAGGCTCTGGGGAAGTGTACAAGGCCTAAAAAATGAGTCAAATTAATGAATGAGCCATTCCTCAAGCATGGGAGTTCTTGAGAGCCAATGAAAGGAAGGACAGGGGCATTTCATGACAACAGAGGACCAGGTGAGGCCCATCTGGAATTTTCTGGAGATCGAGGCTTGAAGCTTAGATCATGGCTCAGATTCACCACCATCTAGTCCTTGGGCCTATAGTGGGATCACCCTTGGGAATGTAATTAGGAGTTCCTCCTCTCTTTCCTGTTCATACCCTTGTTTCTTTTCTCTTTTTTAGAGTCTCGGTCTATCCCATAACCCATTTCTGTAGCATCTTTGTTCCAAAACTGAGCATTTCTCAGGAACTAAGTAAGGGGGTAAGACAGAAAACAAGAGAAGCTGTAGATATTTTACCAGCAGGAAGAGCTGTTCTTGACCCTCTAAAGTCTGACCCCATCCAGCTCAAAAGCCAGGCCTCTCCTCCAGAGAGCATTGATGGAGGCATTTCACTAGGAGGTCCGGGCAGACTGAGAGTAGCTGCAGGGATCTTCAGGAGACAGGAAGATGGGAACTAGCCTGTATTTAGTGGAGTTTTATAGGTAGTGATTAAACACTTGTTAAAAAGCAATTATTGAATGATTACATGCTTATAACTGACCCCTTCCAAGAGCATAGTCTCAAGAGCGGTAACATCGCACCATCCAGGATCCTGCTGGAAATCTAGAACCCGAGGCCCCCATTCCAGGCCTGCGGGATGAGAAATCTGCATTTTAGTGTGATCCTGTCATGATCTGGGTCCACATCAAAGCGGAAGAAGCACTGCCATAGGCATTTTATACTGGTCTCTTAAAAACGGGTTTCCAAGAGCCAGTGTCTATAAAAGCAGTCAGCAAACCACCACACGGCAGAGACTTACTTGCCTTCTTCCGAAAGGGTTGAAATGGTGGGAGACAGCCCCGTGGAGGATGTCCTTATCGAACCATCCCTTCCTCCTAGGGTTCACATGGCCACCTCCCTTCCTGGCTCAAATCAAGGGGCTGTTGTGCTTTACGAGATTGCTGGAGTGGCTGTGAAGGGGAAGGGGGGAGACACAGAGGAGTGTGCAGAGATGCTGGGGCATCTGACTCCCCACAACTGTTCCCATACCCCCACTCCCTGGGAGATCAGAGCAAGAAGCCTCGTAAGGCTGGATGCTTCCTAAAGAACTGCCAGGGGTGCCTGGGTGGCTCAGTGGGTTAAAGCCTCTGCCTTCGGCTCAGGTCATGATCCCAGGGTCCTGGGATCGAGCTCCACATCAGGCTCTCTGCCTGGCGGGGAGCCCGCTTCCTCCTCTCTCTCTGCCTGCCTCTCTGCCTACTTGTGATCTCTGTCTGTCAAATAAATAAATAAATAAAATCTTAAAAAAAAAAAAAAAAAAAAACTGCCAGCCCAGCTAGTTTAAGAGAAAGGCAGCTTCACACCTGGAAACGATCCAAATCTCCACCAGCAAACGAATGGTATAGCAAGCAAATTGGGGTATAGCCCTGTGATGGGCTACTACTCAGCAATAAAAAGGAATGAATTATTGATAAATGCAGCAACAGGGATAAATCTCAAAATAATTGTTCTGCAAGCAGCCAGACCAGAGAGAGAGGAAGAGAGAGAGAGAGAGAGAGAAATGTATGACTGCATTTATATAAAGCTCTAAAAAATGTGATCTCACCTATGGTGACAGGAAATCCGTGGGTCTTGAGAATGAGGGACAAGCAAACAAGAACAGGAGAAGGGGATTACAAAGTGGGCATGAGGAAAGTTTTGGGGGTGATGGACAACGTTTTCTGTCTTGCTTCTGGTGATGGTTTCCTGGATGTATGCCCCTGTCAAACGCTATCACACTGTATACTTTAGAAGGTGCAGCTTTATCCTATGTTAGTCATACATCAGTACAACAGGGGAAGAGAGAGGGAAGGCTGCTGGTCAGGGTAACCAAGAGCCAGGGAAGAGCAATGAGAAGGAGAATGGAGAGAAGCCTGGAGCCTGAGCGAGGTAGAAACCAGAGGTAAGGCGAATCCTGGTACCTGCAGGCCTCTGCGCTGCAGGAAGGCGGCCTGCCTTGTTGGGCCCCACCCTGGGCATGGCACACTAGGAAGAAATTCTGCAGGGGGAGCCATCCAGGCCCTAGTTCATCTCTGGCTCAAAGGAGTCTTTCCAGAACCAGTGGCAGTCTGGTTCCCAGCAACATAGGCTTTCTGTGATGGAGGGAACCTGGACTCCCAAACCGGGCCTGGAATAGACCTCGCTTATCAGAGAAACAAAAGATAATGGGGGCCTGTCCCTTCTGAGCCATCCCTGGCTCTCTGTTTTCTAAGCTAGAGTCAGATGGCTTCTGGCTGAAGGGTGAGGCATTGCTCACCAGGACAGAGGCCCCATGGTACTGGAGGGGAAGTTCAGAGGATAACCTGGGATTGGGGACCTTCTTGAACTTGGTCCATGCTTACCGCATTAGGCAAGGCTGCCTCCCATCACTTTCACCCTGGAGGTCAGCCTAGCATTAAAGGACTTGATAGTTGTTATGTCCCAACAATGGGTCCATGATTAAAGGAGCGAGACTGATACAAAGTGAAGGTCAAGCAAAGCTTTATTTCGTGCCAAGCATCAAGAATGAAACTGGCCAGCCAGGGCCGCTCCTCTTACAGAGAGGGTGACCCCGCTCTCCTTTACAGACTAGCTTTTAAGGGCAAAGGACATGTGGTTGGGCCTGGCCACGCACAGGTGGCCAATGAAATTGTAACACACAGAGAAAACTGCACAGTGTTGCTAGGTGACCAATTGAATTACAATTTCACCTTGGTTAGGATTGGTGCCCAAAAGGCTCCCAAAGGGAGGGGCCCATACTCCTTGGTAGCTAGGGAGACAGTATGCATCCCCCCCACTGATCAGATGTCTCCGCCTGGCCTGACCCATCCTTGTATCTGTGCTTTATTACCTGAGGCTGGTTTCTGGGACTTGTTTTTAAGTAAATCCCCTGGGGGAAGGGGAGTAGGGACAGTTTAAGGGTTAAACAACAATGGAATGGAAGCCTCTGGTTAAATAGGTCCTTACAATGGTGACCACATTCCACATCAGGGACTGCCACTTAACTGTATGACTGTTAATCATATGACATTGTTGATCAAGGGAGGTCCTGACAGAGCCCCTTCCAGCTGGGTTTAACCAGCCCCACAAGTTGACTTTCTTTTTAGTGTCAGTTCTGTCCGCTAGTCCATAGCAGCAATCTCCTCCAGAGCTAGAAGTCTGTGGGGAAACTGCATTTCTCTTCAGTGGCTCCCCGGTGATCTTTCTTCCACAGAGGGGGAATGAGAAGCAGTGCCATGCACTTTCAGGCAAGGCTGGCTAGAGATGTGGTGTCCCGGCCATTCACACAGCCTGCTCCAAGACAAACTCCAACTCTGGCTTCATGGTTTTAAAATTAAGGTACGATTTACATGGGTAAAATTCACCCTGTGTGTATAGCTCAATGAGTTTTGATAAACGTGTAAATTTGTGCAACCACCACCCTAATGAAGACAGAGAAGAGCTCCATCTTTTCCAGAATTCCCCCATAACCCCTCTGCCCATCCCTCATCCCAGCCTACCACTCATGCGTTTTCTGTCCCGATGGTTTTCCTTGGCAAAAATATCACATAAATATCATATAAACGGAGACGCGTGAGATGCAGGATTTGGGGTCTGGCTCCTTTCATTCAGCAGGAAGTTTCTGAGGCTTGTGCATGTTGTCACATGGATCGGGACCTCATTCCTTTTCACTGTATGGATGTAGCGCAGTTTGTTTTCCATTCCCAGTAGAAGGACATTAGGGTTGTTTCCAGCTTTGGGGGATTTTGAATAAAGCAGCCAGAAACGTTTGCATAAAGGCCGTTGTGCGGACGTAGATATTTCTGTCAGTGAGGAGTGGGATGATCAGGTGAGATGGTAAGTGTATGTTCTACTTTATAAGAAACCACCAAATTGTCTTCCGGAGTGATTGCACCCTTTCATACTCCCACAACCAGCAGCATGTGAGCTTTCCAGGTCCTTCACAGACTCACCATGGCTTGATACTGTTTGTTTTTTAAGCCATTTTTTAAAAGATCTTATTTATCTATTTATTTGAGAGAGAGAGAGCGAGAGAGTGGGGGTGGGAGGTGGAGAAGTGGAGGGAGAGCAACAAGCAGACACTGAGCTGAGCGCAGTGCCCTGCGCGGGAGTCGATCTCACAACCTGAGCCGAAACCAAGAGTCGGGCACTTCACTGAGTCACCTAAGTGCTCCTTGTTTTTAAGCCATTCTAATAAGTGTGTGATGGTACCTCACCGTGGTTTTAATTTGCATTTCTCTAATAACAAGTGATACTGAGCGTGTTTTCATGGGCTTGTTCACCATCCATCTAGCTTTTCAGGTGACCTCAAATGTTTTGCTCTGGTCTCGTTTTTAGTAGCTGAGGTTGAAGCTCTCCACACCTCAGGGCTCTCCCCTTGCACCCGCCTCCACAGGCTGCTTCAGAAACTCAGACTGAAACAGTGCACCCTGAGAAACTGGTGGGGAGGGGAAGAGCGGGTAACAGAGATTAGTGTAGGGGCTTCTGGGTGGCTCAGTCAGTTAAGCGTCTGCCTTCGGCTCAGGTCATGATCCCAGGGTCCTGGGATGGGGCCCCGCATCAGGCTCCCTGCTTGGCGGGGGGGGGGTCTGCTGCTCTCTCTGCCCTTCCCCCCAGATGGTGCTCTTTTTTTTCTCTCTCTCAAATAAATAAATAAGATCTTAAAAAAAAAACCAAGATCTGTGTAATGCTGCCAAAAGAAAGAGTGTTAAAAAGTGAGATGGAGAAAGGCAGAGTGAGTGTTTTCTCAGATGGATTTATAAGAACAAGGAGAACAGGAAGGGACAAGGAAGCCATGGTTCCCTTGCAGGAGGGACAAAGGCACCCTACCTCCAGCATGGCAAGATGAAAACCATCCTGCTCTTCTAGTCTCTGTGCTTTGGAAGCAGGCACCACGTTCTGCTCTTCTAGAAGACAAGTCAGTGAGATCCTGTTTTCCTGGGCTTCTCCGGAGAAGTAGGCCAGGGATGCTAGGCAGTGGCTCGGAGATACAAATACAAACGTGCAGCTGTGAACATGTGGCTAGAGAGCCAGTCTGTGCTTCCTTGTGTTCATCTTCTTGTCAAGGTCCCCAAAGAATCTTCCCAAGAGGCTCACTCCACCCATCCCCCACCCCCGCCCCGTGTGCTCCGTGGTGCCTCTGTTGCGACGCTGCTGGCCCGGAGGCCTCTCACCACCGCTGTGCATTTCCTTCAGCTTCGATCCATCACGAAGGGTTCTCCGGGCTGCTTGTTCCCTGGGCCTGGGTATGTGAGTGCTGCCAGCGTGGTCATTTCCCTGCCGTGCTGTTGGGCCCTGCGGGTCTTCCTGGGGTCCCAAGGGAGCGCTCCCAGGAAGACAAGGGGCAACTCAGACCCACCCGCGAGGCCTCGGAGGGTGCAGAGAGGCATGTGGATGGAACTCGCAGTAGGGAGGCAGGTTGGGCCTAGAGCAGAAGCCCTACACACACACACACACACACACACACACACACACACACTCAACGTTCCAAAAGATCACCTCCAAGAAGAAGTGAGTCTGGAAACAGTCATTTCAGCAACAGGGCCAAACATGGCATTCAGAAGAAACACCTTCGGCAGACATCCAGTGGAAATGTGGCAATGTGGAGCCTGGCTCTTGGCCACCAGGGGTCCAGCTGCAAACAGTCACCATGCTCCCCAACCTCCAGGGAAGGGCTGTGAAGTCATTCCTTCTTGACTGGCCCTCCCCCACCTGACCGGTCTGACAGCGACAGCGGTGACAGCAACAGTGATGGATAAGGCTCTAGAGAGGCAGCCAGAAGCAGCCAGAGGCTGACTCTCCAGATAGACAACACGAGATGGTTTCATTACTTTGCTCTCCTGAGAGCTCTTCAGAAAACAATCATCCGTTTAAGCAACCAGCCTTCAGGCCAGACCCAGTAGGCCTCAAGAAGGGCTGGCTCCTTTGTTTTCCTCGGGAGGGTTGTCTGGAAGAAGCACCTACGGCCTGAAATTGCTCTCTTTCTCACAACCCCCTTTTGAAGGCTTATCGATGCTCATTTGCAGGCTTGGAGATGTTCTAATTCAAATATTTCTCTTTGCTCAGGGAGTGATTCCCCCTGTCCACCATCCTTTCCGTGAAGCCATATTCCTTCCCTTTCTGGCTTGAATATCATTAGAGGCCAAAGGCAGTTTTGCTCCTGGAGATAGAGGACAGCTACCCACTCCCTTGAAGTGAGTGGGTGGTTTGACTCAGGGCACTGGGTGTGACTAAGTGAGTTCAACAGAACCCAGGGCATCACGGGGTGGTTCCTGTTTCACTGGCAAAAGATCTTTACCGGAAGAGGCCTGGCCCTGAGGCTTGCTCCCCAAAGGGTGATCGCTTCACACTCCACAGTCTTTCTTCACACTTGCACAGCTTTGAGCCCTCACTGTTCTCAAAGTCTCAAGCCGACTCACTTGGGCAGCGAATTGCTAGAGAATTTACTACTCTATTGAGGGCTTCAAACTTCAGCTGTTAATTTCTGCGTCTTTTTTTTTTTTTTAAAGATTTTATTTATTTATTTGACAGAGAGAGATCATAGGTAGACAGAGAAAGGTGGGGGGGAAGCAGGCTCCCCGCTGAGCAGAGAGCCCGATGCGGGGCTCGATCCCAGGACGCTGGGATCATGACCTGAGCCGAAAGCAGAGGCTTTAACCCACTGAGCCACCCAGGCGCCCCAATTTCTGCGTCTTGTTTAGGCACTGCTACAACAGAGACATTTTGTTCATTGATTTCCATAAGTATTTATCAGGGTGTATTTGTTCCCATTATAAATCGTTTGGATTTATGAGTTGGTGTAGTCCATTCTTACTCATACCCTGCAAAGCCCAAGAATCCTGAAGAAATAATTATTATATATGTTCAACTCTTAGATGCCCTTGAATAGTGCTCTCACTGCACATATAAAATGTGAGCCCGGGGAGGTTTGGTAGCTGCCTTGTTTTCTCCTTGAACTATGCATAGGTGGGAGACTGGGTTATTTTTTCCTTTCTGTTCCCAGAGCACTCTTATTTTCTGGTACAGAGGGGAAGGAAGAGCTAAATATTCAATTAGGAGAAGAAACACCAGGAAATGTAAAGAACTTCGTGTGAAAAAGAAGGAGGGGAATTTTAAGGATTGGTAAAGAAAGCCTTCTTAACACAAAATAGTGCATGCCCATGGAAGAAAAAGGGATAAACTTTAGAAAAGCAAACTATAGAAAATAAAGAGGTCACCATAGAGCCACCCCTTTGGAGATAATCACTGTGAACATCTTGATGTACGCTCTTCCTGAGTGTGCTGAAATGTGGGTGTGCGCATTTGCATATGCACGTGTGTGTTTACATGACTTTCTTTTTACCAAAAAAGGTACACCTTGCATGCTTTTCCTCTTGCTTTTTTTTTTTTTATTTTATTTTTAAGTTATTTTAATTCCAGTTAGTTAACATACAGTGTAATATCAGTTTCAGGTGAAGAGTATAGCGACTCAATACTTCCATACAACACCGAGGTCTCATCAGCGCCCTCCTTGATCCCCATCACCTGTTCTCCCCCCCTACCCCATAACCCTCAGTGTGTTCTCTGTAGAGAAGAGTCTGCTTCTTGGTTTCTCTCTCTTTTTATCCCCCTTTGCCTATTTGTTTTGTTTCTTAAATTCCACACACAAGTGAAATCATATGGTATTTGCCTTTGTACCTTGATTTTTAAAGAAGATTTTATTTATTTATTTGAGAGAGAGAGAGAATAATAGAGAGAGAGAGAGAGAACACGAGAAGGGGAGGGGCAGGGGGAGAAGCAGACTCCCTGCTGAACAGGGATCCTGATGTGGGACTCAGTCCAAGGACTCTAGGATCATGACCTGAGCCAAAGGCAGTTGCTTAACCAACTGAGCCACCCAGGCACCCGTAACTTGTTTGTTTGTTTTTTTAAATTGGGTTATGTTATAACCATCTTTTAATTTAATTTAATTTAAATTTAATTTAATTTCAGTATATACTAAAACAACCTCATATGGATGTATGACAATTTACCCAACTAATTCCTTCTCAGGTAGGTCTTTCGCATCAACGAGCTGGTCAACTAACAAATGCTAACTGATTCCAGCACCGAAGTCCAGAAAAGATCTTTATGGATTAGGGGGAAGTTAAATGTAAGGCCACAGGCTGGGGAGAAAATAACAATGTAGAGTGGGGGAAAAAAAACGTGGACTGATGTGCTGAGGACCTAACAAAAATTAGGATGAGTGTAATGGAAATCAGGTAATGGATCTAAAATAATTTATGATGTCAAAGAAAAATTATAATGTTGAAGCTGGATTTTCTACTTTTTTATTTTTTTCAAGTTGCATAACATTTTGAGCCTCAGTTTCTTCATCTACAAAAGGCAAATAATTATTTCTGTATCAAGGAGTATAACTACAAACAGAAAAGAGGGTTTTATAAAAGACCTTAAAGAAAGCCTATTATAGAATAGAATGTGTGCTCAATATTTCTTCATTTCCTGTTCTACTTCTACCCGTTCGCGTTGTGTTGTGGAAAACTGGGAAGAGTTGGCGGGCGCCCTACACTGGGAGCAGATGTGTGTGCTATGTTGTTCTGGAAACACAGCTGCCAGTTGTTTATAAAGGTGGTCAGAAGTTGGTGAGTTGCACGGAGATGATTTTTCAAGTTAAATAAAACTTACATGGGTTTGTGGGAAATTTTTTTTTTCCATTGCCAGTCTAGTTGGCCAACAGGCATGGTATAACAATGGTGGTTCTCAGGGTGTGGTCTCCAGACAATGACAGCAACATTACCTGGGAACTTTGTAGAAATGCAAATTCTCAGGCCCCACTTCAAACTTCCTGCATCAGAAACTCGGGGGACGGATCCAGCAGTCTGTGTTTTTTTTTTTTTTAATAACATTCTTTTTTTTTTTTTAGATTTTTATTTATTTATTTGACAGACAGAGTTCACAAGTAGGCAGAGAGGCAGGCAGAGAGAGTGGAGGAAACAAGCTCCCTGCTGAGCAGAGAGCCCGATGTGGGGCTTGATCCCAGGACCCTGGGATCATGACCTGAGCCGAAGGCAGAGGCTTTAACCCACTGAGCCACCCAGGTGCCCCCAGCAGTCTGTGTTTTAACCAACCCCATAGGGGATTCTGATTTGTGCTAAAGGCTCAAGACAGCTACTGTGGCAAGAGTCCTGGGAACCAAGACTCCTAGGTCAAGAATATACTCCAGTTTTCCAATTCACTGTGGGACAGTGGACAAGTCATTTTCCTTCTTTAATACTACATTTTCTCATCTAGAGAAAATAATATATCCCTGCCACCTCAAATGATTATTTCACCAACAATGAATTTAGGAGGATGAAAGATACTCAGATAATATATGACATAAATGGAAGGGATACTTATTATTCCCCCTATCCTCAGGCAGGGCACTGTCAAAAGCATCCCCATTTGAAGAAAAATGGTCCTATTTTTATTGACCATGAAAAGAAGAGCCTGTACCCTCCATGGAAAATCTGGCTCAATGTTTTCATAGCCCTCGCAGCATTTTCTCCTGTGTAAATCGAAATCAGCTCAAGGAAGCACCTTCAGTATCTCAAAGGTGTTCCGAGAATGAGATGCTCTGACAGGCATGACAATTTTTTGGCCAAGAAAAAAATCCACAGGAGAGGTAACATTTGTTATTTGTTCTCCTTTTTCAGTCCTTAGGGAAAATGGAGAACAGTGGGCCACTACCCTGTGGGTGCCAACCCTTCATCAACGTGAAGGGCGTTATTAAGATGTCCCTCAGACTGCCTGGCTTTTCCTGCTAAAGGGTTCTGCTTTCCTTCCCTCTACTCAAAGGCCTTCCGGTACTCCCCATTACCCAGCTTTGCTTCTGCTCTCTGAGCTCTTTCCATGTTCTTTAGCGATAGCCGCTCACGCACCTGCTGCCCAGGCGTCTTGAGTTCTGGAGTGCAGAAATATGCACAGACGCCCGGTCACCATCAAATGGATGGCTGGGAGCATGGCTACATAGTTCTAGGACATTGGCCTCCAGGAGCACCGTGTGACGCTGACACCACAGAACGAGACTGTGGCTCCAGAAAGTTCAGATGCTTTTTATTTTTATTCCAGTTTACCTAGTCATTTGTGTTTTATTTTCCATTACCCTTGGCATGCCATCTTTTATTTGTGCCTAATGATCTTTGCTGTTCTCCTGACACCTTTGATTTTCCTAATAGAAAAAAATAAATTTAATCCATTTATATACATACAGAAAATTAGAATATATGTGCTTAAGAAAATTGGAAGGAGAAACACCCGAATCTTAAAAGCCATTTTCTCGGGGAAATGAGATCACAAGCTATGTCATTCATTTTTTTACTTGCTTCTCTGAATATTTAAATTTTTCTGTGATTGAAGCATCAATTGTTTAATTTTTTCCCAATGGCTTAATTTTTTAAAAAGCAAAAACTAAAATTGAGAAATTAACTTCCTGCATGCTCAAAGGGCATCGAAATAAAACTTAACACATGCTTGTGTCACGGCCGGCTCGACAAATCGACCAGGAACATGAGGGTAAGAGGATGGTGAAAAGAAATTAAGAGACAAAGGGATGGGGGCAGGAGGAACCCATCCTAAGGAGGATGTCCAACAGTGCCAATTTTATTCCACTTCTTACAAGCATTTATAAGGCAGATCATAATAGAAGGAGTAATACATCAGTATCTAGTCTAGTCAGATAACCGCAAGTTCCTATAACAAGTTTACATTAACTACAAACAAATCTCGTGATGCCAGGTAGTCACGACTAATGCCATTAGCTACTATTGATTCAAGAAGTTACAATCAACCAGGGAGTGGGTTATGGGAGGTACAGGAACAACAAGGACCAACTAAGAATTCATGACCCTGACCACACTGTTCCCTTCTGTTTGGGGAACGTGTGGGAAGTCACGTAGGTGAGCGCACGACACATAGCACAGACCCTTTCTCAGTGTTACTCAACGTTCCCGTCCTTAACCCCTTGTCAAGGCGTCTGGACTTTAAAGGAGACACAAGTCAGGGCCTAGTTTGATCCACGACTCCAACCGTGCCGTGGCCTCCAACATGCTTGTGTTAAGTAAGGTCCCTCTGCCACTCCTGAGGCTCCATTCCAGAAGAATATAAAGCCACGCTTGGCCATAAGACATGGTTTGTCCCAGACTGTCCTGGTTTTAGCACTAAAAATTGGCAAACCAGCACAGTTAGTCACCCTACACCCCAGCCCTTTCTGTCTTCTTTTCCTTTGCTCACCCGTGGCCACTTCCTGGGCTCTGCACAGTCCTTCTCTCCTGTATCCAGCTCTGCCTTTCCTGGGGACGTTCAGCTTAGTTGAGCCTTGAGGACAGGAAGGAGCCCCAGAGGCATCATTTGTGTCTGTTGGTTCAAGTGAGGCTTAGCTGTAGAGGGCAAACGAGAAGAGGCCATTGAACTGAGCTCACTCCTGGGGCAGGGAGTGAGAGCCAAGCCTTTGGGACAGGATGAAAAGACAGAAGGTTGAGAGGAAGAGCCAGTGTGACTAAAGGAGCTGTGGACAGTGCTCCATGGTAAGGGTAGAGAGGGAACAGCTGTCCGGGCCTTCTTCCTTTTGACATGAATTATTTGGGGACTTTGGTTAACTGTATTTCTCCCTTTCAGTTTCAATATGTTATATTTACCTTATCTGGAGATCTCAGTTTACAAAGGGCTCATTCTAAATCAGTGGTTCTCAATCCTCGCTGGATGGGAAATTACCTGAGAAGCTTTGAAAACGTTTAGGCCCCAACCTAGACCACTTAAGTCAGAATGTCTAAGAAGGGAGCCTAAGGAGTTTATATATATAGAAGATATTATAATTATACCTAAGGGATTTACATATATTATTACATATGAAAGTCTACATAAAGGAACTTTAAGTATTGTAATTATGTAATATGTAATTAACATATAATTTATATAAATTCCTTTAAACATGTAATTATTTTATGCATACGTATAATTTCCTAAGGATATATATAAAGGAATTCATATATAAAGGAATCCATATTTCTGTATTATATATATAAAGGAATTTATATATAATACAATTACATGTAAAATGTAATCGCGTATATATGTGTATAATTAATATACATTACAGATTACATTAGCTAGATATATTATTATATCTAATATAAAAATTATATATAAAATAATACACAATTTTTAAGGAATTCATATGTAGATATTATCATTACATAAATAAATGTACATACATATATAATACATATAATTATATATGTAAATTCCTTTATATATATATGAAGTTACATATTCTATGTAATAGTATGTTAATAGAGCCCCCTTTATACATTATATATGTAATCACATAAATTCCCTGGGTTCCCTTAAGTTCCCTCTTTACAGCCCTCTTTGTTTCCTCTCTGCCCTCATCCTCTTAAGAAGCATTACTACAAAGTACCGTCTATCTACCAAATCTTCTCAGGGGAGTCTAGCCATGATTAAGCATCATCAATACAGACATTTAAGATGTGTGATAAGGGGACCTCAGGAAGTCAAAGGAGCTGAAGGACAAGCTAGGGAAATGAGTCAGCAGGGAGGCAGTAAGGCAAGTAAGGCATGCAGAAAAGGACTCTATCTATAGAGACATGTCAGTCAAGGAAATGGCTCAAGAATGGGCCGGAGGCCTGGATTCTGGTCCTTTAATGTTCAGGACTTCGAAAATCTTTCTCCAAGTCAACAGGAAGTGCCTTACCTTCTAGGCACTGGTATTCCATGAAGGGTCAGTGCTGTGGGCCATGGGCTCCTGGAGTCCCCTGCATTAGACTACAGGTTCAAGCGAGCACAAATGTTGGAGAGGGGACAGAAATGAGCCACGAAGGAAAATTGGCTAGTACCCATGACCAAGATTGGGAAAAAAGGGTTGCGTGTTCTCAGTGAAAAAGCAAAGTACCAGATGAGCCTAGGCAGGTTCACTTTCTGAGGGCGTGCTTGACTGAGCTGTTGAACCCAATGGTTTGCCTTTAAAGGCCATGCCCAGCCTCTGTTGGTCCCACCCTGTAGCCATCCACAGCAGCTGCACTGCTTTCATAGCACTGATAGGTCGCTGGCTAGCTGGGGAACGGGCCCAGGCTGGAAGTGAGGAAGGGCATTGTGTTCCCAACAGGTAGGTGTTCAGAAAACACGAGACCTCAGTCAAGGATTTCAGCATTGGTCTATGCTTTCCCACACTGGGTCTTCTTATCTGAGGGTTAGATGCCTGTGGGTAGGGCGGGTATATGTAGACTTACTGGAGAAAAGAAATGAGAGCTGCTCTCATGTTTGCTTCATCTTTTCCTGAAGGTTCTTAGCCGGGCTGTGCGGTATGTGAGCAGCAAATGTGAGCAGGCAAGGGGAGCCAGGAAGGGCAAGAGGCCTCTCCAACCCTCCGCTCTCAGCCCAGAGGCGCTAAGGCAGTGGTTCCAAGGATAGAGGATTTCTTAGAAATACAAATGCCAGGTCACCACCCGCAGGGCTTCTGGCTTACTTGGTTTGAGGTGGGATTTGCAATAGGCATGTTATTGAAATACTCTCCAGCTTATTCTGAAGTGTAGCTAGAGTGACAACCACTGACTTTACCTTTGGTGGAGCAACCAAAGAGGTGGTCAGTCGGGAAAGGGAGGGGGATGGGGCAAGTGAAGAGGATCAGAGGACCCGCTTGCCCCACACGAGAGCATTAACCCTGGAATCGGTCCAGGGGCTGGTTTTTATTTTGCCCTTTTTGCCTATCGATCTTTTGAATTTTGCAAGTCTTAATGTTTTAAAATATCTATTTTCCTTCTGGAGCCTCAGATTTGAGCTTCATCAGAATCACCAGGTAAACTTGTTAACACAGATTGCTGAGCCCCACTCCTAATGAGGAGTGGGGATGGGGCCGAATCATTTGCCTTTCTGACCAGTCCCCGGGTTACACTGGTGCTGCCTCCAAGAACCACACTTTGACAACCTCCGGTCTCACTTTATCATTTCATTCTTTTAGTATTTTAGTTCTCTGGATTTACTGTTCCAGTTAGATCTTGATTTTCCTCAGCTTTTGTTTTCCTCTTCCCATTAAACTATATTTTTTTCTTAAATTATAATTTTTTTTGAAGATTTTATTTATTCATTTGAGAGAGGGAGAGTGAGACAGAGAGAGAGAGGGTATGAGATGGTATGGCGGGGGGAGGTGCAGGGAGAAGCAGACTCCCCACTGAGCATGGAGACCTTCACTGGCCAGATCTCAGGACCCTAGACCACTACCCGAGCTGAAGGCAGACACTTGACTGACTGAGCCATCCAGGCGCCCCTTCATTTATAGTTTATCTAGATCTTTCTTGCTGCCTTTGATGCTAATTTATACACCATTTTATTTTATCAATATATTTTTTTAATTTGCCCTTTTGACCCGTGTAACAGACTGCTAGTTGCCCACACAAGGGTCATTTTCTATCCCCCCTTTCCTGTTAACCAGACCTGAATTTTGTTGAGGTATTCAGTAGTCATTGTCTCACCAGAGGCTCTAGTCTCTGGGGTGATCTTTTTTTCAGCTTTCTTGAGAAGTAATTGATCAACGATACTGTAAGATTCTTAAAGTATACATCACGATGATTTGATGTACGTGTACACTGTGACAGGGTCCCTCTCATCTAGTTAATTAACACGTCCATCACCTCACATGTATATCTTTTGTGTGTGAGAACATTTAAGTTCTACCCTCCTAGTGAATTTCAATGATATGATACAGTGTTATTAGGGGTGACTCTTAATTAGACTAAACCAATGAGGGTAATTCCACTTCCTTGCCTCTGACAAGCCTAAAAATGGCAATGTGAAGGAAAGTCAGCTAGTGGTCCGCGGTAAAGTTTTCTTCAGAACAGGGATCAGGAACATTCTGTGTGTCAGGCTTCAGACTGTTGTGTGAAGGTTTGATCCTGAGAGAAGAAAGAACCATCTGGCATCCATGAGGGAATAAGCCTCAGGAGCCAAGGCAATACCCTGAAGATGGCAGAGCAGGAAGGTGGAAGGAAACTGGGCCTTTGATCATGTCCTTGAGCCACTGAGCTCACAAACCCTGGACCCGATTTATCTTCAGACTTTCTGTTACATGAGATTCTCTTTGTTTAAGGCATTTGAAGTTAGGTCTTCTGTTTCCTCAAGTCAAAAGCGTCCTAAATGACATATGTTATTTTAGCCGCCCGAAGATTACTCTATTTTTATTTGTCTGCAGGTATTTATGTATACATCTTAAATTTCTTGAGACCAGGAATCATGATTTTTTTAGTATTTTTTTAAATGCTCTATTTTTTTAAAAAAGATTTTATTTTTAAGTAATCTCTATACCCAAAGTGGGACTCAAACCCACAACCCTGAGATCAAGGGTTGCATGCTCCACCGACTAAGCCAGTCAGGCACCTCAAAAGGCTTCATTTTTAAAGGAGTAATTTTAGGTTCACAGCATAATTAAGAAGGTACAGAGGTTAACCAGATACCCCTTGTCCTCCCCACCATATATCTAGCCTTCCCCATTAAAACATCTTCTACCAAAGTGGTGCATTTGTTACAACTGAGAAACTTACACTGAGATCCAAAATCCATAGTTCACATTAGGGTTTGCTTTTGGTGTTGTTTGGACAAATGGATAAAAACATAAATTTACCATAACAGTATTATACAAAGTAATTTCACCGCCTTAAAAAAATCCTCTGTGCTCTGCCTATCCATCCCTCCACCGCACAACCCCTGGCAACTACTAATCTTTTCACTGTTTGCCTTTTCCAGAACGGCAGATGGTTGGAATCATGCAGTCTGTAGCCTCCCAGATTGGCTCCTTTCACTTAGTAATATGCATTTAAGTTTCCTCCATGTCTTTTCACAGCTTGATAGCTCATTTCTTTTAGCGCAGAATAATATTCCATTGTCTGGATGTACCACAGTTCATTTATCTATTCATCTACTGAAGGACTTTTTTTTTCAATTAACCTATTTTTTAAATTAACATATAATGTATTATTTGTTTCAGGGGTACGGGTCTGTGATTCACCCGTTTTACACGATTCACAGCGCTCACCATTACTGAAGGACATCTTGAGTACTTCCAAGTTTTGACAGTTGTGAACAAAGCTGCTATAAACATTCGTGCATGGGAGGCTTCTGTGTGGACATCAACTGTCAGCTCCTCTGGCTAAATACCAAGGAGTATGATTGCTGGATCATACGGGAAGAGGTTATTTCATTTTGCAAGAAACTGCCCAACTGTCTTTGAAAGTGGCTGTTCCATTTTGCATTCCCACCAGCAAGAAGTAAAAATTCCTATTATTCCACGTCCTCACCAGAGTTCAGTGTTGCCAATATCTCAGGTTTAGGCCATTCTAATAGATATGTAGCAGAATCTCACTGTTGTTTTAATTTGCATTTTCCTGATGTCATATGATGTGGGACATCTTTTCACATGCCTATTTGCCATCTGTATATCTTCTTTGTTGAGGGTTCATTAAGGTCTTTGACCCAGTGTTCAATTAGGTTGTTTTCTTGTTGTTGCTTTTGTGAGTTCTTTATATATTTTGGATAATAGTCCTTTATTAGATGTGTCCTTTGCAAATATTTTCTCCCAGTCTGGGTCTTGTCTTCTAATACTCTTAATATTGTCTACTGGAATCATGAAATTACATGCAGAATTTTTCTAAGGTCTCGAATACAACGTAGTTTGAGAGAACAATTTCATTATTACATTTCTATAATTATTTCTTTTCCAAACATTTTAAGACTTAGTTCATATCAAACTTATGCTAATCACTGGAACACTAAAATGAACATACGCACGTACAGCTTGTGGTTCTTCAAAACAAAAACGGGACATCTGATCACCTTTAGAGGCAGAAACTTTATTGTGAGGCTGTGTGTGGACGGCCCTTCCACATCTCACAGCTCTGACCCTGTCCTCTCCTTGCCTCTAGCTTATCTGACCTGTGTGGGCCTCTCCTTCTATTTTTGTGAGTTCTATCCTTCTCCTCCCACCAAACAAGTGGCCAAAGGGGTAAAAATTCTTTCAAGTTTCAGAGGGACACATTTATATTAGTATTTTATCACCTTTGTAGGAAAAAGCTCTCAGGCACACTACTTTGTGATCACTGGACAACTTTGGGTCAAGTGCCATCTTGAGTCAGCCAATGACTACCTCAAGACAATAAAATACCCTGATGTATCTTCCTTCAAACACTAAGAGGAAGTTGGAAATGAAAGGTACCATGACTTGGATGTTGAAAGTGTTTTTGAAAGAGTGATTCAGAAAATAACTCCAGAACTCATATCTTTAGTCACTGCTGCTGTGTCTTTACTGTGTGCCCTGTTTGCCTTGTTTTTTTAATAATTTCTATCTCCTCAGATCAAAAGAATGAAATAAAAGAGAATCAATTCTCTCTTTTAAAATTAGTAATGATTCTCAGGGCACCTGGGTGGCTCAGTCAGCTAAGTATCAGAATCTTGATTTCAGCTCAGGTCATGATTGCAAGGATCTGGGATCAAGCCCCTTCTCTCTTTTCCTCTTGCCCTACCCCTCCAACTCGGTGTGGTATTCTCTCTCTCTCTAAAATAAATAAAGAAATCTTAAAAAATAAAATAAGATCAGTAATGACTCATAACTTGTTTTGGGGAAACGAAATGGAAACTAAGTTCTCAAGGCTAAAACAAAAATGTGCTCTGTTGGAACAAGGCACAGTGTTATAATTTATAAAGGACTAACAATATTTAGAAATATCGAATTAATTAGATAAGGTAAATGTTAAGATAACAATTACTAGTTAAGATAAAAACAACTACTGTTGTAGTTGTTTTTCCTTACAGTCAAATACTACTGTACCTGTAATTATATTCCCAGAGCAAGAGGTTATCATACTGACATCAACTCCACCAAGAATAAAAAGAGTTACCTGGAGGATAGATTAGGTTCCTGTACTAATAGTTTAATGGAAAAAATTGTTTTTAAAGATTTTACTTATGTATTTGACAGAGAGAGTGAGATCACAAGTAGGCAGAGAGGCAGGTGGAGAGAGAGGGGGAGAAGCAGACTCCCTGCTGAGCAGAGAGCCCAATGCAGGGCTCCATCCCAGGACCCTGAAATCATGACCTGAGTCAAAGGCAGAGGCTTAACCCACTGAGCCACCCAGGCACCCCAGAAAAAATGTTTTTTAAAAGCTTATTTATTTTTATTTTAGAGAGAGAGGACATGAGTGGGTTTGGGGGAGAGGGAGAGAAAGAATCTTCACCCAGACTCCCCACTGAGCTGGGTGCTGTACTCTAGGCTTTATCCCTTGACCCTGAGATCATGACCTGAGCTGAAATCCAGAGTTGGCCACTTAACTGACTGAGCCACCCAGGCACCACTTAAATGAAAAAAATTTAACTTTATTTGTTTTCATTTTATTTAAATTCCAGTTAACATACAGTGTAATATTAGGTTCAAATGTAGAATTTAGTGACTCAACACTTCCATACAACACCCAAGGTTTATCATAACAAGTGCCCTCCTTCTTGCCATCACTCATTTAGCCCATCCCCAACCCACCTCCCCTCCAGCAACTTCCAGTTTGTTCTCTATAGTTAAGAGTCTGTTTTATGGTTTGTCTCTCTCTTCTCTACTCCCCTCTCCCATTATGTTCATCTGTTTTTCTTAAATCCTACATGAGTGAAATTATAGGGTATTTGTCTTTCTCTGACTTATTTTGCTTAGCATAATACACTCTAGCTTTAACCATGTTGTTGCAAATGGCAAGATTTCATTCTTTTTGATGGCTGTGTAATATTCTGTTATATATATATAGATATATATATATCTATATATATATATATATCTATATCTTCTTTATCCATTCATTGGTCATTGGTCAATAGACATTTGGGCTCTTCCCAGTTTGGCTAGCATTGATAACACTGCTATAGATATCGGGGTGCATGTACCCCTTTGCATTAGTATTTTTGTATCCTTTGGATAAATACCTAGTAGTGCATTTGCTGGATTGCAGGATAGTTCTATTTTTAACTTTTTGAGGAACCTCTACACTATATTCCAGGAAATTTTTATTTTTAAGTAGAAAAACACAAGTGTAATTTCAGAAGTATTCTTTAAAAAAAAGAAAGACTCTGGAAAGAAATAGTGGGTGATGCTTTTATTTTCTGCCATCTACCAATCTGCATTTTCTAATGTTTCTACAGTGAGCATATATCACTTCAAAAATAATAAAATGGTAGGGCACCTGGGTGGCTTGGTTGGTTAAGCATCTGCCTTTGGCTCAGGTCGTGATCTCAGGGTTCTGGGATGGAGCCCCACATTACCATCAGGCTCCCTGTTCCACGTGGAGTCTGCTTCTCACTCCCCCTCTACCCCTCTCCCTGTTCATGCTCTCTTTCTGTCAAATAAATAAATAAAGTCTCTAAAAAACATACATGGAAATGTTGCATTAATGTATGACCCCTAAGTAAGGAAAAGGGAAATAAAGAAATGTATTTGGTGTAGTGCCCAGTGTGGTGACTTAAGTAAATTTAAGTGCTTTGTTTTCTAATGCTTCTGAGGGTAATGATCTCCATCCCAGAGTTGGCAAATGTAAACAACACAAGATACCCTGGAAACACACTGGAACCTATTTTGATTCATTTGAATTTAGAATTGTGGTAATAAACCTATTTGAGTAAGTGTCAGATGATGGCTACTTCTATGAGTATTTGTCCTGTGACTTCACTTGCTGTGGATTTAGAATGCACCCAAAAGGACAGCTGTGCAAGATGCTATTTTTGTCTGCCTCCAATTCCTCCGGGACTTGTTTATCCAAATTGTCGAAAACCACCCAGTCCTCAGTGAAAACCCACCAACATCAAATGCAATGCTTTTAAAAAGCAACCCATTCTGCAACACGGTCAGGGGAAAACGTGTTATTTAAAAGAAAATGTCCTTTGTGGGGTGGACTTCACTAGAACGCCGGTCAAGCCATATGCTACTTCATTGCCAACAGAACCCAGTTCCATTCCTCTAGGACCTTGTCCCTGACTTCCTTTCCAACCTCACACTCCACTTTCCAACCACATGAGATCGCCCTTCCCCAAGGCCACCAAACCAGCTCAGCCGGAGCAAATCTCCAGACGTCACCATGCAAACACTTTCAAAAGTTCATATACGAAACGCCAAACATTAAAACCTCTGTTTTATTGTGGCTGACATCCCCCCCTCCCCCCAAAAAGAGCCAATGTGTTTTGCAAAAACAAACAAACAAACAAACAAAACACAAAAACAAACAAACAAGCAACCCCCCCTGAGAATGGATGACAGTTTTATGCAATGGGAAAATAACCACACCAGAGGAAGAGAAGGTAGGCAGCCTCTGCATCAGGGAGTAAATGTTAGCAAATCTAAACTCTTGGCAGGGAGACAGTGAGAATTATTTTGTTTCTGATTTGGTAACTTGTGACCCATTTCAAAGGTAAAGAAGAGATTTTTTAAAAATCCCATTTGAATAAGGGCCGTTTTTAGATTCTTTAATTCCTTTGTTCATTCAACTTGTATTAATTGGTTTTAAGCTCTCTTCTGGGGCAGAGCTTTGAGCTAGAGCAAGTCCTAAAGTTAACTCAAACATGGTTCCTGCTTTCCAGAAGCCCATGGTAGATCAGGGAGGAAAGAGATTGTCTAAATTATATAATCTGAATGTGTTATGGTAAAGGTCATGAGTAGCACTACAAGGCTACAGGCACGCTGTCAGTATCCTTCCTCTCCACTAATCACGGCCATGAACAGTGTTTCTAGCACGACCATTCAGGGACTCAGAGATCCAGGCATACCCTGAGTCATCACACAGCATGACTCAGCCAGATACATTTGCTGGCTCTGGAATGAGCAGTGGCTCTTGCAGGAGGAGGAAAGAACAGTGGCAAGTTAAGTGTGAACAGCCCTATCTTTACAAGCCCCATCTTTGCTGTCTGCCGTATGGGTGACAGCCACATGATGCAAAACTTCATGGCTTTGCCAAAAACAGCTCTATTTTCTCTGATTTTCCCTATTCAGGCTTGCAACTTGTGAATGAAGACGCTTAAGGGATATGTCACTCAGCTCTTGCTGCACTCGTGCGAGGTAAAAAACAATCCTAAATCTCTCCATAGCTTATAATCAGAAACACTCATTGTCAAGCCCCTGGGTCTCTAAGTCAGCTGAGGTCTGGCTGAGCTAGGCTGGATTCCAGGTTTCTGACCTTGTTGAGGTCTGCTTCAACTTATGGCGCTCATGATCTCAGATCGCAGAAATGCAAGAAGCCAGATTACACGATATGGCTTTTAAAGGACTTGTTCGCACCTGGCATATTATCTCTTCCCCGCATATCTCCTTGGTGAGAGCAAGTGATACAGGACTGGCCCCACAACGCTAAGGCAGGAAAATAATCTCTGCCTATCTGAGCGGCAGGAACTGCCAAGTCACAAGAGTGTGGATATAAATTTATGTAATTCAGAGAAAGCATAAGGAACTGAGAACAACAATCTAATCTACTGCGAGAGAGAAACTAACAATGAGATACGTAAGTAAGTGCAGTGGGGCTGTTGCCGACCTTCGGGTACTGGAACATAACATACGACTGATACCCGTGCCCAGTGCTTCTGTGTGGTTAGAGCTGAAGTCACCGTAACTGCTGACTTTGAGGGCTTTTGTTTCTGGCTTCCAATAAGCTTTGAGCCCGCTGCTTCACGATCAGTGAAGGAAACACATCACCCTTCTTTTTAGTGTCTTTGCCCGCTCCTTCCCTTCCTCCTGCCCCTCTTCCACAACTGTCAGGCTTCTCCAGCCCGCCGCCTTTACGGCTGCTCTCCCCTCCACTCAGGGATGCTCCCCTCCCCTCCACTCTCACCCACCAAGCCCTGCTACGTTGCTGTTAATACACGTCTACGTTTCTGAATCTCGGTGATGAAGGAACATCTCAAGAACACCCCTGGGTTGTTTGGAAGCAGGTCCTGTCTTTGGAAACGGAGGTCCGGGTCTCCTCTGGAAATGCTTCCGTGAGCCTGCCTCGGAAAGAAACTCACAGCCTCCTAGAATGTGGGTGCTGGGACTTTAGAGGGCAGCTAGCCAATCCTGCTGTGCTAGAGATAAAGCAAATGAGGCCCAGAGAGTCCATTTACTTTTTTTTGCCTTTTCTTTTTTTTCTTTTTAAAATGTTTATTGTGCTGTGTTAGTCATCATAAAATATTTCATTTGTTTTTGATGTAGTGTTCCATGATTCACTGTTTACGTATAACACCCAGTGCTCCATGCAGTACGTGCCCTCCTTAATACCCACCCCCAGCTCACCCATCCCCCAACTAAAAGCCCTCTAAAGCCCTCAGTTGTTTCTCAGAGTCCACAGTCTCTCATGGTTCGTCTCCTCCTCTGATTTCCCCCAACTCACTTCTCTCCATCTCCCAGTGTCCTCCGTGTTATTCCTTATGCTCCACAAGTAAGTGAAACCATATGATAATTGACTCTCTCTGCTTGACTTATTTCACTCAGCATAATCTCTTCCAGTCCCGTCCATGTTGCTACAAAAGTTGGGTATTCGTCCTTTCTGATGGAGGCACAATACTCCATAGTGTATATGGACTGTATCTTCCTTATCCATTCATCCGTTGAAGGGCATCTTGGTTCTTTCCACAGTTTGGTGACTGTGGCCATTGCTGCTATAAACATTGGGGTACAGATGGCCCTTCTTTTCATTACATCTGTATCTTTGGGGTAAATACCCAGTAGTGCAATGGCAGGGTCATAGGGTAGCACTATTTTTAATTTTGGGGGTGGGGGGAATCTCCACACGGCAGAGAGTCCATTTACTGAAAGAACTAAGACCAGGGTCTTGGACTTCTTATTCTCAATCCAGGGGACCCAGCGTGTCTCAACACTTGCATCCTTCCCTGAGGGAGTCATTTGAATTCTTATTAAAATTATCATGAACATGTGTGGCAGGTATTAGATTAACTTCTATAAATACAAGGATTTGGGGGCCCTGGGCTCTCTCTGTTTATACTCACTCATCGAGAACTCCCCAAACTAGTAAATTGGACTATTTGGCCTGGGAAAAGGAGATTTCAGCTAAAATGCAAAGATAACTATAAAGAGATAACCCTTAGCTTCTGATCTTCTAAGGGGACCAGAGCTGCATTTTAGAGACAATCCTCCTCACTAACCCTGGCACTCCCAGGGCGATCTCAGAGAAAACTAAGGGGATGGAAGGACCCGAAAGTAACTGAAAGTTTATTCCATATAAATCAGAAATTGCTAAACTGACTGGTTGTTTGTGTAAGTGACTCTATTTCCTTTTTCCACGACCAGAATTGAAATTCATAACTGATCCTATAATGGAAAAATAGAGTAAGTTACTATATTCCAGGCCTGAGTTTGCAATGTGCATTTTGAACCTACCGTCTATTGGCAGGATAATAGTACCAACTACTAGTACTGGCAATGAAAGTAGGAGTAACCCTCTTAGCTAATATGTATGGAAAAAGATCTGTAACACTTTAAACACGGAATACTTTCATTTTGATTATGTGCACTTGAATGTTTCCACAATAAACACGCACGGTTTTTGGAATAAGAAAAATAATATTTTAACTGAAAAAAAACCCCTCCTACACTCCGTTACTCATTTCTACCCAATACAGATCCTCTCCATTTTCACTTATTTTTGGCACAATCCACATACCTTGGCATTGGAGTTGCTTCTCCTTACATCTTTCTTATTCAATTTTGCAATTCCCACCCCTTCCCTGAAACCTTTGTGCCTTTGTATTTTCTAGTTTCATTGGTGTTGAGGATTTAGATGGCCAAGACATCAGCTGAATCTGAGAAGTCAAATTAAATAGAAAAGCCAATAAAAGAAAAAGCATTGAGACCACGAATCTGATTTATCATTCTGAAGTGGGCTTCAGGACAGATACTGTGCATTTGCTAATGTTGTCTGCTCTACTTAAAAATTACTTGAAGTCACTTAGAACGAAATGATCAAGATATCATTTGCTCAAAACCGAAACAGCAGTGGAAGGAAACTGAGTTCCTTTTAACGGGCGTGGGAAGCCCCAGCTGAGTAAGACTGGGGCAGTCAAATCTGTTCTCCCCTGCGCTGTGGGGGTGGGGAGGTGGGATGGCATTTAGCTCTGCAAGAGTCGAGGGGAGACTTCTGGGAGGGCTCCCTGGTGGAGACCCGTCTCGAACAAGGTCCTGAAAGAGAAGTTCAATTAACCAAGGAAAGAAATGTTCCTAGAAGGGATAAAGGAACCCGGGCTAGGCAGAGTTATACCACCAAGTTCTACACTCAGTTCCAGGCTTCCTGGCAAACAAGGCAAAATGGGGGGAAATGTGCTACTTATTTTTACTATTTGAGTAAAGGGAAATACCATTCCAGGAGCTAAAGATGAAACTCTAGATTAGTGATTTTCAAGTGTTAGCCGTATAAAAATCCCCTCGAACACCATGAAACACGCAGAGTTCTGGACCCCAGCTCCAGAGATTCTGACTCGATAGTTCTGGGGTGCAGTCCAGGACTCTGAAATAAACAAGTCACCCCAATAATTCCAATGGAGTTTCCACCCATTTAAAAAAATACCACCATCAAATGAATTTTTTAAAAATCAACTTTTCATTCATTTTTTCATTCAAAAAACTATTAAGTGCTGTCCTCAATGTTGGGGGTTGACAGGAGAAGGAGGCAGAGTGGTGGTCTGCCCTCAAGGGCACTATGGGCCGTTAAGAGGAGGGCCACAGGGTCTCCAGGCCAGCCAGCCTCTTCTCATGTGTTCCCCATGGGACCCTCCAGACCAGACACCTGTGCCTTGTCCCACGTGCTCATTGCCACTTCTGCCCCTAACCACAATCTTTCTCAGTTTCATTTTTGGTGACAAGGCCATCTGCCTGGGTTCAGAAGACTCAGTCGTGGAGGAGGTGCCCACTGAGGCACCGGATGGAAGCTCCTAGGATTCTCCAAATGCTGCAGCAGCTTCTTGGAGTGACCAGCTGAAGAGTATGTCACCAGAGTCGGCAGCCTGGATGCAGGGACAGGGACCACTGAGGATCCTGACAAGTGCAGAGGGGCTGGTCAACCAGATGGACCTAGATGGATCCAGGCTCCCAGCTTCAAAGATAGTGTGCTATAGATTAAATATGTGTGCCCCCCAAGTTCAGATTTTGGGGCCCCAACCCCCAATATGAAGGTATTCAGAGATGGGGACTTTGGGAGATGTTAGGGGTTGATGAGGTCTTTATGGTGAGGCCCTCCCTATGAGATTAGTGTTCTTATAAGATGAGGCATCAGACAGCTTGCTCTCTGTCAATGTCATGTGAAGACACAGGGAGAAGACAATGATCTCTAAACCAGGAAGCGGGCTTTCCTGAGAACATGACCATGTGAGCAACCTGATCTTGGACTTTCAGTTTCTAGAACTATGAGAAAATACAGTTGACCCTCAACAACACGGCTTTGAACTTCATGGGTTCACTTACTCACAGATTTTCTTTGATAAATTACTCTCAATGTATTCTCCCTTCCTTACAATTTTTTGGGAACTTCCTTATGAATTTCTTTTTTTCCTTGATTCATTTTTAAAAAAATTGTTATGTAAATTCAATTTAGTTAACATATAGTGTACTATTAGTTTCAGCGGTAGAATTTAGTGATTCATCAGTTGTATACAACATCCAATGTTCATTACGTCAACTGACCTCCTTAATGCCATCACCCAGTTATCCCATCCCCCGCCAGCACCTCCCTTCCAGCAACCTTCAGTTTGTTTCCTAGAGTTAAGAGTCTCTATGGTTTGCCTCCCTCTCTGTTTTTGTCTTATTTTATTTTTCCTTCCCTTCTCCTATGCTCATTTATTTGGTTTCTTTCTTTCTTTCTTTTTTTACAATTTATTTATTGGAGAGAGAGAGGGGGAGATGGAGAGAGAGAGAGAACATGAGCAGAGGAGAGGGGCAGAGGGAGAGGAAAATGCAGGCTCTCTGCTGAGAAGGGAGCCCAACACAGGACTTGGTCCCAGGACCCCAGGATCATGAACGGAGCCAAAAGTAGACAATTAACCAACTGAGCTCTCCAAGCAACCTCATCTGTTTTGTTTCTTAAATTCCACATATGAATGAAGTCATATGGTAATTGCCTTTCTCTGACTGACTTATTTTGCTTGGCATAATGCACTCTAGTTCCATCCATGTTGTTGCAAATGGCAAGATTTCATTCTTTTTGATGGCTGAATATTATTCCATTGCATCTATGTACCACATCTTCTTTATCCATTCATTTGTTGATGGACATCTGGACTCTTTCCATAGTTTGGCTATTGTGGACATTGTTGCTATAAGCATTGGGGTGCATGTGCCCCTTCAAATCACTGTGTTTGTATGTTTGGATAAGTACCTAGTAGTGTATTTGCTGGGTCATAGGGAAGTTCTATTTTTAACTTTTTAAGTAACCTCCACACTGTTTTCCACAGTGGCTGCACCAGTTTCTATTCCTACCAACAGTGTAAGGGGTTCCCCTTTCTCCACATCCTCACCAACATCTGTCTTTTTCTAACTTATTAATTTTAGCCATTCTGACTGGTGTGAGGTGGTATCTCATTGTGGTTTTGATTTGTATTTCCCTGATGCTGAGGGATGTTGAGCATTTTTTCATGTGTCTGCTGGCCATTTGTATGTCTTCTTTCGAAAAATGTCTGTTCATGTCTTCTGTACATTTCTTGATGGTTTTTTTGTTTTGTTTTGTTTTTGAGTTTGGTAAATCCTTAATAGATTTTGGATACTAGCCCTTTATCTGGGATGTCATTTGTAAATATCTTCTCCCATTCTGTTGGTTGTCTTTTAGTTTTGTTGATTGTTTCCTTTGTTGTGCAAAAGCTTTTTACCCTCATGAAGTCACAATAGTTCATTTTTGCTTTTGTTTCCCTTACCTTTGGAGACATGTCTAGCAAAAAGTTGCTCCAGCCGAGGTCAAAGAAGTTGCTGTCTGTGTTCTCCACTAGGATTTGGATGGATTCCTGTCTCACATTGAGGTCTGTCATCCATTTTGAGTCTATTTTTGTGTGTGGTGTAAGGAAATGGTCCAATTTCATTCTTCTGCATGTGGCTGTCCAATTTTCCCAGCAGCATTTGTTGAAGAGACTGTCTTTTTTCCATTGAATATTCTTTACTGCTTTGTTGAAGATTAGTTGACCATAGAGTTGAGGGGTCCATTTCTGGGTTCTGTATTCTGCTCCATTGATCTATGTCTGTTTTTGTGCCAGTACCATACTGTCTTGATGATCACACTTTGTAACTGAGCCTGAAGTCCGGAATTGCGATGCCTTCAGGTTTGGTTTTCCTTTTCAACATTCCTTTGGCTATTTGGGGTCTTTTCTGATTCCATACTTCCTTGCGATTTTTTAAAAAGATTTTATTTATTTATTTGACACAGAGAGAGAGAGATCACAAGTAGGTGGAGAGGCAGGCAGAGAGAGAGGGGGAAGCAGGCTCCTCGCTGAGTAGAGAGCCTGATACAGTGCTCCATCCCAGGACCCTGAGGTCATGACTTGAGCCGAAGACAGAGGTTTAACCCACTGAGCCACCCAGGCACCCTACCTTGCGATTTTCTTAACAACATTTTCTTTTCTCTAGCTTACTTTTATGTAAGAATGTGGTCTATAGGGGCACCTGGGTGGCTCAGTTGGTTAAGCGAGACTGCCTTTGGGTCAGGTCATGATCCTGGAGTCCCTGGGTCGAGTCCCCCATTGGGCTTTCTGCTCTGCAGGGAATCTGCTTCTCCCTCTGACCTTCCCCCTCTTATGCTCTCTCTTTCTCTCATTCTCTCTCTCAAATAAATAAATAAAATCTTTTAAAAAAAAAGAATGTGGTCTATAATACATACATAAAATTGACGTTAACCGACTACTTGTGTTCTCCATAAGGCTTCCGGTCAACTGTAGGCTGTTAGTAGTTAAGCTCTGCAGAAGTCAAAAGTTACACATGTGTGGGGGGTTACACACCCTAAGCCCTGTGTCGTTCAGAAGTCAAGTGTAAAAGTCTATGGTATTTTGTATGACAGCCCAAGCTAACCAAGACACGGTGAAATTGCCATCTGCCCTTCTCCTGGCTGTAGTCTCTCTGCACACTCTGGGCTTCAGTTTAATCCTTCGGCCCCAGCCCTGCCCTGCCTGTTTATCTGTATGGGCACTCCTTTTCCAGCCAGGGACCTTAGCCTGCTCCCTACACTCTGTCAATCAGCTTCAGAGTGATTATACGCCCACGTGCTTTTACTATTACCATGTCTGAGGACCTTCTGACAAAGTAAACACTGCAGATCATTAGCTGCCACCATCTAGCATTTAGACAGAGAAAGAAGTCCCAGAAAGTGTGTGCGTGTGTCTCAGTGTGGGTGGAGATTTTTTGTGTGAGTATGCAAAATGTGGGTGTATGTTGAGAGACAATATATAAATGGACAAAGGCCAAACCATAAATGTAATAATAATACTGTAACCCACGGTCCACAGCAAACGACTCAGGAAGCCAGTCTGCTATGAAGCAAACATGTCCAGGTTGGACCCTATCTCTAGCAACGGGCCCCAGAAGTCAAACAGTAATCCCAAATCCCTGTCACAATGGCCCTTATTTTTATTCCCTCTTCCAAGTTGGGAGAAGCCAAATATGCACCCCTAGCCAGTCACCAGAACCAAAAATTAGAACTTGCTTCTAGTTCCTCATGCCAACAGCCTCTGCTCTCGGGGCATACGTGAAATCGTCTCCTTTTCCCACTAACAAGTTTTCCCACTTCTGTGTCTGCCTTTGCATCTTGGCCACAGTGCAAGCCACGGTGGCTGACTCCATTGTTCCAGCAAGCTGGGAATCAAAGGTCTTTGCTTGTTCTTGTTTGGATGATCTTCATGTATTTCCACAGTGTGCAGGAGCATGTAGAAGCACGTGTGTATGAACATGTGAGTGTGAGAGGGAGCTGTGTGTGTGTGTGTGTGTGTGTGAGTCTGTGTGGGGGGGAATGGCAAGGATGTGGGGTAAGGAGAATGGTGGAACGGGATGCCGCACTCACCATGAGATCTCCTTGCTTCTGGGTTTGTTCCCTTTGCCCCTCCTCTTGTAGGGCTGATGGGGAGGGAAGGTTGGGTGGGGAAGAAGCAGGAGGGAAGGGAGTTGGACTTGGATGGGAGTCACTTCCGTGATACAGACAGTTGATGATAAAAGCCAGACTTTCGTGTAGAGTAATAGAGTCCCTAGAACATCAAACCAGTCCCCCTACCACTCCCCCCACCACCCTCTAGAGCACTACACCTCAGAGCATTTCCCAGCCCACCATACTTCAGGACCTCCCTTTCTCCTTTCATTGTTGAAAGCCAATGGCAGATTCCAGGACAAGGTTCCCACTCCCCTCCCCATCTCTGTGCCTGCCATTCCCACTGGAGCCTCCCTGGTGTCTTATGGTTGTGACTGAGTCCCTGACTTCAAGTTAGTTACCAGTGTATCCGGGTTTAATCCGAGGCCAGGCAGCCACTTGCCAAAATTAATGGTTGGTGACATTAGAACAAACAGAGGTAAATAGCCTTTACCTAGCACAGCATCTCCCTGCGATTTTAACAGCAGCAAAGAGATCACTGCGGTTTTACAATTTTCTGATCAATGATGGTAATTTTCCTCCCCTTAAGATGCGGTTAATCACACTAAGGGTCTTAGAGAACACAGGAGTCAAAAGAAAATTGCACGTTTGTGCAGGCTTTCTGCAGGACCTCCATATATTTTGCACATCACGCTAACTGCTGGGGGGTTGTGGCGCCCAGGAGCTGCGCCCTGCTCACTCGGATAAATGGTGCAGAGCTTCCCTACTCTGCCATGGGAAAGAGTCTGGGGTCCTGCCACAGATAACCTGATTCCACAAAGCCCCTGCCAAGCTTCTCTTTTAAAAATGGAAGAAACCAGGGCTGACACCCCACCCCGGCCAGTGAGCGCTTGGAGCCTGGCATCCCTAGTCCTAATAAGACGCAAGTGGCCTAATGGAGGGAACTCCCAATGCTGGGCATCCTCTCCCGCACGTGGGGGTCACAGCGGCTGGGGATGTGTATGCTAGGACGGGGGGTGGGGGACTACCAGCCGGACTCAGAACCAGCTCCGGGCAAACCAGTGGTCTGCTCACTTGCTCGACAAGAGTTCTCTCCCTGCTGTTTTCCAGTCCATCCACCAGTGTTGGACTTGTCTATTTCCTCCAGTTGTGCGCTCTGCATTGTCACCTAAGCTGCAAAGCGATCGTATCTGTTGACCTAAGCCACTTTAAAACAGTGAAATGCATACTGTAGGTCCAGGAACCAACTGGACATTTCATGAATCACCAACCCATTTCTTGTGAATACGAATGGAGATTAACAGCGACTAAGGTCACTGAAAAGCAATAACGCACTAACCCCAAAACAGATAGCTGTGTCAGGGGCCGAGGAATTCTGGTTGCTTCCGGTGTTCACACCAAGCAGAGCACCAGGGATGAACTGACTACAAGGGGTTACTCATGGTACTTGCAGGCAGGGGCTTAGAGACCGGGTGGGTGTCTGCAGGCAGGGGCTTAGAGACCAGCGATGGTGCCTCTCTCCTCTTTCTTGGCACTACCACAAACATGACTATGAAGTTTCCTTCTGTCCTGCCTGGGCCCTAAATCTAGACCAAAGGAATGACTTCACTTAGAACACAAACACGTAACACACTCTAATCTCAGTTGCTTGCTGGTCTAAACATCACATTGTTTCCCCTGGGCAGAACCGCCACCCCCATTCTAATCCAATTCAGTCCTATTTTGTTTGCTAACCACCTCTGAGAATGTTATTGTTATGTAAAAAGGAAGAAAAGCGAAACACAGATTTTTTTACCCCCTGAGAACAGATTCTGTTTCAGAAATGGGCCCTTTAAAAGATCATTGCTCTTCATCATAGAGCCAGCAATCAAGCCCTGCGGCAGTTTCCCAAAGGATCTAAACACTTATGTCTGCACAAATGCATGCATCCAGATGTTTCTGGCAGCTTTATTTGTAAGTGCTGAAACCTGGAAGCAGCCAAGATGTCCTCCAGTAGGCAAAGGAATTGGTAAGTGTGGTACATTCAGACAATGGACTGTTACTCAGTGCCAAAAAGAAATGAGCTGTCATGTCACAAAAAGACATGGAGGAAACTTAAATGCACGTTACTAAGTGAAGGAAACCAATCTGGAAAACTACATTACATGCCACATAATTTCAGCTGTACGCCGTTTGGGGAAAAAGCAAAACTCTGGAGGTAGTAAAAAGATCAGTGGGTGCCTGGAGTTAGGGTGGGAGGAAGGATGAATGGGTGGAGCATGGAGGATATTTAGAGCAGAGAAACCATCCCGGAGGATAATATCATGGTGGATTTGTGCCATTTTGCATTTGCCAAACCTACAGAATGTGCTACACGTGAGAGAACCCTAATGTCAACTATGAATTTGGGGTGATTACAATGATCAGCGTGCATTTCTCCATGGTAACAATTTGTACCAGTTTGGGAGGATGTCCACAATGGGAGGCTGTGCATGTGTGGGGGTAAGGAGTTTATGGGACATCTCTGTACCTTCCTCTGAATTATGCTAGGAACCTAAAACTGCTCTAAAAACACATGAGCTTTATAAAGAAAAAAAAATAATAGAAATAATCTCTCTCGGGGATGCAGAGTACCTTCGGGCACATGCATAGTGTTGTCCTTTATCTCGCTATGAGGGAGGTGGCATTCAGGGCCCAGCGATTGTGATGCGTCTGGCTGGAGAGAAGTGTCCCAGCCATTTTCTGATGGTACAGGTACCCCTGCCCGCTAAGCCCGAGCTGTCCAACACAGCAGCTGCTAGCCGCATGGAGTTCTTTTAATTTAAATTAATAAAAATGAAAGTACAAATTCATTGTGCACTGGTCTCACTGAAGGGCTCTATAGCCTATGTGGCTAATGGCTACTGTATTGGGCAGATTTGGGACCTTTCCATCATCTCAGAAAGTTCTACTGGATGGCGCAGCTCTAGACTCTGGGCCGCCCCAGAGGCTCACCTAGGGTGCAGCAAAATCACCAGTGGAGAATGCTTGAAGTCCAGGATCCTCAGGCCCAGATCCCAAAGGACAGCTGAGCTCTAGACCCCTTTTCTAAGAGCCAGTTTCAAAAGATGGGGGCCGGCGGCAGGGCCAGGACTGAAAAGGGTTCGTGAGACCTTGCAGGGCAACTTCTCTTTTGCAATCCTTGCTGGTCTGACAGGCTCCTACAGAATTACATCACTTCCTAAAAAACAGGCAAACACCTCTCCTTCAAGTTAGCACCGACCCAAACAAGCAGGAAACAGGAAATGTTCAGGTTTCAGGGAGGCTGAAGCCCAGCGCAGCATCATGACAGGGCGGCGGCGAGCGGACAGGAAGGCTCCCGGGGCTGCCCTCGCTTTTGCCCTGGCGATCACGCTCCTTCCCACCAGCCAGGCTCAGGGTAAGCTACGTCCCGCTTTCCAACCCCCAGGAAAGAGGAAAGCCAGGCTGGGTCAGTGCCCGAGGCTACAGAACTCTGCCGAGGAGGGGAACACCCAGAAAACCAAGTCCTTTCTATAAAAGAAGGAGATGAAATTAGAATTGTAGTTTGGGGGGCGGGGGGGTGGAGTTTGGGGGGGGGGGGGGGGGGGGGGGGGGCTTGGCTGGCTTCCCCCGCAGGCGGCCAATCCTCCTCCCGCTCCCTCACTCCATCTAACTTTCCTGCAATTTTTGTCCTCTACCAAGTGCGGGGTCCCTGTAATTTCCCGGCTTGGACGGGCATCTTAAAGAAACCATAAACTTTTTTGTCAGTTGGTGTAAAAGAATGTTTCAATCAGAAGTCGTGAATTTCCTTTTAATACTGTGGGCTGGGAAATCTGCTAGTAGCAAAATCTCCCGGAAAAACTGAGGTATGGAAATGTACTACTGGAATGTATACTAAAGAAAACCAGTCTGTTAAAAAGAAAAGAAAAGAAAAGAAAAAGTAAACAGGAAATTATCGGAGGAGTTACCAGGCATCCATTCTAACTTTTCAAGAGAAGTCTTTCATCTGTTTTTCTTTGAACTTGTTACTTTGGGGGATATTTTCTTTGCATGCGTTTTTACTAACGAACCTTTATTTTAGAAAGTAATGTGATTGTAGCAAAGCAAATGTATTGGAAAGACAAAATATTCAATCTCATTATTTTGAGCTAAGAGCGGGCAATTGATTTATACCCTTGACAGTTGCTACAACGAGCACAATCTCCCTCGATTGCCTCATACAGTTTTGTTGACTTGCCCTTGGGTAAATAAACTCATTGCCCATGATTTCTGTCAACAGATACTACCTGTTTCTAGTAGTGCAGGTCAGTATTTCAAGTAAAAGGAAAGTTCTCACGCTAGGGTTCTTCGAATAGGGTGGGGGTTGGGGGGCGGGCACCGGGCACTGACCTAGCCTGTGGCAATTTCCTGGAGGTTCACAGTCAGCAGCCAAACACACCGCCTGCCCCACCAATTTCTCCTGCCCTGGGTGCTCTCCTTGTGGTCTTGCCAGGCATCTGGGGTGGAAAATGAAAAGTGAAAGGCAAATCATTCCCACTGGAAAGATGTCCGGTTGAAATGCGAGGTGTGTTTCAGATGAGACCCCGGCGGGACAGTGTGTTGTCTTAGGCACAGTTTGGGGGCTGGGAGCGAGCATGAAGATGACGAAGCTCCAGCCGCACGGGTGACACAGGTTAAGTCGCTGAAGCAGGGGACGGTCAGATGTCCAAGTGCCGCGGCTGCTCAGCTCTTCTGACTGGGACCCCGGGTCCCCACTGTGCCCCAGTGGAGATTCCTCCGCGCCAGACTCCTTTCCCTGTGGGGTGTCGCTCAGCAGCCCAGGGGGCAGAGCTCGGCCTTCCAACTTCCAAGTCTTTTGAGTTTCAACGCTACCGCAGGTGCCTCAAACATGCCCTGAGAGTAATACTTAAGGCTGCCTAAGTATTTTCTGGAGCTTCTGAGCATCTCCTTGACATATCTGAGTTGAAGCGTAAGGCATCCAGGAGATGCAGAAGGGTCACATGAAGACCCAGTACAAGTTTTCTTTCTAATGCTGGGCTCTGATCAGTGGCTCTTCCACAATAAAGACCTTTGGTTGCTCCTCATTTATGCCTTGGACCCTTGTTTCAACCTTCTTCTCAGGTGTCTCCTCCCGTGTGCCCTCCCACGGCCCAGTCATACCGAACAGAGGGTGCACTACAGATCTCTGCAGCTCTTGTCAAGAATGGATGACAAGTTCCCTTTTTTCTACTTAGTGAATTCCTATATAACCCTAAAGACCCAGACTGGAAGTTGCCTCCTCCTTGATGTCTCTTTTGACTGCGCCTTGCCTGGTGGCTTTATCTGTGTCATGCCCACATAAAACTCAACTTCAGTACACATCGCTGATTGCATAGAATCCTAAGTGTGTGTGTGTCCGTATCTCCCATAACTGCTGTGAGAGCCACCAGAGAAAATGCTCGGTAGCTTATCTTTGACTTCCCAAATCCTTGTTGGGATCCACATAAATAAAGAACTCTGTAATTGTTGACAAATGCTACAATCATTCTAGAATGGATTTGAGGTTGAGCACTAAAAGCTGATGAGCTCCTGAAAACAGGTGGTGTGAGAATGTCAGGGAAGTCAAAGGGGAAAACCTGCATTTCAGCTGAGCGCAGGGTTTACCTAGATAATCCAACACGCTTATTGGGCCCTGTCTGGATTTCCAATGTCAGAAAATGCAAAATGTCCACTCACAAAAATCTATATAATCAAAGCCAAGGAGAAGTCTTTTATAAATTAAGGACTGATTATCTATTTTTTAATTAATTGATGTATATCCTTTTGAGCTAATGGCGCCTAAGATGTGAGGATGTGAGTTAGTAAATGCGTGTCACACTTGTATTTCCTTGAATTCTTCAGGAAGTATTTTGGAAATGTTTGGCAGTAGAATCCAGTCTACTGAGCAGCCTGACACCCCCTCCTTGCAAGCATATTCCAGGATACGGCTCAAGTCAAGCCAACCACAAACAGGCAACATAATCTATTATCAGCAGTCCCAGGCTCTGCTGCAGTACCTCGGAGTCAGTGTCCTTTCTCTATACGGAGAGCCTGCTGCAGTCTTGATTACTGTCCCAAGTGAAATAATCTACTTAGAAGTCACCGGGAGAGAAATGAGAAAACAGCTTTTCTGGGATTTTGACCAAACAGATGAGCATAGTTATAGAAAAGCTGCGGGTTTAGGTACCTTGGCCAGCGTGGACGCTAAGAAAATTCAGACTCTATGTCAAGGCGACATTCTGTCCACGGGGTGAGGGAGTCATTTTCACCTGGCTTCTTGCCCTGTGTCCTGTCAATGTCAGCTTAACACTATCAGAGAGCTAAAAGCAACCTCCCAAGACACGGAAAGCATGGGATTTATTAGCTGCAATGGGCAGGATGGTCTGTAAAAGGAGAGCTGAGGGCACCGGGCAGAAACAAGGAGGCTGTGTTTTGCTGGGTCAGGGTTAAACAGCGGGTTTGACGGGAAAGACTCGGAGATTTTCTGCACCATTCCAGAAGAGTAAGAACCATGTAATTAGTAGATAAACTTTGAGAAGAAAAGAAGGAATTAAAGAAAACACTATTTATGTAAATGGAACTGCGATTTCTGACACTGATTTCGTTTCAATGAGTGTGACTGGCATCTGCTATTGCCTGGGACAGTTCCAATTTCAAGTAGCAATAATGATGAGAGCAAATGCATATAGTCCTCATTGCATGCCAGGTGCCCTTCTAAATAATTTACATATACTCATTTAATTCTCCTAATGACCTTATATAGTGAGTACTAGTATCCCTGCTTTACATATGAGAAAATGGAAGCACAGAGAGGTTAAGTGACTTGACTCGGGTCACACAGCTAAATAGTGGATCTAAGTAAGATTCAGTCTCAGGAATCCATGCTCTAACGTATACTATAATACCTCTGGGTTTTTAGGCTCTGCTAGTATATGTGTCTAGTTCTAAGTTTAGGAAAATATGTCTCTGGTACCCTTCCAACTATAAATGTATCACATACATCTTAGACCCCCTCAATTGGAGTCTAAGGTTATTGCATATTAATAAAGGAGCTGTATTTGTTTGGTTGGGTCAGAGACCGGCCTACAGCAAAAGGGATGGAGCAAATTGGTTTAACTTTGGCCTGTAGAGGAGGAAGGGAAGGACTGCAAGTTGCAGCAGGAGGAACAGAGCATCTGGGGATTAGCAAAGTTAAGACCAGAAACAGGAAAAGTGGAATGACAAAGTCACCAGTAAGAGGCTTTAGGGTGTGGGAACCAGGGAGAGACAGCACAGCCTTGTGTTAGCTGCCCTGGGAGAGCCCTGCTGAGATCTGACCTGGTGGACCAAATAGCCTTCAGGCACCAAAGAAAACAGGCAGGAAGGGATTTCCTGGGGTTTAAAGTCCCTCTGTGTCTTTAAAAGCCTGATCTAAGGATCCAGAAGACGGCTGGATCCTGGCTGGGTTGAGCCCGATTCTGCAAAAAAAACCAGTATGACCTACAGTCTGCCTACCTGTGTCGAGTTTGCACCACCCTCAAATTTTGGCAAAGATGTGGAGAAAAAGGAACTTTGCAGTGCGGGTGGGAGGGTTCCCGCAACCCCCTAGCCTATCCTGCTGCTTAGCCTGTGCTTTGGGCTTTTCATTTCAGTTCTATTTTTCACTCTAGACAAATTTTTTTACTTTTTTCTTGTTAATTATTCCTTCTCTCAGGTCTTTTTTTTTTTTTTAAACGTAGTCTTTTGTGCTAACTTTTATCTGCACTTTATGTAGACCTAATCTTGTCGCTCATTGCATCTGTTGATTCCCATTCATGATAGATATCTTGGGGGGGAAGTGCGCCTGGGTGGCTCAGTCAGTTAAGCGTCTGCCTTCTGCTCAGGTCCTGATCCCAGGGTCCCGGGATTGAGCTCTGCATCAGGCTCCCTGCTCAGAGGAGAGTCTGTTTCTCCCTCTTTCTCTGACTGCGGCTCTGCCTACTTGTGCTCTCTATCTCTCTGTCAAATAAATAAAATCTTAAAAAGAAAAAAAAAAAAGGAAAGAAAAAAAATTGTGGGGGCACTGAGGACTTGCTGTGGCACACAGAGGATGACTTCACCTCATTTGACAGAAACCCAGATTTCTGATTCCAGCACCTAGTTACTGTAAATACTTTCCCAATACAACCTAGTCCTGTCGCCACGGAACTGTTTGGAAGATACGGAGGCAGGGATGTGCCGGGCTGAAGCTTGGACCTCAGGCTTCAAGCCTGGCTTTGGGTTGGAGATGGGACAAGCTGAGCAGTCTTCAGGGGCCAGACTCCAAGAGCTGTATGAGGGGGTGCCAAAACCTCACGAAATGTACGAGCCAACAAAGCAGCGTCTTCTGTGGGGGCAGGTCAATCCCAGAAATGGGCAGACAAGGATGCCAAAGTCATTGCCAAGGAGAAAGAAGTAGACAGAATCAAACTGAACATCAGAAGAGGGGCCAGGGTCCACAGTGTCAGGATGATGGTGAGATCAGCCTTGGGGTGGCACACCTGACTCTGATTCTGAACTTTGCCAAAATCATTGCTCCTTCCTGTCCTTCTTCCCTCCCTCTTTCCATCCTTTCCTCCCTCCCTCTCTCCTTTTCTTCCTTCCTTTCTTTCTTTCTTTCTTTCTTTCTCTCTCTCTCTTTCTCTCTCTCTCTCTTCCCTCCCTCCCTTCCTCCTTTCCTCCCTCCCTCCCTCCCTCCCTCCCTCCTTCCTTCCTTCCCACAGCCTGGTATTTTAGCTTTAACTTTTTTTAAAAAAATATTTTATTTATTTATTTGACAGAGAGAGAGAGAGAGATCACAAGTAGGCAGGCAGAGGGAGAGAGAGAAGCAGGCTCCCTGCTGAGCAGAGAGCCCGACTCGGGGTTTAATCCCAGGACCCAGAGATCATGACCCAAGCCGAAGGCAGAGGCTTAACCCTCTGAGCCACCCAGGCGCCCCTAGCTTTAACTTTTAACCCAAGAGATGGACCGAAGTCCCCTGAAAGCGTGATATAGCCTCTTATGTCCCAATGGGCCCAACCTTTGTTCTAGGAAATCCCCATAGGTAAATTTGTCTCTAAATTTAAATTTCCTGTATCATTTTTTCTTTCTTCTTAAAAAAAACAAATTCTGGGGGCTGGGGATTTCCTTGTTTTTTTGACATTTTGTTATACTGTAAAAAGTTGTCTCATATTTCATTCAGTATCTCTGGGTGCTGCATATTGGGAGAATTTTTCAGGTTACCAACTGTATCGGATTACTGGAAAAGGAAATTTTTCTATATAATCAGCTTGGAGAACAATTTGGAAATATTTAGTCAGCTGAATATGTTCATACTTGACAACCCCAACAATCCAATCCTAGCTATATACCCCAGATGAAGAAGAAATGCACAGCAAAGAGGCATGGCCAAGAATGTTGATTGTAGCATTGTTTGTGAAGATGGAAAAAATAGAAACAACTTAAATGTGCATGCACAGAAGAATACATGAAATTTAATACAGTCACAGCATGAGATATCATGAGATATCATACAACAGGTAAAATTAAGTAGCCCAAATGTATGAAGATGACTCAATCTCAAATGCAGTGTTGGCCAAAAGAGCCAATTGAAGATTATTATGCACAGAATGATTATATTTATTTAAATTTTTAAAAAACACTCCAAATTATGCTTTTATTGCTTAGGGATATAGGCATATTTGAAAAGTTGCGACTGACACCATTAACTTTAGGAGAGTGGTTACCTTTGGAGAGGGTGGGAGGGGAATGAGATCGGGGCGGAGTACAAGAGGGTCTTCAACTGCATCTCTGATGTGATTCTTTTCAGAAAACACCACGAGAGGCCTGGAGACAGCAGATGAAGACCCAAGGGTCAATTCCAGTGAGTGTCCTGTTTTTTTCTGACCTGGAAGCTAAGAATGGTTTTTGTGTATTTGAATGCTTAAATGAAAACTTATTTAAGTGGTTAAATGAAACCTGCCTTTTGCTTTCTGGACCACAAGATCTAAAATATTTATTTTCTGTTCTTTAAGAAAAAGTTTGCCAACCCATCCTCTGGTCAATATGGAAAGGTATAAGAAAATCAGTGGTGGGTACTCAGTTATCTGTTACATTGTTCTCTCAAAAAAAGGTAAAAATAAAAAAGTATAACCTCAATACAGTTATTACCTTAAAAAATTGATATCATCATATATCCAATAATGTCTAATTAGCTCTGATAATTATCTTATAAATGTTTTTTAATAGTTGTTCTGTTCAAATTCGGATCTAAACAATATCAACACATTAAAAAAAAAGGCAGGTATACATTCATAATGAAAAATAACTAGAGTACCTTTGAATACTTCTCGAGCTTTCCTCTATCTTTCCTTTCCATTGTTCCCAATCTCTTTGAAAGACAGTCAACATGCCTTCATCTCAGCCCACTGACATCTGGCTGCTGTGTTAAGAACAGCCACTCAAATTCCTCTCTCTGGATTCCCAGTGCCCTCTAAATAGCTATTTAGGCATATGGGACTCCATACACAAACAATCATACACAACGGCTTTTATTAAACCACGTTATAGCTATTGATGTATGTGCCATTGTCCCTACTTACCTGTGTTTTCCCTGGGAGGCATAGACCTGGTTTCATTTGCCTTTATATCCCAGGACCTACAACAGTGTCTGGTACATTATAGGCACATGACTGACTGAGGAATGACATGAAATTTATCCAAGATTTACATATATTCATGATAAAATCATAACCATTTAAATAATGAAATGAAATTGTGGTAATACCTGGATAAATATGATTTTTTAGTTAACCATATTTTATTTTATTCCAAAATGTTAACTATTCCAAATAATTTATATATAGTTTACTTCTGTCTTCTCACACCAAAAAAGGCAACAGTTACTACTTCCCTTCCTGTAGAGAATATTATGTAGCTGTATCTATGAGTAGTACTGAGAAAGTACTTTTTCTTAAAAAAGATTTTATTTATCCATTTGGCAGACAGAGAGGGATCACAAATAGGCAGAGAGGCAGGCAGAGAAAGAGAGGGGGAAACAGGCTCCCCACTGAGCAGAGACCCTGATGCGGGGCTTGATCCCAGGACCCTGAGATCATGACCTGAGCTGAAGGCAGAGGCTTAACCCACTGAGCCACCCAGGTGCCCCGAGAAAGTACTTTTTAAAAAAGATTTTTATTTGTCAGAGAGAGAGCACAATCAGCAGGGAGAGGGAGAAACAGGCTCCCAACTGAGCAGGGAATCCAATGCTGGGCTCAATCCCAAGGCCCCAGGATCATGACCTGAGCCAAAGGCAGGCACTCAACTGACTGAGCCACCCAGGTGCCCCCTGAGAATGTATACTTATCCATCTTCCTCTCAAACTAGGGATGAAGTTCAGACCCAGGAAATATGCATTGAGCAGCGTGACAAATTGCAGAAATGTCTGGTAGTCACAAACATTTTGGGGAGACTTTTGAAAAGGATACAAAAGGAAAACAAATTCCATAGATGATAAATTTCAAGCCAGTAAGAGATGATTTAAAAACTTGAAAAAGAAATAAAATTTCTGTAACATAAAATAAATAGAAAAATCTGCCAGGGCGGTGGGGGAAGGGGAATGACAGCACAGAAACATTTCCTGATTAATTAAAGAAGGTAGTTTGAAAGAAGAGTTATTTACTGGAGAAGGGTCCATTTGGTGGTGGCATTTTGATTTCTTTTCCTTGAAACAAAACCACCAAATCTAGTTTGTTTCTGAAATTTCCACTTTTCTTCTATGTGTCTTTGCTATATAGGAATTAAAATGTCTTTATTATTTATTATTATTATTTCCTGCTTCCCCACCCTATTGTAGTTTTCAGAAACAGGAGACCAGTGGTTCCTAGGGCTTGCGGACATGTGCTTTCTTTCTTCCATTGACAATATTATTTTAAAAATTCATGTATTCTTTTTTAAACATAATGCTTCCTTTTTATGTTTAAGATTACTAGATTTAGCAAATAAAAATAAAGGACACCTAGTTAAAGGTAAATTTCAAATAACACTTCTTCGTGTGTGTTTAAGAACATCTTGTGCAATTCAGTATAAGCAGAGGCCACACAAATATTGCACGCGACACATTTATGCTAAAAAATTATTTGTTGATCTGATATTCAAATTAAACTGGCCATCCTGTACCTTAGTAACTCTATGACTAGGATTATCTTTTCTCAAGCAAAGACCATCCTTATGTTGGTATATCACTAAGAGCACAGGCATATTGGCCATGTACCCAATTAACAAATATTAGAAGAAAATTTAGGCTGAGTCCTAGATCAATCATGCACATAATAAATAAAGGAAGTGTGCTGGAAAAAAAAACAAAACAACAAAAAACATCCCAGTAATTGCATAGACTAAAACCGGGAATCCAAGAGTGGGTCAACATTAGAGAAACTTCTAATGTAATTCATCCCATTAAACACCAGAAGAGGAAAAAAAAAATTGTAGGATCATAATGATAAATGCAGAAAAGAGGCTGGCAAGAGAGTGGGACCACCCAGCATCAGTAGTTCAAGCAGCAACACTCAGTTCTCAGCGCTGGAGCCCTGTTAGATCGGCCGGGATGGAGGGGCAGGATTGAGTCTTTCTCAAGGTAAAGTAGGATCAGAAGCAAGCAGGGCTTAGACACCTGGTATGGGAATTTGCTGATCTCAGAATAGCCAACCCCCAATCTGCTCTCCTCAGACACTACTTTAGGGACCTCGGGAGATTGTCTCCTTCCTCAGCCTCCCAAACTCTTGCTCTGTGCTCCCCAGTAGGCTGGTGATGGGAACTTCTGATTACACCTTGTCCCCCTTTCTCCTGCAGCTGGTGATGAGGGTACCGTAGTCCCTGAGATACTAGCCCACATCTCGTTTCCCTGCTCTCCTGTCTTCTGATTTGTCACAAACATCCATCTACCACTTCGTTTTTTGGCTTGTCCCTGTCTTTCGGTTGCTTTCTCTGACAACTCTGAGTTGTTATGCCTAGATGGAGGGCTCTGTGCCCTGCGGAGGAGCCCACCTTTCCCTACTCAGAGCGGGGCTGGTAGCAGGCCAGGGAGAGGACAAGGGCATGGCCAAGAACATTTGTTTCCAACTTACTCTCTAGAATTGTATTCTTGAAACTGGCTATTCAAAAGAGAGCTAGAAATATAATACAAATAGAAAAGTATTCAGATTACTAATGACAATAAATATTATTTTAATAAAATCTTTTTTTCCATTTCAAAGCACTTGTGCATCTATTATCCCACTGATGGTAGAAAGAGTATTAAATATGAAATATGTATGTGTATCTGTCCCATAAAAATACTTAAATTCCTTCAAACTGCCAGGTACCACAGGCTAGAATAGGTCTCCAGTGTGCAAAAAGGTAGTCAGATGATCAAAAATGCAGCTTCCGCAGGTGAGTAACTTCAGACCGGGACAACCTGAGGGTCTGGGCAAGTCTGATTAAATATGAGTAAGCTTTCTCTTAAAAAGACATCAAAATAAACAGTTTGAAACAGAAAAGACATCAGAGCACTGTGGGCCCCCTTCGTGGGGCATGTTTTCATCCGATAGTAAATTGTAATTGCAGGTGTTTCTCAAGGCAATGTGGTGAAAATAGAACCAAGCTTCACAAGTAAATTCCCAGAGCAGGCTACTGCAGGGAAGCATTTTACCAGAAGACCCTCCTCAAAATAAGCAAAAAGAACATTTGTCAACCTTCTTTCAACATGAGACATCATCCCCTTTAGTCAGTTGATGGCTGGAGAGAAAGGGTGTGAAAAACACAGGCACCGCTTTCCCCTGAACCTCCCTGTGATAGAACCTGCCCTTATCCTTCAGTGCTTTGTCTCCCATCAGTTCAGCCACACTTATGCTGACCATATCTTCTTCAGATAAATATGTCAGGAAAAATATTTTCAGGAATATTTTCAATTAACCAAAATTGTTAAATACATCATACAACAGAGCAAATAATGAAAACAACAATCGTTCTGAGTCCCTAGTCCTGTCCCCAGAGAATTAGGTCACCTGTGGAAAACCATGTGGAACACTAGATTCCCTCCACCCCACCAAACAAAAACTACAAACATGAAATTTCATCACTCAGGAGTCTTCACTTGGCATTAAACCGTTCCTCTCATTTTCCAGTGTTTTCTTTAAAATTCAGGTAACCTTTTGAGGAAACCACTTAGTTCTCTTTGTAACTAAGAACGCACTGTATGTATTCTTAGAAGAGGGTGGACAGAGAGAGGAGGAGAGGATATTCTTGATAAAAAGGTGAGAGATGTCCTATTATTGTCTCTCCAACTAACCTGACTTATTTACATTTCCTGAGCAACTTGTACCCAACGGCGACTGCACAGCAGACAGGGTTCCAGGAGTTAGGGAGAGATACGGCGCCAAACCGTGGAGGCATTTGGCAATAAACAAGTACCTGAATGAACTCCTCTCAGATTATAAACAGTAAGCCAGCATTGTTTTGAAACCAAGCAAACCAGAGAAAGGGCAGAACACTTCAGAAGCCATGAAGGATTGTGTCCCAGTGGCTCACCATCAAGGAGCCATTGTCCATCCACCTGGTGTTGGCATGTTCTGGCATCAAACGGCATCCCCTTCCCACAGACAGGCTGGGGCCCCATGAGTCTGCTGAGTCATCTGTTCCCATTCTTCCCTGGCCCATCACAGCCAGATTCCACAGATGCTGAGCCACTGGTTTGTAAAAAGATGCCAGAACCAGAGAGAGAGACCATTCACTTGATGGCCACATACGCCTATTCACCTATTCATTTTGCTTCCAGAGGCTTCTTTCTGTGTAGGGGTCTCCAATCACCTTTAAAGCTGGTGAGGACTATCTTCACGAATAATGACAAATTAAAATAAAGTCAAGTGAATTACAGTTTAATTCAGTAACTCTCAACCCAGCATACTTCCTTACTGCATGCTTACTGCTGAAAGCTCTGGGGCAGCTTTGAGGACATATCGTTGCCCAGGTGCAGCTACAGATACCCTCACATAACGGATGTGGGTGTAGCTTAAAACCCACCAGGCAGTGTTGGTGGACCGTGAGTGTTGAGAATAAGAGGTGTTACCAATAATTAAGCACAACTAAATAAGCTTGTCTGGGCAAATTAGACCAATAGCTCAAAGTATGGCTCCAGACCAGCAGTGGCAGCATTGTGTTAGAAATGAAAATCCCTGGGGCACCTGTCCGGCTCAGTCAGTAGAGCATGTGACTCTTGATTTTTGGGTTGTAGGTTTGAACCCCATGTTGGGTGGGGAGATTACTTAAAAATAAAATCGTAAAAAAAAAAAAAACAAAACAGTAACCCTTAAAATTCTTGGCGTCATTCCAGACCTGCTGAAGCAGAGACTCTGGGAGCAGGGGCCGGCACTCTGTGTTTGAGGAGCTCTCCAGGTGATTCTGACGCTAACGCTTGAGGACCACTGGTACAAACCTCCAGGCTGAACTGTCTGCGAGCACGGCTGCTGGAGATGAGGGTTTTATGCTCCAGCACATTCTCTCATGTTCAGACTTACTCAGGAAGTCATGGTTGTCACAGTGCTCTCTCAGTCCAGCCTGGCCAGAGTTTCTCAGGAGCTCCAGGCTTCAGTGATGATTCTTCGGCTACTGCATTCCGGTGATGGAGTTGGCAGCTTTTGGCATCCAACTCCCTGACCTCTGGCTCTTCCCCGGTTTGCCAAGGAGGAGCACAGAGAGCAGGAGGGGAGGGTGCTAGAGTGGCCCAGGGGGAGACTGGAAATGGGTAGGGTTGGGGTGCAGTGGTTCTCAACCTTGGAGTCACCTGGAGAACTAAAAAATACTGAGGCCGGGGCTCACCACAGATATTGGAGGTAAAGGTTTGGCTATCAGGAGAGTGGAAAGGTTCTGAGGTGATTCTTTCATGCAGCCAAGGCTGAGAACCCCTGGAGAGCTTCTTGGTTTGATTTTGTCTCATCCTTCTCACACTGACTGGCTCTTTGCTGTGTGCAGCCCTACAGAGGGCTGAGAAGTAGGCTGACCTCTTGAGTTTACTGTCTTGAATGTCTTGAAATTCATATCCTCCTGTTACTCCTCAGAGCAGGAGTGAGTTTGAATGCCTGCCTTGTGTTTCCTTTCATTTCATTATTTGAATTATCAACTTGTTAAAAATCACAAAATAAAATGAAATATGGGCACCTGGGTGGCTCAGTAGGTTAAGCGTCTGCCTTCAGCTCAGGTCATGATCCTGGGGTCCTGGGATCCAGTCCGCATCTGACTTGCGGCTTAGCAGGGACTCTGCTTCTCCCTCTGCCCCTACCCCCCTTGAGGGCACACGTGCACGCCCTCTCTCTCTTTCCCTCTCTATCTTGCAAAAATAAATAAAGAAAATCTTAAAAAAATAAAATGAAATAAAAGTTGACATAATATGGGCACAGAGTCCACATAACAAATGAAAGAATGGGTCCTCTGATTGAGGCCCAACCTACTTGATGCTATCCCAAGTTTACGCCATTCTCCTGGCCTTGTTCTACTTTACAATATAACAGCCGCATGGCATTCTTTGAGTTGGTACTAATTCTTGCTTTTTGGGTTTTGTTTGTTTTCCCACTTAAAAAAAAAAAACAACAAAACTAGAGCTAGGTTGCATATTTGTTCCACTTTCAAAAAAAGAGGAAGTTAGCTGGTTTGCCTGGCTGGGAAGCAGAGTCATTTCCACTTAGTGATGGTGTTTGGAAGGCAGCTGGGGGGGGGGCTGTTGGGGGGGGGGGGGAGTGGGGGGGGGGGGGGGGGGGTGTGTGTGGAGTGTCACGTGCCTGTTCCGAGGCTGGGGCTGTCAGGCTTACCAAGAACATTTCCCCCACTTTCCGACCTACCTCCGAGGATTTGCCCCAGGGTCCTTGCCAGATGTGTGGAGTATGCGTTCCAGATGTGTTTGCGTGCATATTGTCAATAATCTTTCGGAAGGGACGCTGCAGGCGCAACTGAGCTGGCAATTTTAGGATTTGAGGATTAAAAGCCAAGTGGAGCGCTTTCCTCATTCCCATGCCAACACCCAAGATGTAGAGATTTGGCGGGACCTGAGTGGAGGGAGAGAGACGGTGAAAGGGAGAGTGCAGGGTGGGGGCGGGAGAGTGTGCATGGGGACCCCTTGAAGACAGAGCTTCCGTGGTGGCCTGGAGCCCTCGCCGCCGCACACGGATTCCCTGGGCAGGTCACTTGCAGGGCCCGGGCCCCGCCGGGTGACCCTTACACAGCCTGTCCAGTACTTGTCCAGTACTTGTCCTTGTACTGTCCTTGCTCTTCCTTCTTCTCTTCTGTGCTTTTGCAGCCTAACGTCTCTCCCTTTTCGCTCACAGGCTGGACCCTCTCCATTTCTTCAGCTTTCTCAGTTTTAGCCCCCGCGCCATACATATTTTACCCCGAAATATGTCCAAATTTAGGTAAGCAGACATAACAACGACAAAACAATGAAGCCGTTATAGCGGACAGATTAGTCCCCTGGGGAGCAGCAGAGAAACCAGTGAGTCTAGAGAGGGGGGAGGGAGAAGGGGCAGAACATAAAGGAAGTAGCAAATCCACCAGCACCTGGCAGGAGTGTGGGGCTCTCTGGGTTAGCCTTAGCCGCATTTTCATGTCTGTGATTCCCTTTGCTCTTCGGGGGACATGGGGTAGGCAGGAAAGGGGCCTCCTTTCCTGGCCTTTAAGAAAGGGAAGGTTGAAGCCGGGAGGGGCTTTCGCAGGCCCTGTCAGTTGGCATCCTGCCTGCCACGATGCCACGGAGATGTCCACAAAGTCCACGCACCACACAAGACACGGCCCTGAACGTTCTGCTTCACACGTAAGCCCCAGACTCGCTTCCTGAAAGAGAGTTCTGGGTTTTCCCGTAATAGTGCTGGACCCCTTAGGTTGGTTATCCCAGCAGCATAGGATGGTTCCTACAGGAAATCACTCTTGACAGTTATGGGCCTCAGCAAGTGTTGCTTAGAAAAGGCTGGGGTCCAAGGCATGTCCAAGGTAGTGTGGCTTTAGGGGGCCCCGTGTTCATTGGGTTAAGAGTTGCTGTTACCCCATGGGCCACAGGACAACCTCCATAATGCTCCCGAGAAACATCCCCTGAGTTGCCCTCTGGACTCCCCTGCCTTGTCTTGTGATCCCTGGTTCCTCTGCAGTTCCCACCTTGGGTTTGTCCATCCCTGGTTTTCTTCTGAACTCTTACCTAGGTCACCCATGCTTGGTCACTGACCTGATTCAATGGCCCACCCTGATTTCCCAGCTCCCCTGTTGATGACATGTAATGCTCCTGGCATGAACTCTTGGGACTGATCCCCACTCTTGGTCAACTTCTGCCCCTCCTTTCTCATCAAACACTCTCTGCACACCCAGTATTTTCCCAACTTACTTTCTGCCAGTCCTCATAGTGTGAGGCCTGGGCTGGAGCTATCTCGGAGAAGTTATGAGGGCAGACCTCTAAGAGTAGTTTGGTGCTGTCTCCTCTCCCAACTGCACCCAACCCCCTTGCCCCTGCTCTCTCTACACTTGAGATGAAATACGGACAGTACAGGGGTGCCTGGGTGGCTCAGTTGGTTAAGCATCTGCATTTGGCTCAGGTCATGATCCCAGGGTCCTGGGATCTAGTCCTGCATCGGGCTCCTTGCTCAGTGGGAAGACTGCTGCTCCCTCTGCCTGCTCCTCCCCCTGCTTTTGGTCTCTCTCTTTCTCTGACAATAAATAAATAAAATCTTCTAAAACAATACAGATTGTACAGGCACACGTGCCAACTGAAGGATGTATAGGGGTATTTATTGTGACATCTCTGAAAATGCAAAAGAAACAACCTAAATTTCTGTGAATAGGAATAGGTTATGATACAACCAGATAATAGGGGGAAAAACAACTCCCTGTATAGAGACAGGAAATAATCTTGAAAACCAGTTTTTAAGTAAAAAAAAAGCAAAGGGTAGAACATATGTAGACTTTGCTACCTTTTGTGTTAAAAACAAAAACAAAAACAGGAAATGATACTTACATAGGCAGGGAGTTTCTCTGGAAGGTAAAAGAAATAATGGCCACCTCTGGGGAAGGAACAGGAGTAACTAGGGGACGTGGTGTAGTGATATTTCCTTTCTGACCTTAGTACCATGTGCCTAAGTACCATGTCTAAGTACTTGTACCATGTACAAGTATCATGTCTAAGTACCATGTGTCTAATAATTCAAAAATCCTAATTAAAAACAAGATAAACACTATATGTGTGGAAATGTGGAAGTAGATGGGGCTTTGGGGATCACCCCTTAGTTGTACAAACTAGGACAGTAGGCCACAGAGGTGAAGAATTCATTCAAATTCCCACTACTACGAAGTGAGAGAGTTGTGACTGGAAACTTCCTTGTCCTTTGGCACCTATGCTTTAGGGAATGCGGTTTTCAAACCCCATGTGGCAGAACTTATAAATGTCAGGGTTGTAACCCAGGGCAAGACATTCGAGACTCAGTTTCTTCATCTGTAAAATGTGCACAATAAATTTGTCATGAAGATGAAATTAGGCAGTGCCTGTTATCCTAGCTAGTTCCTAGCATACAAAGCATCGGATTAATGCCTGTTACCATTATTTATTATTTTTGGCTATGATGGTGTTGGATGGGGCAGAGAGAGTTGGATGGGGAGGAAGGTTCTCATAGAAGCATCTGGAGATGAAGGCTTGTAAGGTAAAGAAAAATAAAATAGGGAGAGAGACTGACCCCTTGGTTCTTACTTATTCAGGTAGTCACTAGAGATTCTGAGAGAGTAAATGAGGCTTCATGTGGAAAATGTATGTTAGGGTGTATATGAGAGGGATATGGGGAGAGGAATGCCAGCCCTTTTCACTGCCAATTGTCACTAAAGGCCAGCCGTGACCAGCACTGCCCCTTAGGCTGAAAAGTGAATGTGCAACCTGGGACCATCTGGTTGTACCATTTCTCTTTCATTCCTGATTATCCAAATGCCCTCGTTATTCCAGCTACCACATTTCCTTCCTTATTTTCTCTTCTTCTGGGGCCGTGGTCAAGTGGTGACTCAAAGCCTTCCTTAGAGGGATGGATGGTTGAGCGTCCAGCTCTTGGTTTTGGCTCAGGTCATGATCTCAGGGTCGTGGGATCAAGCCCTGAGTTGTGCTCTGTGCTCAGCAGGGAGTCTGCTTAAGATTGTCTCTCCCTCTCCCTCTGCCCTGCCTCCTGCTCCTGCTCTCTCTCTCTTTCTCTCTCCAAAATAAATAAATTTTAAAAATAAAATAAATAAAACTTAAAAAAAAAAAAAAAAGCCTTCCTTGGAGAGGTGCCAGGCCCATCTTGCTGTTCTGGGCAGCTTTGCCCACAGTGCACCCGGGCTGAGGAGGAATCCTGCAGAGCCAAGTTTCTGGAACCCATCCCCTCACCCTTCCCTTTCGTGACAGGAAGCCACCTCCTTATAGGCAGAGGAGCAAGGACAGGGGGTTCCCTCTCTTGTTCACCACTCGATGACTGGTAATCATCCTATTCCTATCTTATCAGAAGGAAAATACCATGTGAGGTTTAACGCTCGGGTTCTGCGACTGGCCCTCTTGGGTTCAAATCCTCCTCCATGATTGCTCTGTGACTATGGGCAAGCCGTGTAACCTCTTTGCCCCAGTTTCCATCTGGAAAAATGGTAAGGGCAAATGAGATAATCCAGGTAAAAGACAGAGCACAGAACTTGTCTTGGTCAGTTCTCTAGGAAGGTTAGCCTAACATAGTGACGGCAGCCTCAGCTGTAGTAGAAGTAAGGGAATGAGATAAAAGGCAAGTCTGGGGATTTGATCAAGGTCCATGAGCACTGACCTCAAGGAACAGGGTCAGTACCACCAACTGCACCTGCAAAGGTGCTGCTCCCCTCCCCTCACCCCTGATGCCCTGTAAATGTCTCGTCGTCTCTGGTTGGATTATCAGTGAAGCATGCTATTTGGTCCCAATAGTTCTGCAAACAAGGGGACTCTAATGAAAAGATTGTTCTGTCCTCTAATGAAGGACAAACATCTTTTCCTGGTTCAGGGTGATACATGATGAATCAAAGCTCTTAACATAGGTTATTATTATTAACTTATTTGTTTCAAAACATATATATAGACAAAGCCACTTACCCCAGACAGAGGTCAATAAATAGTAGACATTTTTTAAAATCCTGCTTTTGGCAGAAACACGTGAGGGACACTGGTTCCTGCAGTTTGTGATTGATTCTGATGGTTTTGGGTGGCATTTACCAATGAGATTTTCAAGTGGATTCTGGGCTCTTGGAGGACACTGAGATGTTGGTCTGTATAACAACAACAACAACAACAACAAATTAGACTATGATCAAACAAATGTTTTTATAAATAAAATCAGAGGAATCCATCATCATTGAGTCGTACAGATAGATAGCAGTGGCATGGGCCCTGCAGGGACCCACTCCGACATTCCGCAGGGCGAACTGACCTCTGAGTAGAGAGCTTGGCTTGTAGCAACTGACTTTTCTATTTGCACAGCACCTTACTCTTTAGAAAGAATTTTCCCATCCGTCACCTTATTGGATTAATTTTCTATGGCCCGAACTCATATGCTCTCTTCCTTGGCGGGCCCCATTTGAAGGATAAGCAATGCTATGCTATGGTAGGATGAAAACCTTCTGCTTACCTTACTGTGATCACTACATAGCCAAGGTGAGGGGAGATTTGTCAGATAATTGTCAGGCTCATAGTCCTTCCCTGCCATGGGATGAGCCCCAGGATGGCTTTCCACACAATCGGAAATTCAAACAGAATAAACTTGCTTAAAGTTTCTTAATAGGGAAAGTTCTAAAAATGCTTTTTATGAAATACATTTAAATATTGGAGTAGTTTCCTTAGTCCCTAAGGGAACTTCCTCCTGAGAACGTCGCCTTACAAACGAGGTACATGCTGTGTTTTTATTTAGAACCCAGGAAAATTTCTGTCAGATAACCCCAGAGAGACTCAGTACTCTGCACTATGTGGGAACAGACACTGAAACCCAATCAGTCACCCCAGTTTCTAAGAATTCTTCCACACTGATAGGTAACCTTTTATTAAAAATTAGGACAGTCTGGGACACCTGGGTGGCTCAGTCAGTTAAGTGTCAGAGACTTGGACTCTTGGTTTGGGCTCAGGTCATGATCTCAGGGTCGCGGGATCCAGCCCCACATTGGGCTCTGTGCTCAGCGGGGAGTCTGCTTCAGATTCTGTCTCTCCTTCCATCCCTCCTCCTCAGATCCTGTGCTTCCTCACGCAAGGGCACACACAATCACACTCTCTCAAATAAATAGATAAATAAATGAATAAATAAAATCTTCAAAGAAAATTGGGACAGTGTGCATTCCTTTATACATAAGTGTTGCAAGGAAAGTAGTTCACTTCTAGTAGATACGAATTTAGGTTTATCCAGAAATGTTATTGAAATAGCATGAATCCCCTATAGGAGATGTTCTGGAATATCAGCCTTGACACCACAAAGCTTCTCAATGCCTTTCTGCAAGCTTATCTAACGTACCTGGTCAAGGCTAACCTGCCTGCATTTGTGGAAGTTTTCTCTCGGGGCTCTGATCCCATGTTCAATATACTCCCAGCCTGAGCTCCATTTACGTTTAATCGATACTCGGTCACCCTAAACTGGAAAATCAAAGGCAGGGGACCAAGTTTACCACGGGATGCGTGTAGGATGTATTTAAAAATCATTGAAAACATGACATAGTAGCTTTATATCCATGGCAATCTCAATTTTGTGTGTGTCCCTACAGATTTTTTTGAGGAAACAGAAGAGTCAGCAGATATGTCCCTGGAAGAGGAAAGAAGATATGAAGATTCTAATATACAAAATATATTTGATACAGTGACCACAGGAGCACTCACTGCAAATTCAAGTTTCAGCGACTTTGACGAGGATGAGAATCAGTTAGAGTTTTTATTAATGGTGTTGATCCCACTGGTTTTATTTGCTCTCCTATTTTTATCAGTGATAATCCTTATAATACGCTATAAAAGAAAAAAAGCCAAACAAGGTAAATATTTTGTATGTTCCCATTTCTGGACAATTGCTTCACGTGTTAACAAACCATCCGTAAAACAAAATATTTTTTTGCTTCTTCTCCACAGAAACTTCTAGCCGAGGATCTCAGAGTGCCTTACAGACATGTGAGTAGGATCCTAACGCTGTCTGGAGTGGGGAGTGGGGGAGGAAAAAGAAGGGAAAGGTTTTAAAGTTGAACAACCAGGACTACATGAAATAGTAAATGATGACTATTCCCTTATTTTTCAAAAAGGGAATGGCTTCGGCCTAAATCGAGATTTAAAACACACAGCTGCCATCTCTGTACCTAATCCAGATGAGGGCCTTATCTAATATTGGCCAAGAGGTCCATGCAGCTTTCCCTAAATTGGAGGAAACATTCAAAATGGCGAAGCAGTGGGTCGGCTTAGGATTGGGGAAGGGAAGGTTGATACCCTGGGCTCGTCTCCACCGGAAGAGGATTCTTCTGTTGTATATTCTGTATATTATATATGATATATTCTGTATATTTCTGTTGAAGATACTGTTTTCTTCTCCATGCCCCATCCCAATCTGATTATGAAAAGACCCGAGTAAGCATGGTTCTTATTCTCATTAAAGCTATGCTAACTTTTGTATGAGATTCCTAGTAGGATCAAGATTACCAGCATCAGTCTGAAACCAATCTGATGGAGAATTCCCTAGGTCAGAGATCCCTCTGTGTGTATTCAATTCCAAATCTAGGAGCAACAAATACTAGGTGTCAGGGTTTTCTAAGTCCAGAGCAGACTTGAGTACTTTTGGCTTGTACTGGTAAAAATGACTTAAAGTTGAAGCCTTTGGTTATTCCAAAAATCACTCAAGAATGAGACCATCGCTAATGAGCTACATATTGATATGTATATACAAAACTCACTCAATATCCCTCACACTCACTAACAGGGCACCTCTGGCTTTGAGATTGTGCCCTTGGCCTGCGGGACTGGCTCACTGTCCTTGACCGGCAAAGCCTTTAAGCTCTCGGCAGGAGCTATAAATGGTCATTTTCCATTATACCAGCAGGTATGGTAAATGTGAGCTAGGGAAGGAGCACTGATGTGCGTTAGCTTTCTTGGCAGGAGCCAATATCATAGATTCCAAGGGAGTCGAAAAAACACATGTTTCTCCACTGCTCCACTGCTTGAGAAACACATGTTTCTCCACTAGGGTGACCTAGTAACAGTGTTCACATGGGAGCTCCTTTATAAGCTAAAGAAAAAGATAAAGCAAACAGAGCTGTCTGAACCCCATTTTTTAAACCTCAGGGACAGTGAGAACTTCCTGCCTAAACCGTAGCCCAGTAGCCCATCTTATCTAATGATGTCATGGGGCTTGGGGGGGCAGGATGGGGGTGTCCGTTCAAATGTGCATGCTTTCAGGCTCTAAATACAGAAAGGGATTTTTCATGGAACTTCACCGTGAGCATCTCCAAGTTCAAAAGCCATTTGCCATCAAGAACTGGCCTCCTTCTCAGAAGGCTCATGCACCCTGTACTGGAGCCACTCTCCCAAGTATTTGCTGCTCCCAGAGCCTGGCTTACACGTTCACGATGTTTTCTTACATGACTGGTTGACACTACTCTCCTGTTTGGGATTTCCTTCTTGTCTGCTTGGCAACCTGCCACCTTCTTCTTCCATGCCTAGTTCTGAAGTTTTTGTGAAGCCTTGAATAATCACTCCCTGGGCAAAATGAATGAATCATGGCCTCTTCTCGGCTCTTACAGACTGTGGTCTCACTTACGGTGCACAGTATTTATGTTGGCATAAGTTGGTGACTTGTCTTTTTTTTTTTTTTCTTTTTGGTCTCTCTTACTAGGTTATGTTCTCTTTAGGACCAAAAGAACCAAGGACTTGCCTTGTTTATCTTGTTTAATGGTGTGGTTTGGAGGTTAGAGTGTGGACTCTGGAACCACACTGCCTGGGTGGTTTTTTTTCCTAGCCCTATGACTTCTCTGATTCAGTTTCCTCATCTGTGAAATGGGCAAATCCAACACTGGGCTTACAGAGCCGTCGTGAGAAGTAAATGGATTCATCTATGTAAACCACTTAGGAAAAAGAGTAGCTGGCATGTTGTGTTAGCTGCTGCTTCTTATGATTACTGCCCCTTCAACCCGACACAGTGTGTAGCCCACCACATATATCAGTGGCCCGATAATTGTGGTTGAAAGAGCGAGTTCATGAAACTGTGTTAGCACTTTTTTTTTCTTTTTAGAAGAGCATCTACCTATTCCCAGAGATAAAAAGAAACTTGAAACTTATTCTTGATACAAATTGGCACCTTCTTTTTGTTTTAAATATACCTCACTTTAAGAGAAACAACATAGACATCTTAAGTTTTCAAAAACAATTGCTTATCACAAGTTTTGATAGAGAGAGCTTTATTTGAATATTTCCTTTACTATAGATATGGATGGTTCACTGCTTAACACATGGGTATCTCTTCAAACAAACTAAATGCTGGAAAGTTGATCACTCCTGTCTGCTGAAGTCCGTATTTAATGTTATAATGCAAGCCAATTAAAAGAGAGAGGCGCCTGGGTGGAGAAGTTGGTTAAGTGTCGGACTCTTGATTTTTGGCTCAGGTCATGCTCTTAGGGTTCTGAGATCGAGCCCCACATCAGGCTCCATGTTCAGCAGGGCATCTGCTTAAGATTCTCTCTCCCTCTTCCTCTGCACCCCCTCCCAGCTCTCTAAAAAATAGATAAAAGGAGACAGTTCAAATTAACAAAATCTGATTTAAATATTTTTTTCTTCCAGGAGAAATAAAACTGTCACGCTGGGTCAGACCAGCATTTTGCTTGCAAAGCATCTAAAACAATGTTTTGTGGGAGGGCATGGATGACGTCCCCTCAGCAAGTTAGAAATAGACACATTTGTTCCCCGCCCTCTCCCAAGTGAATAGAGCCTGGTGTGTTCTTCATCACCAGGAAGTAAGCCTGTACATTTGATGACAGGGGAGGACCTGGCCAACACCTGTAGCAAGAACCCTTCTTCTGACTGGCAATCACATTCTTCCTTTGGGCTTGTCCATTTCAAGTCCAGGAGAAGGAAAGTGCTGGGCGGTAACTCTGTTCTACTGTCCTTCCTAGACCTCCAGGAGTTACATTTGCAGTTGTTCTTATTTAACATTTATTAAGGGTCTCCATGGGTTATGTCTCTATGAGAGCTGCAGGGAAAACAGCTGGCAGGAAAGCCTCACTTTAGGCAGGCTGTGACATCTTGGCACCTGGCACGGCTCAGTATATCTCCAGAAAGATACTCTCTCTCTTGCTGAGGGTTCTGAGTGGGGAAAAAAGCTTAAGCAAGTCAGTCTCTTAAGGGGCTCTGGCCCCCACTGCGAAGGCCTCCCCCCTGCCCTGCCAGCCCAGCAATCCCACTACCAGAGGTGCACAGAAGAGAGTGACTGACCGTGGGGCGCGGGTGGCTAAGTGGGAGTAACTGGGAACTGGAGGGGGAGGACAAAGTGGGAAGGAGGGTATGGAATGGAAGAGCTGTAGGAGGAAAGATGGGATTAAGAGCAGATGGAGGTTGTGTAAGAGGTGCATTTGCCCTCCGGTTGCAAAGGGAGTAGATGGCTATAAATAAAGACATAAAGGCCAGGTGGAGTGGTGCAGGCAGCGCCTGATTGCTGGGGACATGTAATTGGTCTCCCTCCTGGCTTAATGCTCCGAGCCGGTGAGCTCTCCCAGATGTTTTTCTGTTGCCATGGCGGCTGGGCCAGGGGTAATGGTCTCAGAGCAGGGGAGAGGAGGCCACAGAAGGCTCTCTGCTCTGTTTGAATACTGATTACAGGAGCCTCGTGTTTGGTGCGTCTGGAGCACTTTTGTAATGGGTTTTTAAACTTTTCTGTCGTCTGCATGCAGGGTTGGCTTTCGCTTGCCACAAAGCCTGCAGGTGCTCAAATTATAAAGATAAAACCCTGCCTTCTATGGTGGGGCTGTGCGGCCACTTGCTCTCTGAGAAATTAGAGTATGTTTGGGGGTTGGGCTTGTTACTAAGCAGGAAAGGAGGGGGAGGGAAAGGGGGGGAAGTGACACAACAGAGGGATCCTATGGGTCACCTATAGGAGAGGCTCAATTGTGTAGTAAAATCCCTTAAGGAAATAGCATGTCAATTTAAGATTTTAAAAATACATAAAAAATGCAAGATGCATATACTCCCCTCTCCCCAGTCCAAGTGTCTGAGGATCAGGCATCTGCAGAGAGCTTCCGGTTCCTACCAGGGCCAGAAAGGCACAACCCAGAGGCCCTGGAAGGTAGGCAGTCATGGCACGAAACTTCCATCTGTGCCTAGCTTTCCTGGATCAGCAACACCATGGAAGCTTGCCAACCCCCAGGAAATGACACCGGCTCCCAGCTTCCAGGAGCTTGGTTCCAGGTGCCTGCCGGCTGCATTTCCTCGATGGGGATCTGCGTTTCTGCAGGCCTGGCAAAAAGAGACCCCTGACTTTCGAGGATCAGGAACTTCTGACTGTTCGGGGGACCTCTGCAAAGTGGTTTGCTTCTCAATGGTTTCACATCATAGAAGGTGCTGGGGGCCTATGCTCTCCAGTCACGTGTCATCACTGCCTTGTTTCTCTGGAGGCATCCGTTTCCCGGCCAAGCAAAACAGAGCTGGAACCGGGGCCCCGGGGTCTGCTTCTTGCTGCACGTTCATGTGGAGCCCGATGGGCATTTGATGTCCTGTTACCTGGTTCTCACATCGCCCGCAGCAACACAAAGCTGGTTTGCTCAAAGCTGCACTTTTATAGCATTATGGAAGTCTGAAGCATTGGACATGAATTTAATCTGCGTTGGACCATCGACATTAAGACCTTCTCATTTATTCAATACCTATTTACCGGGTGTTTGCCGGCTACTGTGTTAGCTGGATGGAAGGTGAGGGGCAATCAGGGCGAACAAGACCGGCATGATCTCTGTCTTTCTGGAGCTATGTTTTAGCCAGAGACACAGACAAAATTAAGCCGATGAATTGATCAGCGATAAATTGGGTCAAACGCTATAAAGGAGTAAGAAAGGTGCTGGGCTGGGGAACAACGGGAAGGTGGGCCCTCCTTCAGATATAGGGTGCTCCTTGAGGAGACAGTATAAACTGAGACCAGAAGGGGAGTGAAGAGTCCAGCCAAGCAAGCAGCAGGGATGAAAGCAGAGTTCGAGGGGAACCCTTGACGGAGGTTACCACAGCCTGCTCCGGAACAAAGGGACAGTCACGGTGTTGGGCTTGATGTGTCACAAGGAGAGATGCAACAGTGATTTTTTTTTTTTAAAGCTTTTATTTACTTATTTGACAGAGGAGAGATCACAAGTAGGCAGAGAGGCAGGCAGAGGGAGAGGGAGAAGCAGACTCCCCGCCGAGCAGAGAGCCCGATGCGGGCCTCCATCCCAGGACCCCAGGATCAAGACCTGAGCTGAAGGCAGAGACTTTAGCCTGCTGAGCCACCCATGTGCCCCAACAGTGATGTTTTGAATGGGATATTTTGGGGCAGAGGACCAAGGAGCCATCCCTCTTGTCTCATTCCTACATGCCTTCCCTCACACTGTTTTCTTCTTTATATGGATTAAAAAAATAAAAAGGGATAAACTTCTGATTTGAGTTACCTCTCAGAGGACCATCTTATCTTAAAAAAACAAACAAACAGATTTTATATGGATGAGGACCTCGTTTCAATATGGCGCATGTCTGACTCAGGCTAACTATTGCTCCCTTAAAAATGCTATTTGAAGTCATCTCTTATCTTGGTAAAGGAGTTTTCAGCTGTGGTTGAAATAAAAAGTTGTTACGGACAGTGAAAGCTAACATGACCTTTGTATTTTCTTCTCTTTAGGTGAACTGGGAAGTGAAAACATCAAAGTGTAAGTCCTCGTTGCCTGTGACCCAGCTCAGTGAGGACAGGGATATCAGGGAGAGGAGCAGTTTAGAGAGCCATCTGCCTTTTTAGGAGTTTTTATTCTGATACCCTTGAGGGACCCTTGAGGAGCTCTTATTTCCTGGACTCCAGGAGAGGGCCCTGAGCAGCCTACTAGGGGAGGGGGATGCAGACTAGTCCTCCAACCCCAATTCAGGAATCTGGGCAAAGAACAAGGTCCTCTTCAGAAAAAAAATCTCTTTTGACTGCTAACAGTTCCAAACGCATTGTAGTTCAATACTCTGATTCTGGGTGTATTTCAAGGACATCGGTTCATTTATTCTGGTTAAACATTTTATCATCAGGAAAGATAGGTTCCCTGGTATCAAAGGAGGAGAGCCCTGGTAGAAGCCTAAAGTTCATGTGGCAGAACCACATTGGGTTGGATGGAGAAGGCAAATGGTGGGGGAGAGGAAGGAAGGATGGAGCAGGGAGTGGGGGGACAGAGTGAGAGACAGAGAGAGGGAGAGGGAGGGAGGGAAAGGGGAGAAAGAGGGTAAGGAGGAGAGGGAGAGCGAGAGAGCAAGATTCCACTAGAAGAGTTTTCTGGGACCCTGTCACCACCCACGCCCCCACCCCTGCTTCCCCGGCCAGCAACCCGGCTTCTTTAGACACTTTGCTCACTTCCTGCACATGGTGTCACGCCCATGCTGCGGTTCAGAGCTGGTGGTCCTCCTCCCCGATACCATTTACATTAACAGGGTCTTCTTTCCCATAATTGTGGATTCCGAGCCCTGGTAAGTGGGGCCTGGTGGGTTTCTGAAAGCAAGGGCTCTATTTCTCCATGACAGAAAAGCCTGGGAATTGAAAGGAGAGGTGAGGAAAACCGCCTGTTCACAGTGGCCCCTTGACCTGGGGCACAGATCAGAAACCTCAAAGAAAGGGAAGTGAAATTAAGCAAGGCAAAAATGCTCAACAGGGCAACTCCCCTGAGGCTCGTCATGGTGGAAGGCTGGCACAAGTTTGTACCTTGTAGGGGCCGGTCAGAGTCTCCTGGGCTCCCTTTGAGCTCCCTCTGCACCCTCCGACTTTGGATCGGTGATCGAGGAAGGTTTGCTTTAGTTCTAGCCTTTCTTCCTTTTAGAGTTTGGTACGGTGAAGAGGGCATACCCCGCCCTCCCCCCATCGGCCCTGGAGTGTCACTCGTGAGATCCCGTTCACCTTCCCCCACACAACCTTCCAGGCTCTCCCAAAAGGAAAGGCTCACCCCACGCTTCTTTGGGTTCCAACACGGTTTTTGCTTCCCTTTAGCCCCATTTTTGAGGAGGACACACCCTCTGTTATGGAAATCGAGATGGAAGAGCTTGACAAGTGGATAAACAGCATGAATAAAAATGGTACGTCACCGAAAGTTGCTTTTTCTGTCTTCTCTAGTCTGAGAGGTCTGCAGGGTTTGAGAAATACCCATAAATCCTGGAGTGGGACGGTGTGAGCCTGATCCATGTTAGATCTGGAACAAGGAGATCATGAACCCGGGTCTGACCATCCTTGAAGGCGGCGTCACTTGGTGCCGTTTGTTTTTATTTTCGTGCGAGCTTTTCAAATGACCTCTTTAAAGAAGCAAATGGTATTTTTTTTTATTTCTCAAGAGAAGAACTCCCCAGGTCCAAATTATCTGGAAAAAGTCAGCATCTGACTCTAGAATTTAGAGATCTATGATTTTTTTTTATTAAAATTTTATTTTTTTGACAGAGATCACAAGTAGGCGGAGAGGCAGGCAGAGAGAGAGGAGGAAGCAGGCTCCACGCTGAGCAGAGAGCCCCAGGCGGGGCTCGATCCCAGGACCCTGGGACCATGACCTGAGCCGAAGGCAGAGGCTTTAACCCACTGAGCCACCCAGGTGCCCCGAGATCTATGATTTTAATCTGCATATGGTTATAAAACTTTACCACATATAGTTTACATAGATCAGTGCTGTCCAGTACAACAGATGCCAGCCATATGTGACCATTTAAATTAAAATTTTAAAAAATGACAGAAAGTTAAAAATTTTGTTCTTCCATCACTCTAGCCATGTTTTGAGTGTGTGGTAGCCACTTGTGGCTTGTAACTACTATATTATACAGCGCAAATCTAGAACATTTCCACCACTGAAGCAAGTTCTATGGGATAACGCTAATATAGTGGTATTACAAATATTCTCCTTAACTTATTTCCCAGTTGATATCTGGCAGTAATTGTATGTGTTCCTTACTTTTCCTTAAATTAATATTTGGATTTAAAAATGATGGTAGCTATTCTTTCCTCTTTAAATTTCCTTTACAAAGTGAATACTTTTTTTTTAAATTTAAGGATTATTTATGTATTTATTTGACAGAGAGAGACACAGCAAGAGAGGAAACACAAGCAGGGGGAGTGGGAGAGGGAGAAGGAGGCTTCCTACTGAGCAGGGAGCCCGATACTGGATCGATCCCAAGACCCTGAGATCGTGACCTGAACGGAAGGCAGACACTTAACGACTGAGCCACCCAGGCGCCCCCAATCAATAAATTGTTTTTAATGCTCCAATTAAATGAATAAATCCATGATTTATTTTACCATATCATTCGTATTTTTAGCACTCATCTTTAAAAAAAACCCTGGGATCTATCATGTTCAATAACAGTGAAGTCCAATTCCAGAGACCTGTCATTAGAATGATTGTACCAGAGGCTTTATCAACATAAAACTTTCCAAAAGATTAGAACCCTTCAGGAACTTGTACAGTTTTGAGCAGAACTGTTTTTCATAGCCCAATATTGAGGAAAGAATGGCTCCATAGGGCATTTAAGGATAGGAGCGGGTCACAGAGATAATCTTGAAGGTAGTTTCATTTTGTTATTTTTAGTTTATAAAATATGCATATGTAATATAATATGGAAAATGCAAAAAAAAAAAAAAGTAGAAAGGAGAAAAAAATACATACTACCCAAAGATAACCTTTCTTATTTCCTTTTGTGCCTGAGATCATTGTAATACAAAATCAGGATCCTAGCACACTCACTAAATCAGAAACCTGGGAAAAAGCACTTCTATTTCACCACCACAGCAGAGTGTTATTTTGACACATGCATGATGGAGGGGATGGATTTTGTTTTTCCTTAAAAGTAACTATGGCATAATAGGAGAGAGCTCTGATGGCTTTAAGAAGGTTAGTCGTTCCTCAGTTTACCTGCAGCTTTTCGATTGGGCATCTTGACTGAAATCATTCTGCAGGCACATCAGGACCTCTGGTAAAGCTATTTTATTCCAGTGTCTAACCTGAAAGATGCAGATTCTAGATCTTGGAGCCACAGTGGGGTTCTTCAGGGACTGAATAAGCAAGCGGTGATCAGTTGTGCCCTTTCCAACCAGGCCAGAGGCATGTTGAAGTCTTGTATCTGTGTTACTAATGCTTTTTCCATTTCAAGAGCCTTGCCATCATTAATCTTTTAACCTCTGGAAGTCCCTAGTGAGGCCATTTCTGCACAAGGAACTGTACAGATCAGGGAAATGTGATGCTCAAATATATGAGTTTTGTGGCTAGAAGACAGAATTTTGGTGACTAATAATGGGTTTGCTTTTTTTTTTTTCTTTCCTAGCTGACTGTGAATGTTTACCTACTTTAAAGGAAGAGAAGGAATCAAACCACAACCCAAGGTACTTCTAGTTTCCACTATTGATGAGAGATCTATGGGGGTGGGGATGGGAGACTATGGGTGAGACCTTTTGCTTACCGTCTCTTTGCCTGTAAATTTCATGTGACAGTTTACGTGGATATATGTGTGTGTCATATGGAGAAAAGAAAGTGTGAGTTATGGCAAATAGGAAAATGCAAAGTAAACATCCTAGTGGCTCCATCTTCAGAAGCAAATTAGTGCTGGCATTTTCTTGCCCCTCGAAAGAGACACTGTTGAGTCAACTTCCATTTTAGTCATAAAACTTTGTGATTATAACAAACTATAGGCTTGTTTAGCTTGGATGAAGAGATGTTTGGTAAGGAAAACAGATGGAAGTGGCCATCTTAAAGGGAATAACTGTACATAAAAGTGAGCAAAATGGACATATAAAAAAACAAGGCAAAACAAAACCCCACCTGGATTGGGTTGTTTGTTACAGGAGAGAAATTAAATGAGAATTTAATAAACATATTCCATCCTACCACTAGGTGGCTCTGCTTGATAGAAGATTTTGGCCTCTAGGACTCTGGTGGTGTTCAGCACCCCGTAATGGTGTTTAACTGTTATCTTTTGGGAGGATGGAATGACCATGTTTGAGGTCTTTTTGATCAGAGAATTGTTTGGTCGGGACGTGAGAAGTGATGCAGTAGGAAGGATTGATGACGCAGCAGCTCGGTCCCTCATCCCACATTGCACCACTGTGATTTGGGGGGCAGCAAGTTGTTGGTAGGGGTGACTCAGAGGTGATCAGTGAGCAGAGAATGTGACTGAGCCTGTGACTGGGACTTCATGCTTCTGTGGGACTAAATAGAAGAAACTTTCGAGCAGGATAAACACCACCCGTCTTCTCTCCCTCCATGTTAACCAAAGGTCCTGTTCTTGTCATCTTAAATGCTTCCAGAATGCAGTCCCTGAGGCTGGAGCATCACAAGGAAAGACTGATTGTTGATAGTGATTGGGGCAGTCAGATGCTTGTCTTCTGGACCCTTCTTCTGCACCTTTCCCTCTACCCTGTCTGAGACGTGGTCACTCCCCCCATGTCACACATCAGGCCCCCACATTCTTACTGAGGCACACCTCAGCTTTGACAAGGAAATCCACTTCCTATTGAATATTTCAGTCATTATTACCTCTCCAGGTATCTGCATGTTAAAAATTCGTCACTGGCTCAGAAAAGAGCCTATCCTGTTTAAATGAGATGCCAGATATTAACAAGCAGAGGAGAGAAAAGAAAATGCTAGGGGGAGTATCACAAAGGAAATTACAAAGGAGTGTTTTCCCCGCATTTTAATCTTACCTAAAAATGAGTCACTGTGTATGTTTTGTGTGGGGCTCACCCACATCACCACCAAAACCCTATAAATATCTTGTTACTGTATCTCTGACGGGCACCCTCACATGATGCGAAACATCAGTGGTTTTTAGGTACCTGCCTCTTGATCTTTGAAATTGTTGGCAACATAGAAGAAACGGAATGTTAGAGGATTATAGGGTTGTGAAAGCATCTTAGAAACCACGTTTCTGAAATATTGAAAGGTTGGTCCTGGGAATAAAGTTGAGCTCATTTCTGCCTGTATGACAAAAAGCCTTAAGCTATTTGGAGGGGTGCTTTATGCTAAACTATGGTTTTCAAGGTGTATGTCTGCATTCCTCCACTGGTCCAGAGCTATCTGGTTTCAATTCATAGGACGACAGCCTGGCTTCACCTCGTTCCCTCTCGGGGAAGCCAGCACTGGCGTATGGAAACAGCAGTGGTGAGTCCCCAGGCTTTGGTATATAGGTGCTTTCTGATTACTCAAAGAGCAGTACAAGATTATAAAGCAAATCTAATTGTTAGTTACTAAAAACTTGGAAAGATACAAGGCACTTAGAACAAACCCTGCCACAAAATAAACTCTCAATAAGAACTGGTATTATTATTGTTTTTAAAGATTTTATTCATTTATTTGTCTGAGAGAGAGCACGTGCATGTGCGAGCCTAAGCAGGGTGAGTGGCAGTCTGTGGGGGGGGAGGGAGTAGGCTCCCTGCTGAGCAGTAGCCTGGCATGGGACTCAATCCCAAGACCCTGAGATCATGACCTGAGCCCAAGGCAGACGCTTAACCCACTGAGCCACCAGGCATCCCTGGTATTATTATTATTTTTTAAAGATTTTATTTATTTATTTGACAGACAGAAATCACAAGTAGACAGAGAGGCAGACAGAGAGAGAGGAAGAAGCAGGCTTCCCGCTGAGCAGAGAGCCCGATGTGGGGCTCGATCCCAGGACCCTGAGATCATGACTTGAGCTGAAGGCAGAGGCTTTAACCCACTGAGCCACCCAGGCACCCCCATCCCTGGTTTTATTATTATTAACTTAATATACATAAATTCACTGCCTTATGTGCTAAGGAGACTGTGTCCAAGGGGCCAGGCACATCCATATCTGTGGTTGGGCATTTAAAAAAAAAAAACAAAACTTGCTATTTTAGAGCAGTTTCAGGTGTACAGCAAAATGAGCAGAAATGACAGAGGGTTCCCACATACTCTGCACTACCTCCCTGACTATTGATGCTCCATACCAGAGGGGTACACTGGTCACAATTGGCTAATGTACTTTGACACATCATTGCCCCCAAAGTTCCCCACTGGCTTTTCCCTGTGAGACTCATCCTTCCTCTCCCATTCAGGCAGCGTGCTGTAGACCACAATGCTTCAGAAAGTACTCAGTGGAGAGTGAGTTTAGTAGAAAACACATGTCTCCCTCCTCTTACTGCATTAAGACTTCCAGAACCCATTTGAAGTGTTCAGTCCTTCTTGATGCTAGAAATACCCTCTGACACAGAACCTCCGTTATATATAGTCCATGTGCTTCTAGAAAAAGGAGTCCATCTGGTCACCATGCTACCCTTAACGTACCACACGGGGTGTGAAGACTTTTCATTAGGGTCCTTAGTCTCAGGTCTTTCAGTTCTTTTCCCACATATCCCATTGGCCAGCCATTGTTCATTACCTTGCCCTGTCCTCATGGAATGGACGTTTTCTCAGGCGCTGTGGAATCTAACATTTAGCACAGGACTTTCGTAAGGGCCAGAGACATAGGAAGCACTCTGGGAAGTTTACACTAGGGTTTTCATGTCTTTAGAAAATCAATAAGATAAAAAGGACTTGTGGAGGAGGGGGAGTTTTATGTTGTTATTTCCCACCTTAGCATTTCTCCCCTAATTCTTACCTATTATGTGTGAAGCATTGTGGGAGTAGTGGGAATAGTGTTGGTGGAACAGTGTCTAGGGAGTACAGTGGGGCAGTGGGAGAGGTCTGCCTGGAGCTGAAGAGAATTCCATCAGTAGCATTGTTCAGCTTTTCCAGCACTCAGTGATAACAGAAAGCAGATCTATTGAGTTGGTTTTATTACTGTTTAAATTCTCTGTAAAGAATGCACTGCCTTATTGTCTACTCTTAAACCTCCCAGCATCTTTTTAAATGCCACTAGATAGTTGTAACCACATGAAGGATAGAATTCCTTTTATCACAGTGCTTAAGGTCTAGCCATCCTGTCCCTTCTTCCCGAGGCCTTTAGAATCAGACAACTTCCTGCAAGCGTTTCTGTCTTGGCAAGCTTAGGTGAATAACCACAGAAAAGGAAACACAAATTTTAGCCACCTGTCCATCTTCTTTCCCTTTATGCCAATTGGCCACAGTGATGAGTTCATATTGAGTAATAGCATTGGGAAAGACTAGGGGGAAAATCGATTTGGTTCCTTCCAAGTGGATTTAGAATTTTGAAGGCACATTAATAACAAAAAAACAAGAAGATATTTATACAGCATTTTATACAGACCAGAAGCCTAGGTACTACCACCTAGGAAGTTAGCTAGTCAGAGAGGGTAAAAAAACAGCATACCTGTTCTGATTTTGTAATGATTCTACTGTTTATTTTATGATTCATGTCTGAGCTCAGTGACATAAAAATGGATTGCTTCAATATTTCTTGGGAAAATCCAGGTTAGTTTAATAAAGAATTTTGTGAATTTCTTCCTGTTTCTGCTCTTCTGTCTTTTTTTTTTTTTTTGAAAAGTATGATTGTTGATGTCGTTTTACAAAATATATTTGCTGAACACCTAGTATGTGCCTGGCATGGTCTGCATCATGCCAGTTCAACCAGTTAGAATAAAATAATCTGTATGAGTAAACCTGGAATCAGAGAGGTTAAGTGATTTGTCCAATTTACACAGCAAGTTTATGATAAAACTCAATGTGTCTTTTAAAACTACATTTTCATTTCCATTTATTAACTGGTTAAGATAAGAGACATTCCACATATTGAAAGACAAATTAGAGATTAAAAAATAGGAGGGACATTCAGCAGCAAGAAAGACAGCCACCATGAAGTTATTAATACCTGACAGTATTTGGTGGGTGGCGTAGCCATCATCTCGTCCAGTCGTTGACAAGACTGAACCATTAATAGTGAGAAAACAGCAGTTTTGGTGAACTGTTTTGGCTTCTCCACTCAAGTATATCTCAGTGGCCACTTCTAGTTATTTTCTTCGTGAATTTCTTTCCTTTCTTCCTTTCTAGTTTCTCAAAAGTCCTTTAAAACTCAACAAGTATTCAATAGGAAGTATGTTTAAGTGGCAGCTGGTTTCCCTCAAATCTGAGGGATGTCTTATGAGGGATAAAAGTAACATTAGAGGGCACAGAGTAACCGCTTATAATCCCGCAGGATGATAACCTCAAATAACACTGTTAAAATGCAGGTGTTGTACGTGTGTGCATGTGCGTGCCTGACGTGTGTGTTGTGGGTGAGAGAAGATGTATTAAATTTAATAAACCACAGCATTACTTGAAGAGTGGCCCAGATTGTGTCAGGGGCAGGCATGATCTATGTGTGTTGGATGAATTTTAGGCCTGGCTGTGATGTTAGCCAGATGTGTGACCTCTATAAACACCCCCAACCCCATCCCTACACCTCCATCCCTACCCCCTGCCCCATGCTGGCCTCTTTCGGGAAGGAGAAGGGAGGGGATATTGGAGAAGAGAAAGGGAGCATGATCTAATTGTTAGGTGACTTTATGCCATACTGAGCTCTGCACTGCCCCCAAACCAAGTTTGGGAGCATCCTAACATGAGAAAGGTTTAATGCCATCTTCGGAGCCAGGGAACATCGGCCGTGGTCCTACGGAGGGAGCTGGTCAGGAGATACTGGTCAGGAGAACCAAGATGGCTGATCTGCTCCCGCCGGCGACCCAGGAACAGTTAGGAAACAAGGTGTTCAGAGCCGACTCTGTCCTCATTTCACTGCGAGCGCTCCAATTAAATGCTTTCTTACAAATCATAAGATGAGGCTTTGTCATAGTTCAATTTGTTTTTACAGTTAGTAGTAGGCCTGTTACTATAAAGGCTGTTGGGGAAGCTGTCCCACATTCTTAAAATATCTATGTAACACTCCGAGAAAAAATTACTCACGATTGCCACTGTCGTCGACAAGACACTAAAGCTGCCAGAATTAACACTGAGGCAAGCAACAGAGGTTTGATGCAGGAGCCCTGACTTTATTTGTTGCAATCGTGTGGCGGTTTGCCAAGGTATTTTTGACAGGGAACTCGAGGGTTTGCCAGCGTTAAAAACGCCCGGCCTTCCTTCATGGTTTTCCGGAGATGATAAACGGCTGCTGAGGACAGCAGGGAGCACACTAACTAGATAAAGGAAGGAATGAGCGAGAGAGAATATCTCCAGGCCCGGGTGGTGGGCCTGACCCCAGGGTGCCGACTTCCTCCCAGACCCTCACCCCTCCGGTGAACACACGCATGTAAGTGTTGGACACTAGGCATGACCTGATGCCCCTGAGGCAGCGGGTGTCAGCTTTGAGAGCGTCTTGTGTGGCAGGACCCGTCACACCACTCACAGACCACGCAGCTGAGCGGGGTGCCACGTGTGGGCTCCCGGGCTCTTGGTGCTCGCAGGAAACAAGTTCTGCTTGGTGGACAGTGTCACAGGTTACACCTTCGAAATGCTCACAGGGTGTTCTCAACAAACCCCACGGAAGTACATTCTCCTCAGAAATGGGAAGTTTGTTTTTGGAAGATGGTTTCTTAAAGCCTTTGGATGTTGGAAGCAGTGTTAAAGCTTATGTTGAACCAACAAACATTTGTTAACGTAGACTCTGCAAAATAAGAATAATACATGTTCACACGTTTGTAGGTCAGGCCGGTAGAGCAGTGACTTCCTGAGATTTGCTCTCTTCTTCTTCTTCTTTTAAGATTTTATTTATTTATTTGGCAGAGAGAGAGAGAGAGAGAGAGAGAGAGCGCACAAGCAGGGAGCGGCAGGGAGAGGTAGAGGCGGGCTCTCTGCTGAACAGGGAGCCCGATGCGGGACTCGGTCCTGGGACTGTGGGATCATGACCTGAGCTGAAGGCAGAAGCTTAATCGACTGACCCACCCAGGCGCCCCTCACTTATTCCTTGTAACAACGCTATAAAGTGCATAGCATTATTATATATGTTTTGCGGGTGAGAGGAGAACAGAAAACTAAGGCTAAGAAAAGTGCACTTGCCCAAAGTCACCCAGCAAGGAAGTGGCTGGACCCTGGTTCAGGTTCTGGCCACCTGACCCTATGCTCTTTTCTACTTTGTAAAAGAGCCACTGTTAGCACGTACTAGCATGCGTACTGCTGTAAACGCAACAGGGGGTGTTTAATGCCGAGGTATAAACTTAACCAAAAAATAGATGGCATAATGTAAAAAGAAACTGTTCAGTTTTATGGAGGGACATAAAAGATTTTTAAAAATAGAGACATACTGTATTCCTGAAAGACTTCACAATGTCATGATTAAAATTAAGAGTTCTCTCATGCTTTAGATTAATATAGCCTCCAAATGAGCTTAAATGTTAAAAAAAAAGTCCAGAAAAAAATAGAGAAATATATTATTATAACTTAAGGTGGGGATTGGTAGAAGGCATGCCACACAGGTCAAAAATCATATCAGAAAAGCATAGTGGTCTGGGCGCCTGGGTGGCTCCATTGGTTAAGTGTCCAACTCTTGATTTTGGCTCAGATCTTGATTTCATGGTTGTGGGACCGAGCCCCTCATGGGGCTCCATGCTCAGTGGGGAGTCTGCTGGAGATTCTCTTTCTCCCTTTCCATCTCTACCTCCCCGCACTCACACACATAACCCTCTTCCCTGCTCAGCGGGAAGCCTGCTTCTCCCTCTCCCACTCCCCCTGCTTGTATTCCCTCTCTCTCTGTGTCTCTCTCTGTCAAATAAATAAATAAAATCTTAAAAAAATAATAACAATAATATCCAGTATTGGAAAGGATGTGGGGAAAGGAAATCTCCCTAAAGAAAGTGTGGGGAGGAAGGTAAATCATGCAAAATGTCTAGGGAAGGGGATAATTTGCCAATGGGCCATTCAAGCTTAGAAATGGCATTAGTTTAACCTGGCAATTCCTCTCCTAGGTATGTTTATGCAAAGGTAACAATTGGAACTGTGCAAAGATTTTTTTATACTAAATAAAAACTAAAAATTGGAAATAGTCTACACATTTAATCTCAAGAATACAGCTTAAAAATGCTTTTTCGGTCTGGTGAGATAATTGAAGACTCTGTAGCTGCTAAAAAGATACTGTATATTTATTAGCAAGGAATGATGTCTGTATGTGAATGATGGTGAGAAATGCCGATTACAGCATGAAATGCGTAATATGATCCCCCCCTTTTTTTTTTAAAGATTTTATTTATTTATTTGACAGACAGAAATCACAAGTAGACAGAGGCAGGCAGAGAGAGAGGGGGAAGCAGGCTCCCTGCTGAGCAGAGAGCCCGACGTGGGGCTCGATCCCAGAACCCTGAGATCATGACCTGAGCCGAAGACAGAGGCTTTAACCCACTTAGCCACCCAGGCGCCCCTGATCCCCCTTTTTTAATCCCCTTTTTGTACATAAAGAATGTATATCATTATCAAAAGAAGGAAGCTTGGGAGAGTACACACCAAGATGTTAACTGTGGGAAGACTTAGTATTTTTGTTTTGCTTATTTGTATTTATTTTTTTTAACAAAGACTATGGATTGGTTTTATAACACTTTAGAAAATCACTTCTGTTAGGACTGCTGGGTGCAGATCAGTGCTATAGACAAAAGAGGGCTTGTGCCCATTGCTATCCGGCTTTGTGCTACACTCTGCTTAGAGTGGCTGGCATTTCAAGATAAGGCCACAGAAGGAAAGAGACTTACTTATGTGCATAGAGATGAACTCCTAGATCTTAGAAATAATAACCTGCTACCACCCAATTTCCAAGAAATGGAACCTCCTTGCCCAGCTGAAGAGTGGTTCAGGGTCACCAAAGTGAAGCGTGGTTATATCTGCTCTTTGGGGGGAAAATGTCTTAATTTTCCATCAGCTTTCCATTTCAGGTAAGTTTCGCTGTGGTAGTTATCTTTTATTCACAACTGTCTGCCTCCTCCTTTCCCATCGATTGCCCATCCTTAATCACAGCTTCTTCCCTCCATCTTTACAACACAAACACAAACACACAACCATACACCCAATGCCTCCCCTCTCCTTCCACGGATAGATCTATTTATCTATCAAACTGCTTCAGTCTTTTTGGAAACACATGCTGTCTCCCTGAGCAGGAGAGCTTGGAAGTAGGAGTCAGATGAATCTAGTCAGTTGCAGACTATCCACGCCTGTGAGCTAAGGAGATACGAGATTCTGTTGGCTATTATCATTCAGGCACTTTCTTGGTGACAGAGGTCACTTCAAGTAGGGATGTTCTGGGACCTGAATGATGGGACAGCAAAGTGAAACAAGAAGCTGGAGGGGTAGAGTGGCTTGCTTTCCAGGAGACGTGGGTGGAGGCATGGTCTCACTGGGAAAAGCTGCGGAGCCAGATACAAGGCCAAGATAGCCAAGCTAGAAACAAAAGCACAAATTAGCCAGCCGGCACAGTCATGTCCGAATACCATGTCCATAATTTATGTCTCCTCACACCCCAAGATGCCTAATGATTGAATTCTAAATGACACCGAGAAGGCACCTTTGTGGATATGAACAAAATGGGCTTTTGAAAACATGCCAGGACCACAAACTCCTGAGAAAAAACAACACATGGAAATTTTTTTAAAAGGGGGGGAAAAAGCAATTTGGCATCAATTCATAGAGAATGGGATTAGATTTAATTAAAGGGAGGGAACCTCCAACTCCATCTGGTTCTCTCCACATCAGCACTAGGGAAGGATATTAGAGCAAGAGCTAAGGGATTATTTCTTGGCTTTCAAGGATTTCCTCCTCAGGGATCAAATACAAAAATCCAAACCAACCTTTGGTTCAGAAATGGTAAGCCGGACACTGTTGGCTTTCTGACTGTTCATGTTTTCTTGAGTCACCTCCGTAGTGGAGTGACCAGCTCTTGGTATCTTCTTGGAAATATACGATTGTTCTGTTTTTTTGCAGTGACAATGAATCCTGAAACTGAATGGTGCTAATGTTTTCCAAGAGAAGCGGCCCCAGAGGGAGCTTGCTAGCCTGCCAACAGAGGATGAAGAGGATGCAAATTTAATTAATTTCAAATCAACATAGACACAAGAACCTTTTGCTGTTTCTTCCAACGCCCACACTTCCTAATGATGGCATCACCTGTACTTGGAAGAATGCACAATTGAGCAGCACTAGGAAGAAGCTTGGCTGCCGTCCATGCTAGCTGCTGAGGGAGGAGGAACCACATGGTATCCCCCTCTCATCAGGGCCTCTTCCCTCCCATCCACCCGCCTCTCACTGTCTGTACTCACTCTGGCCATGCTCTCTAGGTCTTACCTTTCTGCTTCACTCCTCGGAGTTTAAATCAGGAAGCTGTTTTATATATGGCTTCCTTCTGGGTCACCTTGTTACCGAATTAGCTCTGGATAATTTCCTCTGATTAGTCAAGTCGTCTGATAGGTCATCTGCGTTCAGCAGGAACTTTCCTCAAGGCGAGTTACATCATGGGAGAGACAGAAGACAAAGCAAGTGGTTCACTGTATACATCATCCCAGGGGCTTGGTAAGCTCACCTACCTGCCCAGAAGACGTACGGAGAGAGTCTGCCATCCTGATGCTGTTTGGTGCCTTGTGGACTCTGAGTTGGCCGGACCCTTTGGGACCTTCTCTGAGGAATTGGAATCTTCAGTGAGAGAGCAAAGTGATTTCCTTCTCAGCTAAAATCACCTGTCTGTTCACATTTTCCCCAGACCTCATTCTTGCTCTCAGCACACCTCCCTTGCCTATGGTATGTGAATAGGACATGTACACAGGGGATCAGCTGTCAACCTTCTTTGTTCTTGAGATCCTTAAGGTCATTTGAAACAAACAGAATAGGAATAGGAAATACCTGTGTCTGTGGTAGATATCACTCAGTGTACTTTCCTATCAGGCTGGGACAAGCCTCGTGTCCTCCTCTACAAAGCTCTCCCAGAGGCCACAATCAGTCCATTGGAGAGGACATTCTCTGCCATATTTGTTGACACCCTTTACAAGAAGCAGTGGTGCAGTAGGGTCTGCTTATCATTCCCATTCACGTAAAATCATTCCTCATTTAATCCTTAATTTTCTACTTTAAAGCAATCTAGCAAGTTGGGAGTCCTCAGATCTTCTACACACCTGATATTTTATTCTAGGAAAGAAGAATGAAAACTTTATTTATTTTATTCTCTACATATAAACTGAGGGGAGATGAGGTTCACCAAACATTTGCTGCCGAATTTGGGGTCTTGCGTTTGAAAGGCCGCCTTAATGCGTAACAACAACGGCCCCTCTCCCTCCTTTTGGAATCCCTCTGGCATGCTCACCTTTGGGACTGTGCCCATACTTTTAAAGGCAGAGCTCCAAAGCTAGGGAGATCTTTCCACACAATGAAAGAAAACTATCTGGTTGTGTTTAACCACAGCTAATTCTGCTATCCTGAGACTTCATACAGCTTTGGCAAAAGACAGTCTTCGTGGTATATAATTTCAAGAGATTTATCTGTCATATTCTCGTTAGTACATCCTAATACGGCATTTTTGTTTTCACTTCTGTTATGTACATTCATATTCAACTTGTGGTCCACAGTGACTCCCAGATACTTATGCCAAAATTGCCATTTTCTGAATCATCGCTTCAGCCTATTTTGTTAATTTTGTTCCTTCTCAACATTTTGACTCTCAGAAGACTCTCTGATTGCTTCTTTCTCTCTCTAAGTATCCAAGATTTGGGGGGAACACTGAGCCCTGTCAATTTTGTCCAAGACCATCCAATAATGCGACTTTAGAAGTTCAGAGAACTATAAGAGGACTTGGAATCTCATTTTGATGAAGCAATATTTTACGATACAATAAAAATACTCTCATTTGGTATTTAAAATCGTTTCAAATTCCAGAAGCAAGCTTCAGCCCTATGCCTTTCAATTTATCTCTGAAAAATGTACTAACTTCTGTAATTGCACAGTATACAAGCATTTTTTTTAAAGGTTTTTTTTTTTTTTTCTGGCAAGATATAGGAACCAAAGCAGTGAAGGGTCAATCCTAGCCTCCTGTATCTATTAATTACTGTTCAATCAATAGGTGTCAATATTTATGATAATTTTAAGAATTGTTTTAAACTCAAAGTTAATTTTATGTTTCAGATTATTGTCTATAAACAGCTAACTAATTTTCCCTTAATTGGGTAGCCAATCAGAACAAAATCTATTGGGGATATTTTAAAGATATGTAAGTTTCACTGCATTTTTGTACATTTTAAGCAAACCAGGTTAATAATGTTGTCAAGTCGAACTTCTCAGGAAACTTGTTTTAATAAATATGTAAGGATATCAACCAGCTACTCTTACCGCAATGATGTGACTCCTCTTTCTGGCGGGCTCATTGTTATCCAGACACAGGCATATAGCAGGGATCAAACTTCAGAGCCATGGTGGGGTGGGGGAGGGGAGGCAAACGCCTCTAGCAGTGTAAATGCATGCTTTAAAAATGCTTTTGTCTATTTTTAAATTTTGGTTGTTTATCAGTTTGCACCATGTCTGGAAGGAGGCTCCCATGATGAGTAAACAGAAAATATAGACTTTAGTTTCAATTCAATTAATACAAATTCTGAATGTACTGGAGTGATAAGACACAGTTACATACTAGGAAGACACTGCTGAAATTCTCATTGTGGGGAAAACATTGACATTTTAGGCTGAATTAAATTTACACATGCTATGTTTTCACACTCGGAAGATACTCAGGATGAATCTCGGGCTTCCATTTAACAGGGACAACAGGCAGGCCAGAACAGCTTCACGCGTAGATGTCATTTCTTCAATCTTAAGGTAACCAGGAGAGTCATGGTAAATAGCGTGCAATGAAATTAGTCAGATTGGTTATTAATAATTGTAACTGTGATGAATAATTGCATCATCCAAACAATGAATCCTAAATTTGTTTGAGCAGTTCTTTGACATTACCTTGGCACTCTCTTGGTTACTAAGATCTTATTTTCCTCTTAGTCCTTTTGGGAGTGGCTATTTGTAGATACGCAGCGGGTTTTCTTGATTTCTTTTGGGTTTTGCCCTACTACCTTTTCTCAAAAAAAAAAATGTCATATTCACAGGATAGTGATCCATTCAGTTATATAAAACTTTTTCAAATCAATTCCATAGATGCTCTAAGCTCTTTTTGAAATATTTTAAGAAGTTAATTTCTTTTTTTTTTTTAAGATTTTTTTTAGTTATATATTTGACACAGAGAGAGACAGCGAGAGAGGGAGCACAAGCAGGGGGAGTGAGAGAGAGAGAAGCAGGCTTCCCGCTGAGCAGGGAGCCCGATGCAGGACTCGGTCCAGGGTCCAGGGATCTTGACCTGAACCCAAAGGCAGACAGTTAACGACTGAGCCACCCAGGTGCCCCAAGAAGTTAAATTTCTAAACCAAAGTACATCCAATAACATGGAGACTTTTATTTCCATGCTGTATAAGTTTAGAAATACAACACTGAGCTATTTAAGACAAGCAAAGGTGACTGGATTCTCTTCCACTGGACTTCAAGTGTGGAGTGCGCAGGTAACCATATTCCTCACTTCCGATCACAGCATCATCACTGGCCTTTAGTATTTCATAAATAAGTAATTGGACCTTTTACAAAAAGCACGATCTTCACATTTTTCACTTTTTTGGTCTGCATGGCAAGAATTAAATGAATGACACATAGAAACTACAAATAGTAAGAAACATTTTTTTCAGTGTAAAGATCAGTGGAAAGTAATCACCATTTTACTCTGACTTAGGTAAAGCCCCTGAAATTATATATAACATCACAAACTTAGGAAAACTCTGAGTGTTTAATAAATGTCAGCTTCCAGAAAAAGCAGCAATTGTAGTTTTCCAACAAGTTAAAAATAATCTGGTAGGTCATTGGTAATTTAGCATGTACATGTCTTGTTTTAAAAGTTAAGTGAAAATAATGCAAAAAAAAAATCCCTACCTTATTAGACTCTCTCATTTTTCAAGCAGTATAAAGTATTTTCTCAGAAAGTCAGTAAGATCATCAGATGTTGTATTTACCATTGGGCTTCAGTGTAGAAATTCTACCTTGGAAGCCTCATGTAAGAAATCATCACTGATTAGAATTTATTTGCAAAACTACTGAAGTGGTTTGTTTTTTTTTTTTTAAGATTTTATTTATTTATTGTTAGGGAGAGAGAGAACACAAGCAGGCAGAGTGCAGGCAGAGGTAGAGAGGGAAGCAGGCTCCTCGTTGAGCAAGGAGCCTGATGCAGGATTCGAACCCAGGACCCTGGGATCACGACCTGAGCCAAAGGCAGCCGCTTAACCCACTGAACCATCCAGGCATCCCTAAATATGTTTTGTTTGTTTGTTTGTTTTTCTTTTTGTTTGATTATTTTTAGAGAGAGAAGGGAGCGGGGAGGGACAGAAGGAGAGGGAGAGAGAGAACCCCAAGCAGGCTCCACACCCAGCACGGAGCCCAACATGGGGTTTGGCCCCCATGACCCTGAGCTCATGACCTGAGCCAAAGTCAAGAGTTGGTGGCTTAACGGACTGAGCCACTCAGGTGCCCCACAACTACTAAAGTTTTAACACTGATGAAAGGTTTTAGGGTTTTTTTCCCCTTGTCTTGCATGCTGAGAATAATATATATAATATTATTTTTCCTTTATAGCTTATAGCTTTAGAAATGCCAGCTATATATTATATATGTATAAATTGCTCTATTCTCAGCTGCATGATTTTTGATTAAAAAAATTATTAAGTCCATACCTGTTTGTATGCTACATTCATCAATCAGCAGTGATAGAATTAAAAGCATTTCTAAATTCAGTTGAAAAATAAAGTGCTATAAGATAGGAATAAAAAATATCTTTAACATTAGTTTCTATGTAATTAATGTATATTAACATTTTAAATTAATGTTTATTTGAAGGTAAGGTATTTGTTTACTAAAATGTTGTTGACTGAGGGTAAAGAGGTGAATTAAACATCTTTTTAAAGGATAAATCTTTTAATTTCTGTGGCTATGAAAAAGAAAAAATTTTACCTTTGATACTTATGCTCTTTTGATCTATATACCTCTTTAAATAAATGAAGCAATGCCAATTTTAAAAGTTCTTATAGAACTGAACCTTTTTTACACAAAATTATCTACCCTAAAATTAATTGGATTTTCTACATATCTAAAAGATACTATAACACATTGTCTTCTTTTCTTTGCAAAATATTTTTAAATTGAAAAATGAAATTTTAATTGTCTATGGAATATAATTTTTAAACATTTTTTAAGTAAAAATAGGAAAATCTCAGAGCTAAAGCCTTCTCTTTGTCCTGATTACTCACTTTTTTGTCATGTCTTTAATTCTAATTTCATTTTCTACACGTTGACATTATAATAGTTAGAGCAAGGCTGACAGGCAGGTTCACCACACACAGATCCTACGAAGACACCTGTGAATAAGGATGTGTTCTTGCAGGTCACAAAAACTAGTCAGCACCTTGACAAACAACAAGCAGAAAGATCCCTCCTCCAGGCCCCAGCTGAAGTAAAACCTGGTCGTTTAGAGCAACATTATACCCCTAGGGTCTGTGGCAATGGGTATTTCCTTTCTATTTCAACCAGAACGACTGAAGGACTGAAGTGTTGGGACAGATCAGCCTTGAGATGTCTTGGACCCAAAGAGCAGAGAGTCCCACAACATTAGGGAAATGATACTAAGAGAGAACAATAATACTAACTGTACCTAGCATCCATTGTGTGTCTCAGTTAGGAATTAAGTTCAGCTTCCAAGAGTAGACACACGAAATACAGTTGTTTTAAGCAAGGTCTTTTCTTCTCCCACATGAAAGAGCACAAAGGTAAGCTGGTGTGGTAACTCCACGGTCACCTGAGACCTGGGTCCCTTCTCAGTCTCCCACCTCCGTCAGTGCAGAGCTCCAGTCGACCAGGTGGCCACATGATGTAAACTCTCCAGCATCATGTTCACAAGGAGGAGAGAAAGGCAACGAGCCCAGGGGTGAGTCACTTAAAAGAGCTTTCCTGCTGGCGCATTGAGACACCTCAGCCTTATCCCATTAGCCAACCTATCTGCCAGGCCACCGGGAACAGTAGTCTCCGGGGTTGGCACATTAGCATATCCAACAAGGTTCTGTTTCACAAAGCACTAAGAGAATATTGGATATCTATAGAGGCAGTAGTCCAGGCCAGAAGGGGCGAAGCATTTAATCATGTAGCATCTCATTTTAATCCTCACCGTATACTTTGAAGATTGGCTTAGAGAACTCATCAGCTTGTCCCATGTCTTCCCAACTGCAGAGCACATGCTTTAAACTACTACACTAACCCGCCTGTCCAGTAATAACCAGTAGGAGAATGTTTAAGAAGGTGTTGGTCATTGTCAAGGAGGCCCATGGGTGGGCACGGTCAGATGAGAAGTAACGGAAGCTGCCAGCTGGTGGGGAAGGAAGGGCGCCACACAGTGCCAGTGGAAATGGTGTATCAGGCTGAGAAAAAGAAGCCCGGGCTTGGAATAAAGTGGGTAAGGGGAAAAAACCTAGTTTCTGGATCTAGGTTCTGGTAAGGATTTGGTCACTGAGTGAAAAAATAAAATCCCATTTACTGGAGCTGAAGTCAGTAGGGTAGTGGTTGTCCTCTTCAGGGTTGCGATAGAGAGCCATGCCCAGTTACTCTCAAATACAGGGGGTTAGTGCGATCGCGTGTAAATGTAGAGTTGCTTGAAAGATCACCTCTTCAACAGCCATAATCGCTGTGGCTTTCAGAACCAAACCTGGCAGGTCCATAGCCCTTGTGTAAAAGAGGAAGAACAGCAATGTTTGAGATTCGCCCTGACCTCAGAGTCCCACCTCCAGAAGCAGTCATACTTTGCAAAAGAGAAAAATCTGATTGAATTGGCATTTTGCCCATGTATTGCTGCCTAACTACCTTAGAACTGAGTGGCTTAAACCAAAACCAAACCAAAATAACAACAACAAAACAAAGCCAAAAAAATCAGAAGCTTAACCCAGCAACAATCATTTATTTTGTTCGTGAGTCTCCAATTTGGGTGGGGGTTCGTTGGGAGTGGCTCCTCTCTGTTCCACATGGCATCAGCTGGGCGACTGAAAATTGGGGCTGGGGGATCTGCCTTCAGATGGCTCACTCCCATGGCTGGTAAGCTGGTGTCTTTATCGGCTGTTTGATTGGAACCCAGCCAGGCCTGTGGGCCCGGGGCCTTGGTTCCTACTACATAGTCCTCTCCATGGCTGTCATGCAGCATGGTAGCTGGGTTTCAAGAGCAAATATCCCAAGAGAACAAAGTGGAATGACGTGGCATTTTATAAGCTAGACTCAGAAGTCACATATCGTCACTTCCTCCATCCCCTGTCATTTGAAACAGTCACAAAGTTCAAGGGCAAGAAGACATAAATGCTACCCTTCAGTGTCAAGAGCAAGTGGGATAGGAGATATGTTATAGGCATTTTGGAAAACATCATCTGCCAAACTTGGTGTGGACCCATGCTATGGCTGTCTTGACTTAGACATACATCCCAGTAATTTTGGTAGGTTTCACCACCTACATGAGGCCTGACATAACAGAACAGGCCATGGGGGAGCAGACACAAAGAAACTTATACCTATTCTCAGTACATAAGGTTATAATGGGAACAGATTCGACTGTGAGCACCTTGAGGATGGGGATTAAAAAGCATTAGTCATCTCTGTATCCTGAACAGTGCTTGGCCCTAGGAAATGCTCAATAACCATGGGAAAACCCATCACCTACGAAACTAAGAGTCACTGTACAGCCCTTACTCAGTACTACATCAGTCTTTACCATCAGTGACAATAGAACCCAAATAGAGAATTGTTTATTGTCCATTATCATTTTTACCCAAGTTTCCAGTTCCACCGTGTTTCCCTCACCTTCCAGCTAATCGATTCTGATGCCGTTTCTTTTTATTTGACAGAGAGAGATCACAAGTAGGCAGAGAGTCAGGCAGAGAGAGAGAGAGGAGGAAGCATGCTCCCCACCGAGCAGAGCGCCCAATGCGGGACTCGATCCCAGGACCCCAAGATCATGACCTGAGCCGCACTGAGCCACCCAGGCGCCCTCTGAAGCCATTTTTAATCATTATTCGAAATTGTCCTCTTGTGTGTGCTTTTTGTTTTTAGTTGTCTTAAATCCAATCTGGAAGGTGGCAGAGAACGATCGTAATTGAACTAACAAGCAAGTGGAGGTGGAGGAGAAAAGTTGGCCCCAGTTTGGAGGGGAAGGAACACAAGGGGGGGGAGCCCAGCAAACCACTGAAATCCTCTCAGCAGCTCTTTCTACTCAGCTCTGGGCTCCCCTCCTTTGCTCTCTAGAATGTGCATGGAGAAAGGAAATACAAGTTTTATTAATAACAAGAGTCAATGATCTATTTTCGGTGATGACACAAGCAAGATACTGACTGTTTCTTCCTTGGATAGGAAGACAGATGAACAAAATAAAAGGTGCTGTAAATTCTTCTTGAAAGTTCTCCAGCCAGCACTAAATGTAGATGAAGCCAACCAAGCCAGCTAATGGGGCAAAATGGTGAACTATGGGACCCATGTTATTCTCACTGCCATGAATCTGTACAGAAATTCCTCCATCTTGTTACATGCAGTGACCAATGACTTTTTATCTCATGTGAATGTGCCTTTCTGTTTGTAATCCACCCCTGTTCATTACAGATGCCTCCATCCTTCCTCTTTGCTTATAGTGCCCAATACTCTACCTTCAGGGACCAGGGATAGATACATCTGTGGAAACACCCAAATGAATTAATGTTAGGATTTGTGTTCTCAGTAGGGCTGGAACACGAACAAGGGGAACACAGTAGGCTGGGGAAGGAGGTGGGGAGTATGTGAGGAAAAGCTCTTGGGGACTCTCTGATTCAACAGATGAAACCAACATTAGTTGTGAAGACCAAAGGGTAGGATAGGAATCAAAATCTGGAACACAAAACTGAGGCAGGAGTTAGAAGCAGACTAGAAAGGGTTGGGAGTGAGAAGGGTGAGGAGAGTTCTGGGTGATTTCCACAATGGAGCTGAGCTGTCCAGAGTCTGCTTTCATTGTCCACTGGATGCACAGAAAATGGTGCTCAGCCTGGCTTCATGCTGGAAGGGCAGAAAGGACATAGATAATAATACCTTCTCTATAACAGAGTTGCGCCTCCTCCCTATTAAGTTGAGAAATTCAGTTCTAGAGGGAAAGCATGACTATTAAACCCTGGGCTAGGATTCATGGTCTCACAGCACTGGGACTCATACCCTGACTCCTATTAGAGCTCTGAGAGTGGTGGGAGCTAACTGAATTGTCTGAGAAGGGGCAGACCACCTACATCTCTGGTCAAACCCAGAGCAGGTGACACGAGGTGTGGACAGGACAAAGCCCAACATTTTCTTTTGAATAAATTTTACAATTTATCCTAAATAAATACAATTCTAATTTTCCGCCTTCACATGTAATGTTGCTGTGTTTGTTTAAACAAGACTCTTGATTCCATGAGAAAATTTCCAACTCAAAATACCTCAGCTCAAAAGAGACATATGGGCTCAAGTAACCAAACCGGGCAGAGACAGGAAGTTGTTTCTCTCAGAGACAAGCAGAAGGAGGTTCATCTACAGCAAGGGGCAGCCAGACCAGGTACTCAAACACAGTAAGGATTCTTCAGTGTTTCTGTCTTTCCTTTATTGTCTGAAACAACTTTCTCCACGGGGCTATAACTATTGAGCTAGTAGCTCCAGGAAGCTCATCTTTCTGTCTTTCCCACCAAAGTAGAAGGGAATCTCTTTCCTTTACCCAATGAAGAAAAGTCCCCCAGAATGACTTTTATGCCTAACCCCGCGAAAATGGTATTGGGACTGACGGGGTTGACATTTCTCTGCACTGTCACAGGTTGAAATGTGTGTGTCCGTGTGTGCATGTGTCAGGTACACACATTAGTTGGTTGGTGGGGTGGGTAGTTCATTAGTTCATTAGTTGGTTGTTTGGTTGGTTGAAGAGGATTCATGATGAAGTAGCTTCTAAAGGGAATCAGAGTGTTATGACCAGATGCAGGGTATTTGGGACCAGCCACGCATACAGATACCCCCACCCACTACACGTGCTCTTCTTTCCCATTCTCCTTACTTATCCACATGCAGAGTCAGAAGTCTAGAGTGGGGGGGCGCCTGGGTGACTCAGTGGGTTAAAGCCTCTGCCTTAGGCTTAGGTTGTGATCCTAGCGTCTTGGGATCGAGCCCAGCGTCGGGTTTTCTGCTCAGCAGCGATCCCTCTTCCTCCTCTTTCTGCCTACCTCTCTGCCTACTTGTGATCTCTGTCTGTTAAATAAATAAAAAAAAGAAAAGAAAAGAAAAGAAGAAGAAGTCCAGAGTGGACCAGGTTCTCAGGATGGCGGATCTATCGATGCTTTTCATTTCCTCCTTTGTACATTTTTAGTATTTTTCTAAATGTGCTATAGTAAATGTGTATTGCCTTTGTAATTTATGTTACAAAAAACAGAGTGGGTAAGTTTCCATTAACCGAGGCAGAATATTAAGAACTCAGACAGGAAAATCCAATAATATTTTTACCATATATCTTGTGAACCTTAGTTGCAAAGCTAATTAATATATTTAGGTGTATATGACCAGGACTACTTTTTGTGGGAAAGAGAAGGGGTTCCAAATGGGGGTTGGTTAGAAGCCCTGAAAGCCTTGCTCCACAGTGGGGAATGTCTTGTGTTTTTCCTACGTGCGTTCCTGTATCCCAGGGTGAACATGGACACGCTTCATGCATTTCTCTTCAGGGCCTATGGCAGAATCAGGGTGCCTTTGGAGATTGCATTTACCTTGTAGGCTGTGTCTCCATTGAGGACAGGAGCAGAAGATCCTCAGGCGGTTGTCAAGATCCCAAGAAGCTGAATGAGAACAAGCCAACATTAGAAAGACTTTCTCTCCCCAGGATGCCTAATGTCTAATCACTTAAGGCTCTTTTTTTTAAAAACTATAAGAATCATTAAATATTAAAGAATATTTTGAATACAGAGTAAAAATATCCTCCATTTAAAATTCTCTCCATTGTACACATCTCCCTTGCCACAGTTTCTACAATTAACACAGACACTTTTCATAGAGTAAAAAAATTAGTGAAAATAAAGTGCAATTAAAATACCCCCCCCCCATCAAATTCATTCTTAACTCCACGAGCCTAGCAAGGCGATTTGTACTCTCCACCAGCTCATTCCAAGAAAAGCAATGTGAGGGACGCCTGGGTGGCTCAGTGGGTTAAAGCCTCTGCCTTTGGCTCAGGTCATGATCCCAGGGTCCTGGGATCGAGCCCTGAATCAGGCTCTCTGCTCAGCAGGGAGCCTGCATCTCCCCCCCCCCACACCTCTCCCTAATTGTGATCTCTGTCTGTCAAATAAATAAATAAAATCTTAAAAAAAAAAAAAAAAAAGGAAAGACAATGTGAGAAGAAGCCTGAGGATGAACCCTGATGAGGCTCACGGGGGCCACTCCTCAAGCCCCCTGAGGGAGCGTGCTTTCCCGAGGAGAGCAGTAACATTCCCAGCTGTTATCGGGGGCTTTAAGGGGGTCCACAGCAAAGGGAGCCAGTCAGAAATCCTGGAATGAAAATACGTGAAGGCTTCCCTAAAGATGCCACTGGGATCCATTCATTCTGCAAATATTTATTGTTTATACTCACTCTGCTCCAGGTAATAAAGATACAGAGGAGAGGTGGGATAGCGTGAGAAGCCCCCAGCCTCTGGAGCCAGACTGGCTAGGTTTAAATGCTGGCTCCAAAAGGGGAATCCTCCTATACTGTCAGTGGGAATGCAAGCTGGTGTAGCCACTCTGGAAAACAGCATGGAGGTTCCTCAAAAAGTTGAAAATAGAGCTACTTTACGACACAGCAATCACACTACTGGGTATTTACCCTAAAGATACAAATGTGGGGATCTGAAGGGGCACATGTACCCGAATGTTTATAGCAGCAATGTCCACAATAGCCAAACTATGGAAAGAGCCTAGATGTCCATCAACAGATGAGTGGATAAAGAAGATGGGGTATATATACACAATGGAATACTATGCAGCCATCAAAAAAACCCCAAATCTTGCCATTTGCAATGATATGGATGGAACTAGAGGGTATGATGCTAAGCAAAATAAGTCAATCAGAGAAAGACAATTAACATATGATCTCTCTGATACAAGGGATTTGAGAGACAGGGTGGAGGGTCATGGAGAGTAGGAAGGGAAAAAATGAAACAAGATGGGATCAGGAGGGAGACAAACCACAAGAGACTCTTAATCTCATGAAACAAACAGGATTGCTGGGGGGTGGGGGGCAAGGATAGGGTGGCTGGTTTATGGACATTGGGGAGGGTATGTGCTATGGTGCGTGCTGTGAAATGTGTAAGCCTGATGACTCACAGACCTGTACCCCTGGGGCAAATAACACATTATATGTCAATAAAAATAAATAAATAAATAAATAAAAATAAATGCTGGCTCCATGCTTCAGGTTACCTAACGCTCTGTGCCCTACCTGCCACATAAAATTTTCTGAAAAAACCCACATGAATTAATCCATGTGAACGCTCTGAACAGCAAGTGCCCAGTGTGTAGTAAGGATTGGAGAGCACTGGTGGTTACTCTTGTCATCTCTGCCCTTAAAGACATCACAGTCCCGAGGCTGAAATGGCACAGACTGTAAGTCTGTGGAACAAGAGGAAGGACCTGCCAGGCTCAGTGGGTAAGATGCAGAGTTGTTGAGAGGCTCCCCTGCTGAACAGCTGGTAGGAAATTACACTGCCCAGGACTCTGGCCCCAGCACAATTTTGAAGGTCTTTGGGTCACAGAGGGCACAGTCCCCTAGCGAGAGTCATTCCAACTGGGAATGATGGCATGATGATGATGACGATGATGAAGACTTTTATTGAGCACTTACTTGGTGACAGATACCCTTCTACTTGTTCCTTGTGAACGAGCTTGCTTAACTCCCCAGGTAAGTATATTATTATCCCCATTCTATTTTCAATTTTTATTTATTTATTTATTTATCTATGCGGGGGGAGGGGCAGAGGGCGAGAGAGAATCTCACGTAGACTCTGCACTGAGTGGGGAGCCTGATGCAGGGCTCGATCTCACAACCCTGAGATCCCAACCTGAGCCTAAACCAAGAGACAGACGCCTAACCAGCTGAGCCACCCAGGCGCCCCTATGATCCCCATTTACAGAGAGATGAGGTAACTTGCTCAGGGCACACAGGTGGTATGCGGTAGAGCTGGGATTTGAACCCAGCTAGTCTGTTTCCAAAAACAGCCTGCGTGTTACCAGGCTCACTGTGCAGATGTGCCATTTTCAGGGACTGGGAAGGAATTGTGTGAAGGGTGACCCTGGATGGCATTTTGTCCACTTATTTGAGTATCATTCATGTGTTCTTTCAACTGACGTTTCCTGAGCCCCTTATCGTATGATCTCTCTGATACGAGGAATTTAAGAGGGAGGGTGGGAGGTCATGGGGGCTAGGGAGGGAAGAAATGAAACAAGATGGGATCAAGAGGGAGACAAACCATAAGAGACTCTTAATCTCATGAAACAGACTGAGAGTTGCTGGCGGGGTGGGGGCAGGGATAGGGTGGCTGGGTGATGGACATTGGGGAGGGTATATGCTATGGTGAGGGCATAGCATATAAGTAGGGCACAGTGGGACCTGTTAGGTGCAGAAAGAAGCCAGGATCCTCCCACTAAGCTGTTTCGGGAGATAAGGTTTGTGCCCAAATGCAGAGTGACAAGTTCCTGGGGAGGAGCAGATACAGGGCTCAGAGACACAAAGAGAAAGGATGACTGGGTTGGGAACAGCAGGCTGAACCTGAAGGAGGAAGCTGAATTGGAGCAAGGCCTTAAAGGACAGAGGGTTGGGACAAATGGTCATTCAAGAAAATGGCATTCCAGTTTCTAAGGAAGAGCAGGAGGAAAGGCAGGGCATCGGGGGAACATAGCACAGCACAATTTGCCCGAAGCATGCAGGGCGTGTGAGGGAGAGCGGCAGGTGAGGAAGGAGGCACAGGGAAGCCAGGGCCTTGAACTCTGGTTTAGGAAGTTGAATTTCATTTAGCGGGAATCAGGAGCTCTTGAAGACCTTAGGGAATGAGGGCATGATGCCCAGCACTGGGATTTGGAAGACTGATTCTCACATGTGGAGGGTGAGTTTCAGGGAGAGAAGCAACCTATTAGGAAATGAGGGTAGCAGCAGAGGGAATTAAGAAAAGAGGAGAAAAGAAATAGGAAGGACTCCCCAGATAAGATCAGGTCACACTGCCCACCCTCCTTTGGCTGCTTAAAAACCTTCAGATGGCTTCCCATTGATTTTCCAATGAGCTCAAAGTCCTTAATATGGTCTGAACACTACCTTTGCCTCTTGGATCCCCCATGGTTCCCAGTGCTTCAGCCAACAGCCTTCTTTTAACTCACTGAATACACTGTGGTCTTCTTTCCTTGGACTTTCTCACGAGCTCTTTCCTCTGACTAAAATGCACCTCTGCCACCCCACACCTCTCCCTACTCTTTGTCTCGGCAGGTCCATCCATCCTTCAGATTTGAGCTTAGTCAAAGCCTTCCCTGCCCCCACTGTGTGTTCTCACTACCCTTTCTTTGTAGCATGCGCCGCCATTGCAGTTTTACATTTGTTTGTGTGACTCTTCAACAGATGCCTGTCTTCATTACAAGTTTCGTGAGAACCGGGGGCACATGGGTGGCTCAGCCGGTTAAGCATCTGCCTTCAGCTCAGGTCATGATCGCAGGGTCCTGGGATGAGCCCCACGTGGGGCTCCCTCCTCAGCGGGGAGTCTGCCTCTCCCTCTCCCACCTCCCTGCTTGTGTTCCCTCTCTCCCTATCTCTTTCTCCATTGAATAAATAAATAAAATCTTAAAAAAAAAAGAAAAAGGTTTCATGAGAACAGATAAATCCCTGCCCTTGACTGCAAACATGCAACAGGTATCTGCTTGGCCTATTCTTGTACCCCCAGCACCAATCAACTCTTGAGCTACCCGCCCTCAAAATGTTACATCAATGAATGCAACATCTGTAGTATTTGGTAACTGACTGAATAACAGAAGTGAAAACTAACACAGGCTTTGGACCCCTAGTGGCAGGAAACGTGGTGTTGCCATTTGCTGTAATAGAAAACATAAGAGGAACCGTTTTTCAGGTTTTGTTTTCCAGACTATGAATCTGGCATCACACAAATGGATTTGGGGGTGCCCGCAGGTCGTCAGTTTGTCCAGCAGGCCGTAGCAAATTTAACAGTACAATTGAAGGGGAGTGTTACAGCTGGAGAAAAAAAGCGTGACGAGTTTGTGGGCACATTCATGAGAGTTACTTGCTTGCACGCAGCAGAAAATCCAAAAAAAGAGAGGCTTAAATTTGCAAGGGCTTATTGTCTCACCTAAAAGAAGTTTAGAGGTAGGAAGTCCAGGACTGATACGGTGGCTAGATCATGCTCTCTATCTTTCTGTGTCATTGTTCTTAGTATGTGGGTTCTATCCTTGAAGCTGCTTTTGGCCCCTGATGGCTGCTGGAGCGCTGGTCATCAAGCCTGTCCTGCTGACAAGAAAGAAGAAGAGGGAAGATGACATGCGCTCCCCGGAAAGCCCGATGCACTTATGTCTCATTGACCCAAACCTTTAGGAAAGCAGGATGTCCTGCCTTAAGTAACATTAGAAAATGTAGTCCTTTTGGTGGGTGCATTGCTACCTTGAAGAAAGTCAGGGGTTCTCCTGAGAATAAGGTATGTCGGATGGGCAATGGCTGATTCTACCATCAGGAAGCCAGAGCCTAGATGTGAGGGGTGAGGTCATGAGAGAAATCTGCATTTTCATAATGTTCATCCAGCTGGGATGAATGAGTGTCCAGGGATGGGTACATGAAATTTTAGAGAAGCAAGGAATTTCAGTAATCTCCTGGTGCAATCCCTGCATTTTGCTGATGAGGAGACTTGACCCGTAAAAACAGAGAGCTTTGGCCAATGTCACACAGCAGGTGGGTGGCAGAGCTGGGGCCAGAAGCAGAGTCCCTGGATGAAGTGAGGAAACAGACTGGTGGGAGAGTTTATAGCAGCCCCAGATGAACATACTGGAATAAGGAGTCATGTCATGCAACATTACAGTGAATCAGAGGGGACGCTGGCACAGAACGGTCTTGGGTTTGAATCCCAGCTGAGTGAGCTCGGAGGAGTTACTCAGCTTCTCGGAACCGCAGTTCCTCTTCGACGTAATGGGGCTGACGGCACGGAGTAGGCACGTTATCCCTGGTGCTCATCCTTATCGTTATTATTAGAAAGAAACAAACATCTTTAGAATAACTAAATGAATCAGTGAACAAACAAAACATGAATGGATGAAATGACAATAGACAGCTATGGCTGTTTGCTTGCTGAGAGCTTTCGAGCCGGGTAGCTCATTTCTATGTCCTCGCATTCAGTTCTATCGCTGTAGCTCCCCGCATGCGCCCTACGAAGCATCTGGCTTCCTCCGACTCCCGCTGGTCGGCCTGCCAGACCATGCTTTCTCCTCTGTGATACCTGTGCCCCCTCTAAACATACCGGTTCTATAAAAGATGAGCTGGACATGACTTCCATGGACTTCCAAGTGGACTTCCTCCACTCCTTGATTTCAGTTTCCTTTTCCCGCCCTCACATATCCCTTCTCACTGCCTCACCTGCTCCCCAACTTCCTCTTCCATCCGGCAAGGCAGCACATTTGGAGTGTGGACCCAAGACTGAGCTCAGTGCCGTAGAACAGTACGAAGAAGACAAGAGTCATAGACACTGGCCTTGAATTTTTTTTCAATATGATGACAAATGTGTGAGCCATAATGACATTTCCTTCCTTCCTTCCTTTGTAAGATTTAAAAAAAAAAATTTATTTATTTATTTGACAGAGAGAGACACACAGAGAGAGGGAACACAAGTAGGGGAAGTGGGAGAGGGAGAAGCAGACTCCCCACCGAGCAGGCAGCCTGATGTGGGGCTCGATCCCAGGACCCTGAGATCATGACCTGGGCTGAAGGCAGACGCTTAACCAACTAAGCCACCCAGGTGCCCCTCTTTTTAAGATTTTATTTGTTTGACAGAGTATAAGCAGGCAGAGGGAGAGGGAGAAGCAGGCTCTCCACAGAGCAGGGAGCATGATGAGGGACCTGATCCCGGGACGCTGGGATCATGACCTGAGGCGAAGGCAGCTACTTAACTGACTGAGACACCCAGGTGCCTCCACACTGACATTTTCTAAGACTCCATGACTTCGAGGTATGGTGCAGACAGCTGTCCTATAGCTATATTTTTCCCACCTTCCCGCTTTATAGTTGACATTTCCCCAACTCTGTCATTACCTACTCTTTGCTACTTCACACATTTTTGCATTATTAATTCTTGTGAAATTTTGAAGGCTGAGAAATAGTTATATTTATGGTCTTTTCTTTCCCATCCTTTTTTAAAATTCTTCTCCTTTCCTATCTTAAAAAAAACTCATCAATTCAGTATCAACACCCAAGGTAAAATAGCATTAAATTGCCAAATGAAACATGGAAACTTTGTAAATACTACGTGAGAGCCTCGTTAAAATTAATTTATTCTCTTTGGGCAGATAGCGGATTCTAGTTTGATTTGGAAATGCAGAATTTATGTCTGTTGTAAAATATGGCAGTAAGTCCCATATTGCTGTGTCCAGGACGAGATGCCAGCTGGAGAAGAAACAGAGCTCAGTATTTGCCTGTCTGGGAGAGTTTCATATCCAGAGAGCCTGAGGCCCTCTGTGCAGTCAGAACACTCCCATATTTCCTCTCCTATAGGGTTCTGTTTCCACCGCTAACCAGCTGGGGGACTTTGGGAAAGCTGCTTCACTTCCCTGGGCCTCAGTTTCCCCATCTTCAAAACAAAGCAGCTAGACTAAATCATTTTCAAGTCAACAGCTGTCCCACCAAAGTGCACACAAAGAGCATATCTCTGAGCTTCTTAAAAATTCAAAGTCTTGGGTCACCATGCCAAAGGGGGATTGGCTCACAAATGAGCAGTTTAATGAGCGTGTCATATCATTGGGAAGCAAGGAACTTGTGGACCCGATGGAAATCTACCACAAACTCTTATTCAGCCTCAGTATGCTGGATCTTCCTCAGAAACGTATTACAAATAAATTCTCGAAGAAGCAGAAGAAGATGGAGGAAGCGGAGGAAGAAAAAGAAAAAGAATAAGAATAAGCAAGAGCCCTGTTAGCCCCGGGAGCAGAGGCTTGAAGGGCAAGGCCCGTGGTTCCCAGGGCTGAACTGCTGGCCGCTGACCCCTCTCCACCTCACACAAGGGAGGAATGACTAGCTTTGAGTCCTGTAGGAGAAGGTTCTCTGAGGTTTCCACTGGTGGGGAACTCAAGCAGGGCTCCCTTAGCACCCACATATGATGCTTTCAAAAACCAGCTCCCTTCAGGATGGCTCGAGATGGTGAGGGGGAGAGGCTTCCTTTCCCCTGATGAGGTCTTCCTATTGCTAGTTTAGGGTCATGGGGACAACTGAGCACTTTTTTGGCATTTAAATTAGGGACCGCTTAGTACAGGACATTGAAACACCGCCGACAGGGGCTAAAACTTACTTTGTGCTGAGCAATGTTCTAAGTAATTTACCTGTGCTAACTCCTTTACACCTCTCCACAAACCTGTGAGAGAGGTATTATAATTGTACTCAATTTCCGGAAATGGGGGCACAAAGAGGTGAAGTAACTTGCTGAGGGCCATCCTCTGGGAAGCAGGAGACCTGGGATTCCAGGAAGGGCAGTCTGCCTCTACAGCAGAAGTTCTCAACCTCTTGGTTTCACTGCCTCTCTTATGTTTTGGGGTGTCTCAGCTCCCCATCAGCTGTGGCCTGTGACCACAAAGAACTCCTTAGCCATTCCTTTTCTAATTTGTCCATTTGCATCCTCGGTCTGCAAGAGGGCTGTGTGGAGAGAGGGCCAAGCACAGCAGGAAAATGCTCTTGGGCAGCCTCGATGCCTTCCTTCATAGTAGACATCCAGAAATCTGGGAAAGCAGATAGCTTTGGTAGGTAGAGAAAATACTGGAACTGCTCAGTAGTGATGATCAGACCCTTAGGGACCCTGCTGTAAACATACCTGCAAATGTGAGAGCGAAGCTGGAACAGCTCTACGCCCCTCTCCAACCTGCTCCAATAACTTTCAAGGCAAAGGTCTAGTGCATTTCCTTTGAGGGTTGTGTGTGTGTGTGTGTGTGTGTGCATGCGCCCAAGGAAGCGTGCTTCTCTTATTCTTCAGGTGATTAGATAAAATGATAAAATGCCTTGCACAGATAGTTTCCTCCTGCAGGAAGTGAGCGGATGGGAGATTCACTGTCATGATGAGTCACTACCCAGATTTGAAACAAACACACCTACAAAGAGACGTGGGGTGTAGACTCAGTAAATAACCAGCTGGCTGGCACTTCTAAATCCAATCGCTGCCACAGATTCATTTTCCTATTTTTTTTTCCTCTCCATTTTTCAATGCTTTGGAGCCATCCTCGGCTACAGCCTGTTCATTCTCTGCATTAAAATGCAGCGCTCTCCTCTATCTTCAGAGTCCTGGGAGCGGGCTCAGTACCGAGGGGAGAAATGAGGGCAGGGCTAAAGAGGAACATATAAAAAATAAATGAGCCATTCATAAAAATGAATATTATTACCAAAAGGAGCCGTCTGCCAACGTCTCCCTGTATATATTAAGTCAGCTGCTGAGCTCCGTAACGGCGCGGAATTAAGCCAATGCATCATCTTTTTAGTGGTTGCTCAGTTGAGCTACTATTAACTTTAAACAACCAATTGTGAAATGAGCACTTCACTATGCCATAATGATGATGAGGCTTCGCCTGGCCCTATTTTTTATAACGTGAGCTTGACAATTGGTAAAATAAATTCAGCTGTGCTTAGCCCACTCTCGTCACCCTCCAGAACCAGATATTCAGGTGTGGGGGGCAGACAGCTCCCACTCAACCAGCTTTGCGAGGTCATTTGCACAAATTCTAGAAACCGCCTTTATTTTTCTCCAGTTTAGCCTATCTTTTGCCTGAAAATCCGAAAGGCCAAGGTGTGGGGCTTTTTTCGCTGTCTCCATGAGCTCTTGCAGATGGCTTCTCTTCCCACTCGAAGACTTGCATCGCAGGCGCCCGTCTTTTCCCCCGAGGCCTGCACGTTGGTGGAGGTGAGAGTATGAAAGACCCGCGAAGAGCTGGGGTTGACAACACAGTCCCACAGGCGGACTGAGCCCCTGTTTCTTGAGTCTTGCTCGGTGTTTCACCCGGTCGCCGGAGGCTTCTTGCTCTTTGCTTCTCCAGGTCGGGGCTGTGATCTGGCCCCTCCTTGGAGGTGGTGGCCCTGAAAAGCAGTAAGTGATTCCCACACGTGGCTCATGGAATCAGGGTTCTTAACTTCGCAGCCATACCTTGTAAATCTCCCCAGGCTACAAGCCGGTGTCTGTCCCCTGCAGTTCCGAGAACAATCCTGCAAACGCTGACAGGAAGGGCCATTATGGTCGTGGATGTTCTCACCATCTGGAATGGTTACAGTTGTCAGGATCTGAGATGACTCACTGCTGAGGAATCATTTCTCTAATGGCAGCACTAATCAGGAGGGACGAGGCCGTTGCTAAGTGCCGCTGCATGGAGAAAATACCTTGCCAGATGAAAAGGGAGGGCTGTTGATTTGCTTTTGCTCATTTGAAAATAAAGGGGCTTGGAATGTTGTCCTTGCTTCCATCTCATGACAGGCCATCCTTCACATCGGGAGCCCATGTGGCTCCTATGACCAGCCTTCGGGATGGTTGGCTCTTTCTACATACGGGCAGACAGGCTCTGTCCTTCCTCTCTGGCTGCCCTGAGGAGACTGGGCAATTTTCTCTGCTGGAGGTGTAGCAGTTTGGTGTAGAAAGGGCAGTGCAAACAGATGGGTATATGGGGGTTTTTTATGTAGCCCCCTCCCCCGAGTGTTTACCCTAGTGCTCTTCGTGCAAACTCTAACCCTACCATAGACTCTCCCCTCCCTACTGTCCCTTCCCCTGGGGGTAGGGAGGCAGCTTTGGAAATTCCCATCGGCAGCTGGAGCTCTGAGGGGGTCCTCCTGACCCTTAACTGTTGCCTTCAGAACGAATCAAGCCTGTCTACGCCTTGATTGTGGGCTTCCGGCCTCCAGAACTGGGAGAGAAGACACTTCCTCTGTTTTATGTCCCTCAATGTGCAGTTATTTGTTACCACAGCCCTAGGAAACCAATTGGGTGGGGTTACCAGTGGACCTTACGTGTCACAAGAAGACGTCAGATGAGAGCCAAACAGTCTCTTAGTCAAACAGACTAAGAGTTGTCAGCAGCTCCATTGTGAAGTTGCTGCACGAAACACCCTTAGACTTTGTGCTTGGGGTCATTGGCTTGTAAAATACAGGTTTTTATTTCATGGGGGTGGTTGGTTTATCGGAATCCACTCCTTTTGTTACCATCAGAGTCCTGAATCCAAGCTGAAAGCTCATCCCTGCCCTTTTCCTCATGGATCGGAAACCAGGATGCCACGACAATTTTCCCTGGAGGTGACAGTTCAGGGTGTCCTTTGTAACTATTTCACATTCATTGCCATGGGGTGGCCACGTCATCCTTTTCTCTGATCTCCTTCCCAAACTTCCTTTTACCTTGGCCTTGCCTTGTGCAGTTGCATACCCATTTCAGCAGTGATCCTAAGAATCCCGATGGAAGGAAATCCAACGGCATCCTTAATCTTCAAATGAAAGTGGACACTTATGCATGTTTAAGAACTCATTTAATTCTCATAATCAACTTGTTACTATCCCTCATTTACAGACAATAAAATTGAGGTCCAGAGAGGCTAACCTGCCCTAAGTCAACAACCAAAAACCATGAACTCTGGCTCAAGAGATCTGCGTGAACCAGCTCTGCAAACTGCCTCCAAAGGAAAAGCCCCTTTGGGGGCTGCCAGCCGCACACCATCTTCTGCTTCCCAATGTTCCCTTTCCATGTGGGACCATCCCACTTGAGACTGTAGCTCCCCCATGTCATACACGGACCCACGCACTCCCAGCTCCACTTGTAATTCCTCCCAGCACCGCCACAACTGAGCTGACATCATTAAAGCAAGCCTCCACAATCACACAGAGAGAAATGTGCCACGTCCCACTCAGGATGTGCCTCGCCATCTTGCTGCTAGGCTTTCTCTACCATTGAGGCCATCTTGTTCCCTTCCACAGAGGTGGGGTTGGGAAATGAGGACTAAATCCCAGCCCACGGGCAGGGGGAGGCTATCAGGAGAAAGGATGGCTATTTCTGCCTGCCTGCCTTGCCTGCCCACTTCTGCTTCCCAGCTGAGGTCCAGCCGGAATGATCACACACACTTCCCATCAGGAAAATCGTCCCTTGCTTCATGTGGAGGTGGTCCTATCCCCTCCTCTCAACAGGACCTCCACATCCTAATACAACACCATAAACCTGGTATCACCCTGAGGCCTGCAGGTCCAGGAGCTAAAAGAGGGAACATCCGTTATATCATCTCCGTGATGGAGGGCGCAGTCTCCAGTCACACGAACGGTCATCTCATCCCCCTGTAACTTGACAATGTAGTCTCATTCTTAGCTCTACTAGCCATTTCCTCTTTGGTCTAATAAAAAAGACATTCCATTAAAGAAATGAATAAGGAAAAAAGGAACAGAATTTACTCAGTGTAAGAAACATTTGGGTTTTTAGTTCACACGTTCATTGCAACATGAAGGTGATGTGACCACAGCTGACTCACAGAGTTAATCAATTAGCCTGCAACACATAGAAAATGAACATGACAATGACACAGCAGTAGAAGTTACCAAGTGGCTTCCAGGAAGCTGTCCTGAGCCTACATGCTTTGTTTTATTTGGTCCCTCTTGTCCCTAACATTAGGGTTTGCAGACACTGGCTTCTGATTCTGCCTGTGCCAATGGCTCCAACAGTTAGCTCAAAGCTAGGGCGTGGTGTGTTAGAAAATGATTTCAAACTGAGTGACATTTCAGGGCTGGGCAAAGGCTGCATACACTGCAGAAACGGAAGGATGGTTTTTGCTTTTGGACAATCTGCAGCACACTTTCTTATACCACTGCCTGTTGAGAAAGAGAGGGTCCCTCTTGCCCCCGCCCCCAGTAGAACCCCATTTCTGATTTTGAAATAAATATAAGCTGTATGTCATGGGCTGAAAAATGAAGTTATCTATTTTTAAAAAACAATTTCTGATTCAAAACAGCAACTTGCTGTAGTGATTATGATAGTGGTTTAGGGTCAAGTTCTTCAAAAGATAAATAAGATCATCCCAAATGTAATTATGTTGAAATATTAAACATTAAAAGCTCAATTTACCAACAGTTCATAGTCTGGGCTATTATGAAAGCAGTTGAGTCAACCACAGAGCAGCTTCCAGCAGGATCTAGAAAGATGCTTAGAGAATAAAGATTATTGATTTTTTTTTTTAAGTTAAGGAGCAAGAAGAAAACTTAGTGATTCAGCTTCTTATCTTTAAGATGACAGGGAAAAGGACGTTTGTAGGTAAGTTTGAACAAATGTATCAGCTGCAGAAGGGAGGCTTTTCAGCCCTGTGAGGTGTTCACATCCGGTCTCTCCGTAGCCCGTGCTAGACACACAGCCATGGGTTATTTCTAGTGGCTGACCTGAACGGTACGCCACAGCCAACCAGCCTCTTTGTCGTTCTTAACACCTCCCTCGATATTTCACATCTTTTGCAAGTTGTTTGTTTGTTAGTTTTGTGTTTTGTTTTGTTTGGTTGGTTTTTTGGTTTTTTTTTTTTGAACATTGGGGCTGACGGGTGGCGTTAGCCACAGTGACTACACTCCGACTCAGTCTTGCCAGTGGTGGGGAAAGTCTGGTGTTAGTAGCAGTAGCTCTTGTTTGTGTGTTTTCACTCTCTTTTTTGTTTTTATTTTATTGCTGATTACGTTCCTCCTAACCTTCTGACTGGTTGTGTCTTGGCCTCTCTATGAAACTAAGACCAGGAGGCCTGGATGCAAAGCTTACTCTCACTATTACACAGGATGCTGGACTTAGATGCGTCCTTTAATGTCATCTGTACCTCACTTCCTTATTTGTAATGTGGAATTGATGAACCAAAGAACCTTCAATTGGATGAGATCTTAGATGCTTTTTAGTAGAGCAAAATATTTTCTCTCCCTTTTTTTTCAGATGAAGAAATTGAAGATTAGGGAAGCATTCATTAAGGGAAGAATTCATTAAGAATTGCTTACAACTGCCACCTCTCAGGATTGAGAATAAATATGGGGTAATAAGCAAAGGATATTTTAATAACTTACTTAATACTCCAAATTCATAGTTGTCTTTGGCAAAATGTTGAGGTAGATAAAGACTGTTTTCTCGCCTTTCAAGCTCCCTACCACTCTCTGAGTCCAAATATTTGGAGCCATTGTTTGCCAAGAGAAACCGGTAAAGCAATCATAGCCTGTCTAATACAGTTTTTGATTTTACACTGAAGGACATCTGTGTTTGTATACCTCAGAAAATAGACTACAAAAAGCATGGGTAATTAGGTAAGTTCTAGAAATACGAAGGTAGCATGCTTCTCAGTGTTAGCCTTTTGCTACTACTACAGAATCTTGAACATAAAAAGATTATGGGACAATGAGACAACACCTAGAGGAAATGGAAAAGATGTTGGCAGCTGAGGATACAACCTTTGGGATGAACATCATTCTCTGTTCTCCATTCCTAAAAACTTGATCATTTAAAAGGCAACCTGATATGAAACAAAGTTAACTTAGAAAGTAAATAGAACATGATTAATTTTCAGACCTTCCTTTCAATATATTTTGGCTATTTCAGTTAAAAGAATATTGACCTACCTTCTTTTTGTTTTTCTTTCTTCTCTTAATAGGTAATGACTTTACCTATTTATTTATTTACATGATCTTTATGTCCAATGTGGGACTCGAACTCACAACCTAAAGATCAAGTATCGTGTGCTCCACTGACTGAGCGAGTCAGACATCCCCTGGCTCGTGGCCTTATAAAAGGATGCAGCTGTTGGATGTCAACATTCTTAGCAGCATTCTTCATGATAGCCAGAAAGTGGAAATAATCCAACTGTCCATCAACAGAGGAATGAATAAACAAAATATGATATATGCAGTGAAATAGTACTCAGCCTTAAAAAAATAAAATTCTTGGAGCACCTGTGGGGCTTAGTCAGTGAAGTGGCTGCCTCTGGTTCAGGTCACAATCCCAGGGTCCTGGAACTGAGCCCCACATAGGGCTCCCTGCTCAGCAGGAAGCCTACTTCTCCCTCTACCTCGCAGCTCCCCCTGTTTGTGCTTACACTGTCTCTCTCTGACAAATAAATAAATAGAGTCTTAAAAATAAATAAATAAATAAATAAATAAATAAATAAAATTCTGACACATGACACTGTGGATGAACCTTGAACACATTTTGCTAAGTGACACAAGCCAGACACAAAAGGACAATACTGTAAGAGGTATCTGGAGAAGGCAAATTCATAGATACAGAAAGTAGAATAGAGGTTGCTAAGGGATAAGGGGAAGGAGTAATAGTTATTATTTAATGGGTATGGAATTTCTGTTTGGGGGGATGAAACGGTTCTTGAAATGGATTAGTGGTGATAGTTGCACAACATAATAAGTGTGCTTAACACCCCTGAGTCGTGTCCTAAACATAGTTAAAATGGTAAATGTTATGTATATTTTATAAAAAAATTTTTAAGTGCAGATAGGAAAAACAAAACAAAACAGGATGCAGCCAACATAGCAATACCTTAAGGAGCAGGTCCAGCTTCTTTGTTCTTCCACCCACCACCCCCCCAGTCCTTACTAGTTGGATCAAACTGGGATGCACAGAGCAAGGGAGCCCATTGACATAGTTCATGAAGATCAGCCATGCAGGGCACAAAACAGGGTGGAGAAGAGAAGATCTGAAGAGACAAAAGGCAGCTGGATAGCCTGGGTCCCGTCATCAGTCATTTGCTCTCTGGAGGAAGCATCAAACGTACCATCAGAACATCAAAAAAGCACTGGAATGAGAAAAGCTAGCGGCAGGTGTTTTCCCCTTCCCCAGAAACAACCATATACAAGCAGTAAACACAGCATTATGTTTTCAAATTAACCCAGAAATTCTCTGTTTACATGCCATGATATTCATTCATATCTTTTGATCCAGAAACCCCACTGCCAGAGACCACCCTAGGGAAACAATCAGAAATGCAGCCGAAAAAGGACTTACACAGAGAATCCCTGAAACAGTATTTATAATCACAAAAGAGAAGCGATGAAATGTGTGGAGTGCACAATATATTAAGTGGGAAAACAGGCAGCAGAGAGAGTGTATGTGCAATGCCAACTGTGTAAGAGGCTGCAAACTACGCGAACACATTAGAAAGCTTATCTTCAAATGATTGGATTAAGAATGACTTCCCCCCCCCTTTCAAGGTTTCTTATTTTTCAGCATTTCTGTGTTGAACATGATTTACTCTGATAAGCAAGAGAAAACAACACATTATTTTTTAAAGCCTTGTGTCTGCCTCGCAGAGAAATATTCCCAATACAGTGACCTACAGAGTCTTCTCTGCCAGCCTCCCTAAAAGGCATTGATTACCTGCTGGCTGCCTATTAATTTGAAGGGAAGCAGCCAAGGGAGCGCAGCCACTGCCTCTGAAACAGACAGCGTGTGTGGCTGAGGGGGCAGCTTCCTTTGATGAAATATCGCTAAACGATGAAATTCTATCTCCTGCAAGAAATGATTTCTGCTGGCTGTGCAAACGTCAGGCTGGAGCCTGCCCTTGGAGAGGCGGCTGCGTTACTCTGTATTTGTAAAATCAGCAGAGCCTATGCATGAGCGGTCACAGTGGGTGATTTTACAAGCTACTCACGACGGGCATCTGCGCATTGAAAACCATAGCTTGGAGAAGATAGAACCCATTGTGATTCCCTCTTGTTTCACGCTTTGCCGTTTTGAAAGGGGGTCGCTTTACCCAAGAGAAAATGCTCTTTGATGAAATGATGACAGAGACCTATGAAACTACAATATATGAACCTGAACTTGGTACAGTCTGGCCTTTGATACATTGTTTAACCGCTTCTCAGCCTAGCCCCACTCACACTCCTGACCTGCTCCGTCAGCAACCAGCTCTGTGCAGAAATGTGGGCTTCTAGAAGGAATTGAGTGCTGCTTAGGAATAACAGCTGTGGGAGGCCTGACCCATGGATGTTCTGCCCAGTTCTCCCCAAGACTTCAGGTGTCCTGACATAGGCCACAGACCCTGCTGGGTCTGCTCGTTGCTGGGTCTCTACACTTCAGACGACCTACTGGCCATAATGGCCAAGTCAGTATTTGATGGCACTGGGGCACCTGTCTGCTGCTGGCTTGACACTGAGTCATTGCATCAACTCAGCAGATGGTAAGAGTTTTTAACCCACACAGACTGTGCTTCCTTCAGACTGGGACTTGGTGAAGTCTCCAGGCTTTTTCTCCTGTCTGCCTTCACCCGAGTATCATTTGCTGTGAACTTTACCTTGCAAACTGTCTTTCAGCATCACAGTGTTTTAACCAGGGAAATTAATTTTGCCATCAGTGAAACTGGTAATAAAACATCACAAAAAGTTGAGAGCACTTCCAATTTTAAAAATTAGACTACAAAAACGAGCCATTGAGAAAAATCGTTCTTGGTCAAGGTAGACACAACAAAAAACTTGTGAAGCCTTTTCAACATGTTGCTTGGGTCACATCCCCAGAGACCTGAACCTTGAAAACGCTTCACTTAAGAGACATTGCATTCGAAGAATTACTGGAAGAAATGAGGCAATGCTAATAGCATTCATTGGTAGTAGAATATTTCCTGAAGGATGGCATATGATTTTCCTTTAGACTTCGTTGCATCCAGACAAGAAGATGTTTACCCAGTGGTTAGTCTTGCCCCTGACTACTGACTCAGATTGGCATGAGCCCCGAGTGGACAGCCCTCTTAACTGAAAGCAGAAGGATTCTCCACCTCTGTTAATAACGTCTTTCCTAACTGAGCCGCTCATTTTCCCCACAATTTTCCAAGTTATGGCTCAGAGTTCCTGATCTCAAGCCAGAGCAAGAGGGAATTCATATTTGTTAATGACTCTCATAGCATTATTTCTGGAGAGAAATTAAGTGTGAGAATAAATAACTTGGCCAAGGGTCTGATGGATGCAAAGCAGACAGATCTGAAGAGAACATAACAGCGTGGCTGCATTTGACACTAACTATGCATCTATTCAGAGGGGAAGATAAAATGCTTTTTTTTTTTTTTAATCAGTATTGGATAAGAACACAATTCCTACCTCTCCATTTTTAAATATTTTATTTATTTATTTGACAGAGAGAGATAGCAAGAGAGGGGAGTGAGAGAGGGAGAAGCAGGCAGGGAGCCTGATGTGGGGCTCGATCCCAGGATCCTGGGACCACGACCTGAGCCAAAAGCAGACACTTAATGACTGAGCCACCCAGGTGCCCCTCTTTTCCCCTCTTCTGTCCTACATAAATGTAACACAGTAATGAAGTCATCAAAACAGCCTCAGACAAGGCCAGAAAAGGAGGCAAGGCTGCCTCCATTTTCCGTACATGTGACCAGAGTTCTGAAAAAGTTGTCAAACTACCGTGTCAGGTAGTAAACGTTCAGTTAACACAAAGGTAAGTGTCGTAATTGAAAGATTATTTCTTTATTAGCTTAGACATACAGAGTGGTAATTGTATGTTACTATTACTTCATGGCCAATTATTCCATCCCTCTGGGTTGAGCCCTCACAGAAGGTCTTGATAGCACCCGCTATGCCAGATTCATTTTTAAGCCACAATGCTTTCCAAACGATGACTCTTTGTGGCCTCTCTGCAGATCTCAAGTGATCCAGACAGAAGAAGTTAGTGACTTACCCTCCCAGAAAGAGATATTACCAACTTGAATGAAGGCTTCGAAATTTCTCAGCGGGTTCAGAATTTCTGTCCCCTACCTTACTACAGATAGGTTAGAAGGACACACCTCCAAACAATATCTGGGACGAGATAATAGTAATAGCTGGAAAAGAAACTCCCTTGAAGATGAGACTAATAGAGATTGATTCATGAACAGAGCTACCCTTTGGTTCTGATTCTAGGACTTCCCTCTAAGCATGCTGCCGTTATCTGGGAGTTTATGTTCAAAGCTTTGCAGCATCTGTCCTCGAGCTTTCCAGAAAAAGGATGGCTAAGCAGGAACAGAATGATCACATCACACTTGAACTCAACGCGATGAGCACATTTGTTTGTCCTCATTAAGTGCCGCAGAGCCGGCGCTAACGGACGTGCAGAGGCAATGTGCTGGGGTGGGGCCAGGGGGTTGGGAGCTGGGCTCGCTCTGCCTGCAGCCTGGGGAGATGACCGCTTCTCTGAGCTCTCAGCTAACTTGTCCAGAAGAAGAGGCATTAAGGCAGAGGTTTACCAAAAGCTTCCAGGGTCCCCGGGGAAATGCCCAAGACTACCTCAGGGGTCTAGAGGAAAGCCAAACAGGGTACCTACAGGTACCTGTCTTCCATGTCAAACTTGGAGGCTTTATATATATCAAATTCCAAGGTAGACTGATCTTAAAGCTGTGCAAAGCACAAGATGAGCTAACCTTCATGTTCTTTATTTATGAAAAGGCAAAATGAGGAGCCTGATCGTCTTTTCTCGTGGCCAAACACGATGGCGCCTGGAGCCAGCCTGCCTGGGTTCAACCCTCATCTCTTCTCTCTGGATCCGTGTGAACTCGGGCAAGTTTGTTACCTTCTCTTTGACTCGGTTTCCTCATGTGTAGCATGAGTGTAATAGCAGTAGTTGCTGCATAGGATTCTTGCGAGGTTTAGATGATGTAATCGATACAAAGCCCTCAGAACAACGCCTGGCACACAACAAGTGTTTCCTATTATTATTGGCCCCAGCTAGCTGGGAGCGTCTGGCCCGCATGGTTAATAAAGCCACAAAAGGAAATGCAGAAGAGCTCACTTATTCCACGTAAAGGTGCTTGGGAACATAATTGGATTTGCTGAAAGTGCCTTTTTAAACGGTACTGTTGGTTTCTGATTCACATTTGGGAAGAAAAGCAGAACAGAAGGTGATAAATTCCTTTATGGGTGAGCTTGGCAGGAAAGGCAGATGCGACTGCAAAGTTAATTGGCGAATGGGAGGTGGGACCCCTGGGCAAAGGCAGACTGACGGCAAGAACATGTTCTTCCCTCTCCTGCCCCGGTTTGTGGTGATTAATTCATTAGGGATTCTGAAAGGCCATTCTTGGGTGGCTGCTGGTCCTGTCTTTGCCCAGACGGGGATGATGTCAGCATATCATTTGTGGAGTTTTATGGAGTTTATGGAGTTCTGCAAACCTCTGGAGGATTCCAGGAGCTGTAGATCGTCTCCAGGCTGCTGGCCAGCTCTCTGATCACTGAATCCCACTTGAACCTTGCATATTGCAACTTACTTGTCTCCATCATGACTTCTGTTGTGGTCGTTGTTCTTTGTACAAGCACAGGGGCATGAGAAAACCTCCAAAGTCCCTTACATAAGACTCAGTTTTCTAGCCCTGAGGGCTTGAATCTCTCTGAGAATTCGGCTCCATTTGTCATGGAATGAGATAACACACCGGACATACACCAAGTTTAAGATGCAGAATTTAAGACTGTAAAATGTATCATTAAGAAAGAAATACCTGCTAATTAGACTCTGACACAAGCTTTAAAAAAGAGAAGTTTGGGGGCGCCTGGGTGGCTCAGTGGGTTAAAGCCTCTGCCTTTGGCTCAGGTCATGATCTCAGGGTCCTGGGATAGAGCCCTGTGTCAGGCTCTCTGCTCGGCAGGGAACCTGCTTCCCCCTCCCTCTCTCTCTGCCTGCTTGTCTACTTGTGATCTCTGTCTGTCAAATAAATAAATAAAATCTTAAAAAAACACACACACACACACACACAAAAAGAGAAATTTGAAAATACTCCTTTGGACTGACTTAGGCCGATTTTTTAAAATTTAAAATTTAAAATCACACACCACTCTCACATAAATACACACATGCATAAAAAGGAAAATATCAGGTTAGGGTTTTCCTAAAACTTTTTTGCATACAGAGTCTGAGTCTTCTGAATCACTCTTTTTAAACCCTCGTATCTCTGTTCCTTCACATAATACCATTCTGTGCTGTTAGGGGCAATGAGTATGTAGAATGTCAACATCAACATCAACAAATCATGATGTAAATTTCTGAAGTCATTGTAGATGGCCTGGGGGCTCAGCACAGGTGGTGACAACCATGCCACTTCTCAACTGAAATGCCCTTTGAACAGCTGTGACAGGTTTGTAGTTGTGCCAGAACTGATAACTCTTTCATAACTACCACCAGGCCAGCATCAATAAAAAGATGCATCCCAAATGAAGGAACATTTAAATATGGGGGGAAAAAAATCTGTGTCTTGAATCCATGAATTGGTAATAAAGGTTTACACTTGTTTTTTTTCAGAGGATGGGTTTAATTCTTAGGCAACTTTTCAAAGATTGTCGAAAAACTGTACCCCATCCTGTTAGAAGATACGCAGCAAAGTTTTGGCTTTTTCCAAGAACTTGACAGTTCCTCCCATCAGGGTCTCCTGGAGGACCAGAAAGATCCCAGAGTCAAGAGCCAGCCTCTGGAGAGGACAGCTGCTCCCGGGAAGATGATGGCATTGTTATTTTCTCTGTTAAAATACAAATACCCTTAAAAAGGTCATTCAGTGTCACCCTCTGATTAATGATTTCTCCCTTCCAGAGTGGATTTTGCCAGAGGCTTATTTAAAGGAGCCAACCTTTTAAATTACAATTAAAAAAAATATTTTATTTATTTATTTGACAGACAAAGATCACAAGTAGGCAGAGAGGCAGGCAGAGAGAGAGAGAGGGGGGAAGCAGGCTCCCCGCTGAGCAGAGCCCGATGAGGGGCTCGATCCCAGGACCCTGAGATCATGACCTGAGCTGAAGGCAGAAGCTTAACCTACACTGAGCCACCCAGGTGCCCCTTAAAGCACCACTTTTTTTTTTTTTAAGTCATCTCTAGCCCAAAGTGGGGCTCATACACATGACCCCGAGATCAAGAGTCACATTCTCTAATAACTGATCCAGCCAGGTGTCCCTCTAAAGAGCCAACCTTTCAAAAAGAAAAATCTCAAAATGTCTTAATAGCATAAAGCTTAGATCAGAAAAGACCATATATTGTACGATTCCATTTACATAAAATGTCCAGAATGGGCAAATATCTAGAGACAGAAAGTAGATTAGTGTTTGTCAGGAGCTGGGGGGAGGCAAATGGGGGTGACTAGTATTCGGTTCAGGGTTTCTTTCTGGAGAGGATAAACTGTTCTAAAATTAGATTGTGGTGATGGTTGCACAAACCTGTGGATATACTAAAAACATTGAGTTGTACACTCTTAACTGGGTAAATTGTATAATATGTGAATTATATCTCAACAAGGGAGTTTAAAAAAAATGCTTGTCAGAATGTGTTGTGTGTGTATAAAATAACCCAACCAGTTCTTTTGCGCTTATCTTGGTGATATTTATTTAATAAAAACTTGGAATTATTTTGTTCAAAGCAACCCAACAGATTCAACAAAGCAAATGCTAGGGCCTATAGCAAAGAAAAACTGATCTCTTCTTGGAGGAACCCACAATCAAGAAACAGCAGAAAGGAAATGGATGCATAAATAATTCTGGAGGGCAGGGGAAATATCTAAGAAGACTTGAGGACATTTCTTGGTGAACTCAGGATCTGGCTTGACTTTGAAGGCATTGGATTTTGATAGGTAGGTATGGGGGGAGTAAGGAAGGGGGCACAGGCGGAGTCGAGAAATGTCTCATTTCCTCTGCAAGCAGAGAGAGGCTCTTGGCAAGAGGTCCCAGTCCAGGTGAGTTTATGGATCCAAACCTCTGAGAGCTTCTCTGGGAAGAGTTGAGGAATCCATGAGCCGTGGAGAGTGAGGGTAGGTGGAGTCAAGCCAGAGAAGGTTCTGGGACCGTGGGGAGAATGTTGTCAACAATGAGAAAGGAGCAGGGGCATTGAGCAGCCAGCTGCTGGTACAGATTCTGTTCTCAAATCCAACTTTCTTAACTCTCAGCTCTGTCATCTCTCCCTGGAATGACTGTCATAACACATTCTGTGTCATCCATGTCACCGGCCTCTGGTGGCCTTGGGAGGCTGTGGTCTAGTGGAAAAACACCAGCTTTGTTCAACTTCTCATCATAGGATCATATTCCATTAACAACCATTCCCGCCCCTCGTACTCCTGTTCTCTAAGGGGTCTGCCAACTCTGGAACCCTGACTGCAACTAGCAGGCGGATTTGTGAAGGATAGGTTTCTTTTTTCAACCAACCCCCCTAGATTTTTAATCTGGGAATTTATTTCAAAAAAATAAATAAATAAGTTGAGATGGATGGAGTCCATACTTTGGCAACTAACAATTTAGACTTAAGCGAATAACTGACCCAATCAAAATTTATATATTAAAAACACATGGAAAAATTATGGTGTTAACTTTTTATTCTTTCCTCACTGAGCATCTGAGGTGATTCTTAACCAGATTTCACTGAGGCCATTGTATCTGTTTTGGCCTGTCAGGATCTCTTCCTTTTCTTTCCTGGGAGGTTTTTATGAGGTGATCCCCTGTGAGGCTTCATGCTCTTCCTCATTCACGCTTGTCATCGAAATGGTTTCTCCCTCACATGAAGGCTTTTCGTTTTCTTTCTCCATCTACAGTGGCCCAAAGTGCTCCGTTTAAGAAGAGACTCTTCATCAAGTGTGTTTCTGTCACAGGCCGGAGAGGAACGCACGTGGAGCGGAGGGCAAGTGTTCCTCCCTCAGCACGGCAAGCGGCCACCTGTTATCCAGGAAATTCTCCCTCCACCCACTCACCCCCCTCTTCATCGATTCTTTGCTCTGTGTCAGAGCTGTGCCTGTAAGCTCTCAGAGAAGTAAAGAGGATGTTTATAACTTCTTGTTTGAGTACTAACTTAAAAAAAAAAAAAAATCTCTATCGGCTCAGAAGTCATTGGTTGACATAAACACTCCGGTTTGGTTGTTGCCCCTTTCTCTGTTAGACTCTGCTCCGCCTTCATTCTTACTTGCGCCTCGTTGCTCCCTGCGGCGGCAAGCTTGCGTGCAGGCACACACTTGGGCACACGTGCCACCTCTGCTGGGCAGGGCGTGGCTTATACCATTTAAAGGAAAGGCGGGGAGGTTCTGGGAAGCCTCACTTGACCTCTCTTCCCGGCTCTCCTTAGTCCTGCTTTTGCATCTGAACTATTTCCTTCCTTGATCAATAGATGCAAGCTCCTGCAATAATAAAACCAGAGAGTGGGGCACATGGGTGGCTCAGTCCTTAAGGGTCTACGTTTGGCTCAGATCATGATGCCAGGATCCTGGGATTGAGCCCCACATTGGGCTCCCTGCTGGGTGGGAAGCCTGCCTCTCCCTCTCCCACTCCCCCTGCTTGTGTTCCCTCTCTCACTGTGTCTCTCTCTGTCAAATAAATAAATAAAATCCTTAAAAAAAAAAAAAAAAAAAAAAAGAAATGCCTATTTAATTCAAGCAAGAAATATTCCTATCCATCTGTACCATCATGGTGGATAATCAAAAATTTGCACACTTATTTTATTAAATCGAAGAAGAGTATAAAATTAGTGCACTTTCTAATTCCATAATATCACTCATTGCAGATTCCTTTCCCTCAAGCTATTTAACTAGATTGGCTAATTCATACTATGGGATATTTTCAACTGTTTACCAAATTAGAACAAGTCCAGACCAGATGCTTTTAAAAAATGCATTCTTCATAAACCAGGAAAAGATCCTAAACTCTGAGAGAATCCCAGATGTTTGGATGTTTTATCTCAACTGGGATGGTAAAACCCTCTTGTCATTGATTTGTCAGATCAAATGATTTCTTTATTGTGACTGATAATTGCACAAGAGCAGCCTTGGCTGACACCATCATTGACATTACCTCTTCCCATAAACACCAGTAGAAGAAAATTCTGAATTACTAAGAAAGGTCCTGCTCTATGACTCTTCTATGATTACTTCTATCAACTTTTTCAGTCTTGAGTTTCACATTCCCGACAAATACAGAAATACTGCCTTTCTTTTCTTATAGGCCAGTTCACAGAACACACCATTGCTTAAAATTATTTTTTTGGCTTATATTTCAAATGATTATAAACCTGAAGACTTCCAAGCAAAGGAAATATTTAACTTTTTTAAGTTTAAATTGTTTACCCTCCCTTTTTTAAAGGTCAGTTATTGGGGTGCCTGGGTGGCTCAGTGGGTTAAGCCTCTGCCTTCAGCTCAGGTCATGATCTCAAGGTCCTGGGATCAAGCCCTGCATCAGGCTCTTTGCTCAGCAGGGAGCCTGCTTTTCCCCTCCCTCTCTGCCTACTTATGATCTCTGTCAAATAAATAAATACAATCTGGGGGCACCTGGGTGGCTCAGTGGGTTAAAGCCTCTGCCTTTAGCTCAGGTCATGATCCCAGGGTTTTGGGATCAAGCCCTGCATTGGGCTCTCTGCTCAGCAGGGAGCCTTCTCCCCCACCCCAACTCTGCCTGCCTCTCTGCCTGCATTGGGCTCTCTGCTCAGCAGGGAGCCTTCTCCACCCCCACTCTGCCTGCCTCTCTGCCTACTTGTGATCTCTGTCTGTCAAATAAATAAAATTTTTAAAATCTTTAATAAATAAATAAATAAATAAATAAAATCTGTAAAAAAAATAAATAAAGGTCAGTTATTTTGTGTTCATGTTTTGTAAATTATTCATTCAACAAAAATTCATGTACTATTAACTAATGAAAAGATAATGGCAGAAGCAGTCAATGGTCAATAAACAAAGAAAAAAATGCATGATTAAATACTTGATAGATGTTCTAAATAAAAAAATGTAGTGGGATATTAATGGTGAGTATGTGGCGTGTGTATGTTTGTTGTTAGATAGAGAGAGGCCTCTTGGAGGAGGTCACAATGAAACCAAGACCTGAAAACAGGAGGATGACAAAGAGAAAGGGAGCAGGGTCCCAACAAGAAGGAACAGTAAGTACAAGGCCTCGAAGAAGAGAAGATGTTGGTATATTCAGTTGGAGAAAGGATTTCAGTGTGGCCGAGAGCAAGGAACAGGTGGGTCAAGACAGGAAAGGGGAAAAGGCCAGATCATGTGGGCCAGGAAAGAAGTTTAGATTTTACTGGAAGCAAAACCTGTTTAAGGTAGTCGAATAATGCTGTATAATGACTCAGTTCATATTTTAAAAAGATAACTGTGGCTATCTTTTGGTGGGAACAGGGAAGTCAGGCCACTATTGCAGTGATAGGGGGAAAAGTGGAGAATGGATTACAGCTGGAGAGAAACTGTTGAAAGATGAAAAATATTCAAGAAAGTAGAAAAGGCAAGAGAAAAGGTAAGAGAAAAGAGGGAGGGAGGAACCCGGCATGGCAGGGCCTTTTAGATTTTGCAACTGGATGGAAGATGGTACCACTCAATAAGATGGAAGAAAACAAGGGGAGGGAATGTTCTGGGGTAGGGATTGGGTTGGATCAAGAGTTTCGTTTGGGGGATATTGACTTTGAGGTGCCTGTTAGGAAAGTCTTATATTCTTAAGGATCGTCACGCTCTAAGATGCTTTTGTGATTATTTCCATCAGCGTCTTCAAACATCAGTGCATCTGGGGAAATGGCAGAGGCAGTTTGTTAAGTAGATTGAATATATTATGTATATGAGCTTAGAGGGGAAGTCTTGGTTGGGAAGTATTTAAAACCATGGGTATTGATGGGTATAGATGAACAGCCCTAGGGAAAGAATATTCAAGGGAAGAAATTAGGCCTCCTGATTGAACCATCAAAACTTCAACATTTAAAGATGGGGTTGAGGAAGACAAGTCAGCAAAGAAGCCTGAGGAGTGGCTGAAGAAGTAGGAGGGGTACCAGGAGAGTTAAGGGGTTGGAGGGGTGGTCATACAGGCAGGCAGAAGAGTGTATTCAAAAGGTGGAGGTGGTCCCTCATTTTGGGAGGAAGAATTTCAATAGCATGGCAGGAGTAGAAGCCATAAAAAACTTGGGAGTACCCAAAGGTCATGGTGGTTTTAAATGCCTGCTTAATCCAACAGTGTATAAAGTTGAGTTTACAAACTAAAATCCCACTGACAGTGCAAGTCCAAACGTCAAGCAAAATGTCAAATGTCCTGCAGGATCCTTCATTCCTAGAAAGAAAGAGAAATAAAAAAAACTTATGCAGAACTTGTCACATAAAAGGGCTGGCAATGCATATAGTATATTTCAGTAAACAAATCAAAGAACAGGGTTTTTTTTTTTTTCGTTTGTTCAAGTGGGTGGATTTATTTATCGTTAAATATTCTTGCATAAAATATATGTACACTATGAAGGCAACCATATTTGAACCATGCATGTGGGAGGTAACATGCAAAAATGAAGTTTTGTTAGAGTTATGATATTTACATGACTTAAGAAAATGATGTTTATATTGCTACTATATTATCTTTTTCTAAAGAACAATTGATTTCCCATGATATGAAAAGGAAGGAACTGAGGTTTTTATGATTTCTGCTCGACAGGTATCCATTTTTGGGATGATGGGAACTTCCGAGACCAGGCAGGTAAGAAATGACCCAGACCCTATAGTGAGGCAGTGTGGGAGGAACTCCAACCAGTCTTCCCCATCGGTATGCATATTTCTGTTTCCAGTGCTCCTTTAGTATCACAAAATGACCAACCCCTGAAACTCTGAAATCTAGTTTTCATCTGATTCCCTAACTTCTGCTTTGGGACAAGATTAGAGTTGGCTATCAAAGCAGCATTGTTTATCTGCATGATTTCCCACTTTGATGTGTACACCTAAACATGAATCCGTGGGTTTGTTTCTCCGGATGGTTGGAGGGGCTGGACCACCATGGTTTTCCTGGCTGCTGTCCAGGCCCCAGCTGGACTGATTAGAGGCAGAAATTGAGGATGGGAGCAGGGTGGGGAAGGGGGAAAGCGGTTGCCTTAATGTTATCAGCTAATACTTTTGTACTATTTTTTGGCACCTTCCCACCGTGAACCAGCAGAATCTTGATGTAGTTCCCGAGTTCAAAGGCGGGGTGGGCAAGAGAAGCAAGGAGCAAAAGCAATGTGGCTTGATCTTCACCAGCCTCTCAGGCTGGTGATTGCTGAGGTCAATCTTAACATCAGTTTTTACTCTCTAAGCCTTTATTGAGTGCTTTGGGTGGTCTGCGTGTTTGCTGCCCGCCTGATTCTTAAAGCACCTCCCCATGATGATCAATTAGGAGAGACAAAATGATACCGGGATGTGTGTCCTTTTGAAATGCAAATAACTCTGAGAAAAGAAATAAAAATTGCCACTGCTTTTGTAAAAATCAGAGGACTCAACCCCTGCTCCTCTGAGCTGCATTTAATACCTTTTGCACACTCCAGCCACTCAAATAGAGGGAACTGGCAAGAAGAAAGGCGTAGAGCTTGCAGATTAAAATGTATCCCAAGAACTCTTTCCATGCTCCAAGGTAGAAATTCTTCATAGAATTATACATGAACAAATCTCCCTCTCTTAAATTAAAAAAAAAAAACCTGTTTAGAATACTGTTTTTTAACTACAAATTATTATTTCTTCTTCTTCATTTTAAATGCTTTATTTTAGTACCAGCTACTTCTCCTCTTGGTTAATGTGACATCCATTTATCTTGGGAGGAACATAACCTAAGATCAGGCAGTAGTGACCCTATCTGAAAGATTGATCATTTACTTGCATTGAGAAAAGACGTATTTTTTAAATGGCATGCTCAAAACGTGTGTAAACATCTTTAAGGAGCTGCTCAATGATGACGTTGCACATTCTCTTTAGGAATAATGTGATTGTGAAGCTCATTCTTCTTCCATGACTTTTTTTTTTTTTTTTTAAGAGTAGGAAAAAGAGTGGGGAGAGAGGGGCAGAGGAAGAGGGAGAGAGAATCTTAGGCAGACTCCACGCCCAGTGGGTCTGACACCGGGCTCGATCTCATGACCCTGAGATCATGATCATGATCTGAGCCCAAATCAAGAGTCGGACACTTAACTGATTAAACCAGCCAGAAGCCTTCTTCCCTGCATTTCTTACTGTTCTCTTTGCACAAAAGATTCTCAGAAGGATGGGGGCACCTGGGTGACTCAGCTGGTTAAGCATTTGCCTTCAGCTCAGGTCATGATCTTGTGGTCCTGGTATGGAACCCCGCTTCGGGCTCCCTGCTCAGCGGGGAGTCTACTTCTCTCTTCTTCCTCTCCCTCTGTGTTCTCTCTTTCTCTCTCTATCTCGCAAGTAAATAAATAAAATCTTTTTTAAATTAAGAATAAAAGATTCTCTGAAGGAATGAAAGAAAAAAACCACCATTTTAAAAAAAGATGACAAATGCTTCATTAAAGGGTAGAATAAAGGCAAAATGGCACGGAATCCAGAGGCCTCGGTTAAGACTTTCTGGGCCTCAATTTCCTCTTCCGCATAATGGGGGACAGCAGCTGTTATCATGAGGAAGTACAATTGGGGTTAGATGTTCATGTGTTTATTTTACGAGGGGAATATAACCCAGTGGGCCCCTAAAAATAATTCAGACCTATAGGTCTGTACATGTATTTTTTGATTCAGTGACAAATTCACATTCAGTATTCTAGTTTATAAGACACAAGAGAAAGTTCAAAGCCTTTGTGGAAAAAGCAATCTTGCTGAAGTCTTCTCAAAGGACACATTCATTTAGTCACTCAGCAAATTGTTACTGAAGCCTACTACATCCTGAGCATTTGTGCTAGGTGCTAGCGAGTGATCAAACGAGTTTCTGATCTCACGGAACTTGGATCTAGTGGAGAGGAGATTGTGATTGACCAAATAACCACAAATAAATATTACAATCTATAAGAAAAGCTACGAAGAAGAAAATTCTGACTTTTTTTTTAACTCTTGGAAAATAGAACATTGAAAAAAAAACTTGAGAAGTATAATTTTGCCATTTTTCAATCTCAGTGTCTTTCATAATCAATAGTTATGATGTTAGTACTTGGATTCACTTGTTCATGTGTGGCACTCTCTGTGAAGATAAACTGTGTCAAATACATTTCAAATTTGCAAGATTGGATTAAAACATGGAATCACTAACATAGCAAACTGATGAATCCTTGAAGCTACAACCTCATATCATGGCCATGCCTACATTTTGAAAGGGCAAGAAACTCTGGACAGGAAGCTAGGGTGGACCTGAGGAGGCACCTAAGGAAGGCAAGGGCAAGATTCCCAAAGCGGTTGTCGAGTCCCCTCAATGAGGAAACCCTGAGCCAGAGTGACAAAAGGATTGAGGCAGGGCTAGAAGGACTAGTCGTGGCACCCCGAAAGCAAGTCTCCAGGGGAGGGGGTTATTTGTTAGTTCTTACTTGTATTCAAAGACTTTATCCAGAAGACCTCTAAGAAGTATTTTTCAAACAGTAACTTATGACTTACTTTCAAACAGTAAGTTATGACCCCTTCTTGGGTCACAAAATAAATTTAGTGGGTACCCACGGGCATTTTTAAATGAGATAATAGAAAATGTCCATGTGCATTGTCCACAGCAGGGATGAGGTTGTCTGTGTTTAGGAGTGTATGTGTGCACCAAAGGGCTTCTGGAGCCCAGAGCCTGTTCAGTAGTGGGAATTTCCTGAGGAATACCCTGTCCCTGACTTTTCTTAGGATATGGTCCTGTAAAGTTACAACCTTCTCCCAAGCAAGTTGGGCAGGGACGTCGGTTGCAGAGCAGAGCTCCTACCCAAGCTAAAGCCCAGGGATCCATCTGCACTAAAGATGGTGTCTGAATAGGGGGCTGGCCTGCGAAGGTTCAATCTAGAAGAGTTGTTCCTTGAATGAATGAAACAGAGACCAAGTACAAGGCAAGGGTATTACCTTCCTTTGTTGGGAAGGAAATACATAGGTTGGAATCGGTGCTATTTGGCCATTTTTTAACCTGCAAAATGGCAATCTCCTTTATTAAAATTAAGAGGTGGGTTGGCCCAGCTGTAGAGAGATCCCCTGATGACACAGCCTCATTTAGGAGTTGACTTGTGAGTGAGAAAGGTGCTGATAACAGAGAAAATTGGGAGTGGGATTAAACCAAGGGCTTACATCCCTATTTTCCTTGCTGGGCTCTTTGCCCTTGAGTGACTGCTCTGGGTTCCTATCAGCTGTCTGTAACTGAGGCCATTGTCTTAAACAACGTACACTTAGAGGAAGCTTTCTTCTGTCCTTTGTGCTTTTACTAAGACTGCTTTCCAAATACTGTCAATGTTTTGAGTTTTATTTCTCCCACTTAATAAGATACTTCTTTCATAGTGGTTAAAAAATTAATTTATATGAAAACTTTTTGAGGGGAAGGATCAAGAGGTTGCTCATTTTATTTGCAGATATAATTTCTAACTTCAGATCTTCCCACATCGATTTTGGATGGCAGAGAGAATTCTCAAGGCAAGAGGAATGAATAGCTGGTCTTCCTTCGAGTCCTTAGAACATTCTAGAGAGGACTCCTTGATGATAAACAGGGAGGAAAGGTTGACGGGGTGGGGGTGGGGGATGTACACGTTTGGCAAACTGTGGGGTCCCTTTTTGCTGAGTTAAGTTGGTAGAGAGGGAGTCAGAGAACAGGCTCTGAGCTGGGGACCCAGACAGATAAACTGCCATGGAAGAAAGACCAGTAAAGCAGTAATGGAAGAGGCCTGCTTTCACCCTGGTGAGGGGCGGGTGGTTCTCTGTGGAGGCGGAGGAAGATGCAATCCAGGGACCCCAGGATGAGGCATAAGCTGTCAAGAGAAATGGCAGATCTCCAGGACAAACCACTGATTTCTTTCAAATGACCCACCCTGTCATTGCAACTTCAGCCGAGGTGTCCGATCTAGGGAATTTGAGTTCTTCCGAAAGCTTTTCTCAGTCAAAGCCAAAGGGCTCTTTATTTCACATGTAGAGACAAAGAAATGTTTCTTTCAAACTCTCACCTAAAACTTCCATGTCGTGGAAAAAGTATGTGCTTAGAAAGGGGACAGACGTGAGTAGCATTTTTTTAAATGCTCACCACAGACTTGCTGTGAGCCCTTGGGTAAGATAGTTAACAAGTTAGGAATCTCAAAGAACTACAGTCTCTTACCCTGAAAATAGGGAAAATAATACCTCTTTTGTAGGGTTGTTGTGAGGATTACATAAAACAAAGTTTATAAAGTGCAAGGCCATGTCCGGGTACTCAGTAAATGAAGTTAGTATGTATGTTATGCTCTTTCTGGTCCAACCAGCAGTGAAAGGACAACCAAAACAGAATTTGCAACCCTTTTCGAACACCGTTGTTGATCACAATATAAACATTTAGGGGCAGATTTACAGAATTTATAATTCAAGATGGGGGTCTTTTTCAAAGCTTTTATGAAAGTGTTACATGAAGCAGCTGAGGCAGGTAAGTTCAAATTCTATGGCAAGAACAAAGGAAATGCATCCAGTTTTAATTCTCGTGTGAGGATCAAACGTAAGATTATTCAAGCACTTTGGTTTTCTTCCTTTCCAATTTTGTTGTTTAACCTCTGTTTTATGTAATGTTGGCTTCCCTATTGTGGTTAACGTGAGTAAGATTTGGAACAAAGGCTTAAAAATTATAGACAGTTTAGACTTAGAGCTAAAACATAGCTCAGGGGTTATATCCAGGCTAGCATATTCTAGATGAGGCCCAAGCAAATATAACATGTCACTATTTTGTCATATTCCTCTATCACTTACTTAATATTTTTCTTTAGGTCAACTGTCTTAACAACAAAACAAAACATAATACTTAATTTGCTTCCAAGCAGTGATATTCATGAACATCTCCGGTTTGAAATTCTAGTAAAATAAGTTCATGACTTAAAGCATTTAGTTAACTTTTTCATCTAAAATCATCTCATGCACTATGAGTGGCATGGGGGGGGGGGTGTCACACACTTAAGTAACCACTGATCGCATATGCCCCTCTATTTTATAGATGAGGACACTGAGACCCAATGAATTGAAGTGATTTCCCAGTCTGTGACTGTAATTCCAATAAAAGGCTTGATATAAGAATTTGGTAATTAAAAACCATCTAGGGGGGCACCTAGGTGGCTCAACCAGTTAAGCATTTCTTGATTTCTGCTCAGGACATGATCTCAGGGTCGTGAGATGGAGCCCTGCATCAGGCTCTGAGCTCATGCTCTCTCTCGCTCTCTCTCTCTCTCTCTCAAATAAATAAATAAAACCTTGAAAAAAAATCTAGGAATTTCAATAGCACCAATTCTTCCTTTTCATGTTTCCCATATACTCCCCAGAATCCAAGTGAGTAGGCAAAAAAAAAGGATTGGCATTAGTGAATGAGAGAACACTACATATTATATATAGCCCCTTCAAAAAAATGTGGAGATGAGTCAAAGGACAAAGAACTAGATTTTATAATTTGTTTCTCTCTTAGAACAATTTTAATAATCATCTTAACACAGCCCAAAGCTGAATCATTTACCTGAGCTCATACCCCTTTATGGAGTTTATTTTTACTGACCAGATTAAGGTCAGCAATATTGGCCCTCTCCTGACCCTGAATGCCTTATTCGTTGAAACTCGAGTGTTAGTTCCTGTTTGCACCATTGTACCTTGTTAGAGAAGGTATTTCTATTCTCCAGAGAGTGAACAATAAGCTACTGTATGTTTGGTCTCCAGAGTTCATTTCTTCATGTTTTCATTAGTTTTATTCATAAGATTCTATTAGAGTCGATTGTTAAATTGCTGGAAACATCCCCAACAAAGGACAAAAAGGTTCTTCTATAAAACAAGAACAGCCCATCCCCTGCCCAGACTTGAAGGACCATAAATTGGTATAGTAAATTGCAGAATATAAGCAAGTAACTTTTCTTCCTACTCTCCTAAGGGGCCTGGGATTTGTGAGTCCACGTCTGAAAGTAGGTCAGCAGCATAGTAAAAAAAAAATCTTACTAAATACAAGTTGGAGTTTACTGCTTTGAAAAACTGTGGTCCAATCAAGTTAAATCAGAGTTCATTATGTTCATTTTAATGTATTCATTTATCATACATAACCTGGAATGGTTGAAATAATTGTTATAATTAATAATATCTCTTTTGAGATACTCCTTTTAAAAAAAAATTCTCCTTTTATTTCCAGAATTAATGGTTAAAAAAAATTCCTCGGTTTATCCTAGAGGTTTCATTTGACTCAATTCCATTGTGAAGTCACAGTTCCCTGGTGTCTTAAAGATCCTAGACTCTCTTTCTCTCTCTGTTGAACTCATGGAAGCATTTAATACAAATCTGTTTTGATTCATTACTACAAAAGCACATTATCCCAAAAGGTGCACAATCTGAGAATATGCATGGTCATGTAATTTCTGGCCAAGAACATAAAAGCAAATACATCACTTAATATTTATTAAGAATTAAGTACCCAAAGGGGGTTAGTTACTAACAAAGACAGAAGCACATGTAATTCTGTGTCAAATGAGAAATTTGAGCATATTCATTGGAGCAAGCATTAATCTTTTATGAATTGTACAATTTTAAATAAGGCAACATAGGGGAAATTACAATAGAGTGAAGAAAAGAGGCAATTTGGGGGAATTATAATGTATTGAAAACACATGCCAAATACTTCCCTCCGTACTGATGAATGGGATCAAGCCATATTCTATGCGAACTTCACATTGTTTTTTCCATCCTACATTCTAGCAAAGTCTGAAAACAGCAGGGTAAGGAGGCAGGGATAGAAATGTTGCAAAAATATTTGTTTTACAGTACAATGGGTGCTTATCTTATTTTAAATTAAATGTTCCCTAACAGACAGCCGCTTAATGGTGCTCATGTGCCCGCCCCCCCCCATTGTGTAACTTGCCCACAGCATTCCCTCAAAAACTACTAGAGCGAGACTTTTGCTGTTCTTTAATTAAAAAACAAAAAACCAAACCAAACCAAAACAAAACCAAAAACAATAGCCAACCATCTCTCTAACACACAGGTAGAATGTTCCCAGAACAGGTAAAAGCTCCTCTATTACACATTAGTGCCCTTTTCACTCCATGAACTCCAAGACAATTTCCCAACTATTTATTTACTTTTAGCGCTTTTCTCTGCAAACTCAGAAACCAGCTGCCATTCCCTTTATACCCTCAAAATTAGGTGGGAATATGTCAAACAATGAATGATACAGGAAAGAGCTCCTACCTGTCCCATTGTACCTATGGAAGAGCTCCTTTAGGAACAGAGGGATCCTCCAGGGGTCACTGCCCCTTGCTTGGGCTGCCGTCCAGCCAGTGACATCTGCAAAGTGCCATCTTACTGTGGACGAGAACACACCTGCCAGGCCGTGCCAACCTTTGTCACTTGCACTTAAAAATAAGACAGAGGATGAAACTTCTGACTTAGAACCAAGAGACTTGTTCTGACAGCACCATTGTGAATGGTACCATTTTAAATAAGCAATATGGGAACATTGCAATAAAATGAAGAAAAAAGGCAATTTGGGGGAATTAGAATGTATTGAAAACATATGACAAATACTTCTCTCAATGCTGATGTATAGAGACAAACATCTCTGGGTATCCCCTAGAGCTGGACATGGTTTTTTGTTTGTTTGTTTGTTTGTTTGTTTTGTCCACGCCTTGAACTCTCTATCTGGATACTTGGGCTCCAAGTTTATCTTGCCTTTTTGCCCACTCAGAACCTTTAGTTTCTATAGCTAGCTTCCCTGCTTGGGGCCACACTTCATCATTGCCTCCAGGTCGGTAACTTGCCTCCCATCTTACTGGCTAACCTCACTCCCTTCCCTCCGGTATGTGGTTTTTGCCGATCAACCAGAACAGTGTTGACCTGGGACATCCTCTGTCCTGGTTCTCTCTAGCCTATCCACCTCCCCGCCCCCGGTTTCCTGCCTATGTGGTTCCCAAATTCCTGAATTAAGGAATCCAAAGATACATTAAAATTCTGGCCTCACCTAAAGAAGAATAATGTAATTTTGTTTCAAATGTGGCAAATGTAAAGTACTCAGGTAGTCAGTATCCTTGAAAGTGATCATTTACCTAAGCAATTAATCTCTTAGGTTGTGGGGTTTTTCTCAGCACTTTATGCTGAAGGGACATGATTCAGATCTTCAGTCTGAGGGGAGAAAGGAGACAGAGGGTAGCAAGGGCCAGAAAAATGTGAAAAGGATTGGAAAAGGGGACCAAGAGAAAGGTGAAAGAATGTGGGGTATTTACTTGTGAGAAGAAATTAATTTGCAAGTTCATAACTCTCTTTAAGAATGTGATGTTACTCCAGGAGCATTGGATTTTATTGTCCTCTCATAGCTTCTGTTCAAAAAATACTCCGGAAGGGACAAAAGACAAAAAGCCGAAGGAATGTGAAGAGAGTGTGTTCAGTCTAGTGCTTTCTGAGGGTGGAACAGGCACTGACTTTAAAAGGCATATCACGGAGATAAGGAAGAGTCTTTTGAGAGTTGCCAGACCAGTATTTCCTAACACCCTTATTTCCTCTCCTGTCGTCAGCGTGGCCCAGTTCACATTGTCTGAGGGTAAGTCATGAACTGTTCCTACTCTGAGACCCACTAATTCCCCTTTGAAGAACCTACTCCAAGGACAAAGAACAAAAGTAACTTCCACAAACTTGTTCATAGCGGTGTTATTCAAATTGTAGTGATGTCTTTTAGGGGTCAGCCCAGCCCATGAGCTAGCCCCTCTTCTGTAGGAACCCCTGCCCCTCTCCGTTCCCCAGAGATGGGGCCCTGGCATCCATGTTTGTAATGGGCAATCTCCCTATGGTCTCCAACTCAACCAGGGTTGGATCTAATGCAAACCAGGATGTGGAACTGGGACGGAAAATTGCAGGTTAATCTCTGTATGTGGTTAGAGTGACACAATAAACTATGAGGTAACTCTAATCAGGGTAAAGGAAAGAAGAATGAAGCAGATTCACCAAGAAAAACAGAGATAAACAAAGAATGGACTGTCAACTTTCTGGCTCCTTCCAGACGCCCAAACAGCATTTCTACCCTTTGACTCTGTGACACACCCCTCTGTCTTTGTAATAAATTACCCTTTTAACTTAAAGTAATTTGAATCACTTTTTTGTTAATTATAACCAAAGTCTTAACTGACACATAATAATAAAAAAAATCAGAAGCAAAGTATCCAAAATAAGAAAGTAAATCAATTAGTGTAAGTTAGCATGATTCAATATTTTTTCAAGTGATTATCTACATGGAAAGATGCAGGCGAGAAAGCAGAATGAATACTCGAGAAAGCAGAATGAATACATTGCTTGCAACTTTTAAACTGTAGACTTAGTCAACAAGGACTGGAAAAGTATACAAAGTAATGTAAACAGTTACTAAGGGCACGAGGGTTGCGGAAACATTGTTTATACAATATCTTTGAAATTTAGACCTCTGACATTCTGAAGCAGGGATTTAATATCCCACTTCAGATCTTTCTCAGAAGGTTCATTATTCTGATATTGATAGCCCCCCATCAGTCTTCACCCCAAACTGGAAAGTTGTTCTCGAGTCTGTCTTTTCTCCAGAGGACCTTTTACTGGGAAATAGTATTTGGGAGTTACAGTTCTGGGTGTGATTTTAAAATCATCCTTACTTTTATATGGAGAATGGAATAAAAGCAAGCTAAGTGGAATTTGAGAAATGGACTAGAAGATGGTGTGGTCGTCCATCTGGACTACCAGTAAGAGGAGTCAGGTCTCCTTGAAGGATAAACTGATTACAGGTCTGGCGCAAGAAATGTGTAAGACTCGCCTGGAACATCTTACCATACCAGAGAACAGTGAAGCAATCCAAGACTACTAGCGGCCTGTTGGAAGGACTGAGGAATCAGCCTGAGGAGACTTCCACTGACCCAGTATGAGATAATTATATATTGATAAAAATAACAATCGCAAGAGATTGACCCAGATTAAGGCATTTAGATCCTCGAATTCATATCATTATACACACATATGTAAAAGCTTTGAAGGATACTAAGTCATCATCTACATTGAAAATCCCAAAGAATAATTTTTAAAAAGATTTTATTTATTTATTTGGTAGACAGAGATTACAAGTAGTCAGAGAGGCAGGCAGAGAGAGAGGAGGAAGCAGGCTCCCCGCTGAGCAGAGAGCCCGATGCGGGGCTCGATCCCAGGAACCTGAGACCATGAACCGAGCCGAAGGCAGAGGCTTTAACCCACTGAGCCACCCAGGCGCCCCTCAAAGAATAATTTTTATAAAAATCCTAGAACTAATTCGTGATGATAGCAGGATGTTGGGACACAAGTTTATATACGATAGCCAATTGCTTTCTTATATGTCAGCAGTGAATCTGAAACCAAAACACAATGCCATCTACATTAGCACCAAAAGAAATACTGAAGTATAAATCTAACAAACTATGTTCTAGATACATACAACTATAAAACTCTGCTGAAAGAAATCAAAGATCTAAATAAATGGAGAGATGTTTCCTGTACATGGACAGGTAGCCTCAAAATTGTCAACATGTCAGTTCTTCCCAACCTACCTATAGAGTCAACACAATCCCAATCAAAACCTCAGCCACGGGTGCCTGGGTGACTCAGTGGTTAAGCCTCTGCCTTCGGCTCAGGTCATGATCTCAGGGTCCTGGGATCGAGTCCAGCATCGGGCTCTCTACTTGGCAGGGAGCCTGCTTCCTCCTCTCTCTCTGCCTACTTGTGATCTCGCTCTGTCAAATAAATAAATAAAATCTTTAAAAAAACAAACAAAAAACCAAAAATCTCAGCCAGTTATTTTAGGAATATCAATATCAATTGCAAAGTTTATATCATTTTGGCACTGAGAAACTCACTCATTATTTTGAAAATCACTAAATAAAGGGGAAGAATAAAGCAAGAATAAAAGTAGATTGGATATGTCTCTTCACAGATTAAAACCTCCCAACTGTTTTAAATTGCATTTTAAATAAAAGCCGACCTATAAGGCCATGCTTGATGTGGCATCTTCTAAACACGCTCATCTTATTTCATGCCATTTAGCCCCTTGCTCATGACGTCCCAGCCACCTTCACCTTTAAATAAACTTGCTTTTTTCTGCCCCAGGTAGATTCCTCTTCATGCTTTAGATCTCACCTTACCCTTCCAGGTGGCCTTTCCTGACCATCTTAGGAGTAAAATGCTATTTATTTCCTCCCCAAAGCCTAATCAATTTTGTATTTTTTTTGTTTTTTTTGCTCACTTGTTTTTCCCAGTACACTGTAAATTTTAAGAAGAGAAGAATGCCTTGTTTCCACCCAGGAGCTACTATATAGAGGCACTCTGTAACTATTCGTAGGAACAGTGAATGAAGTTATCCATCACTTTGAGACTGGATAGTTGAAATCAACAGATGAGTCTCTCAAATAAACCAGCGAGGGTGATTGTTGGATCTCTAGAAGGGCAGAATCCCCAAGGTCCATGTGTACCAAAGAGCCAGAAGAGCACTGGGAACAAAAAGAAATGTGATTTCAAGGACACCTCGGTGGCTCAGTCAGTTAGGTCTCTACCTTCAGCTCAGTTCATGATCTCAGGGTCCTGGGACTGAGTCCTGCATTGGGCTTCCTGCTCAGAGGGGAGTCTGCTTATCCCTCTGCCTGTGACTCCCTCTGCTTGTGCTCTTCCTCTTCTCTCGCTGTCTGACAAATAAAATCTTAAAAAAAAAAAAAAAGAAAAGAAAAGAAATGTGATTTTAAGGAGAAGGTCATTGTGGAGACTGAGAAAGAGATGTGATTACCTTAGACTTTGGGAATACTTTCACGGAGGGTTAAAGTCTTAAAAACTGTAAATACTACTTTATTTTTTTTTTTAAATTTATTTATTTGACAAAGAGAGACAGTGAGAGAGGGAACACAAGCAGGGGGAGTATGAGAGGGAGAAGCAGGCTTCCCACTGAGCAGAGAGCCCAATTCGGGGCTCAATTCCAGGACTCTAGGATCATGACCCGAGCAGAAGGCAGACGCTTAAAGGCTGAGCCACCCAGGTGCCCAATACCACTTTAAAAATAAAAATTGTAGAGTTCCTAGGCCTTTGCCTATGGATTCTCAATTAACTACTCCCATGATACAGCTAATAAATAAGGGACCCTTTTCATTATGTACTTGGCTATGGCATGGGGCAAATGATTCTAACAACTCTTACTATTATATCTGAATCTTTGATGTGTCTTGACGTGAGCTTATGTGTATGTATAGAAAACCCATCACGGTTCTATTTTATGCTTTGGCGGCTTTTACAATACAAATGTATCTTTTATGATTAGGAGTACTGTCATGCTCAATGCTCCTTTTAATTTATTTCTCTTTTTAACTGAGAGATTTTCTGAGGCTAGCTGTTAGCAAAACCTGTCATCATAGTTTCTGAAAATTAAGACTAGGGTAATTGAAATTATTCACAAAAATTCTAGGAACCTGGTAGGTTCTGGAGAGCATATGGCTTCTTTCTACCTGGGTCTTAATTACTCAAACAACATATATACTACAGAAAATTGGGGAAATATAAAAAAAAGGTGAAAGAAATCAGACATAATCAATCCCCATGACCCTCATGTTACAAATCTGATATATTTTCTCATGTGCTTATTGTTCCCTAGTTGCAATCTCAGTATGCATGTAAGGTTTCATCCTAAATCCTAAATAAAGGAGACAGCTGTAGAATGAGTAGTCAGGAAAGGTTTCATGAAAATGTCATTTGAGATAGAACCTGATCAACAAGAAAGAATCAGCCTTGTGACTGTCTGAGCCAGATCCTTCTCACACATGAGGTAACGAGGACAAGGAAACAGGACTGGAATGAACTTTGAGGAACAGAAAAGTGGTCAATGTTCATAGAGTAAATGAGCAAGAGGAACATGGATGAAGATGAGTTGGGGGAAGAAAAGGAGGGTGTGGGGGTGTGTGTGTGTGCGCGTGCACGTGCGCGCACACACACATGTATAAGAAAGGGAAAGAGATCCTGTGGGACCTCAGAAAACATGATAAAGAGATTACTTCCTGGTCGAAGAGGCATGTGAAGCTATTGTAAGATTTTACACAGAGCAGCGACATGTCTGACCTACATTCTTAAGAGTACTCCAGTCACCAAAGATACAATACCGAAATTATTTCTGCATAAGTGCGGACACAAATGCTTAAGGACCAAATCCTGACTCAAATCAGCTTAACTATTCCAAAATATTTGTCAGGAATGCTCACGCATGGTGGGAACTACTGGGAGTTTAGGTAGGGCTATACCTGGGGGTCCAGAGGTTGTCCTTACATCGTACTTTTCTCTCTCATTAATTCTGCTTCCCACCCTCTCCTCTGCAACTCTTGAACCCAACCAACAGGGGGTACAGATGCCAGTAGCCCGAGGTTCTTCAAATGGAAGACAGCTTCTGTCTATCTTCAATTTGGAACAATCTGGGAGAAGACTCAAATTGGGCAGGCAAGAAAAATGTATCTTTTCTTTGATCAGTTACCATATATAGGGGAATGCTACATTGTCACTGGTCCAACCTGCATCAGATACTTACCCCTTGGCAGAGATGAGGTTGGGCTCCTATGACATACCTTCCCACCAGGATCACACAAGATTTGGAAGGATTCTCCAAAGGAAAGGAATATTGCTACCAGGAGATTCATAACCATGCTGGGCACAGTAGGGAGGAAAAAAAAAAAAAGAAGAAGAAGAAAGAAACAACCAATAAGTGTACTGCATGGTCATTTGATTTACATAATCTTTTTTTTTTTTGCAGAGTAATATTCCACTATATGTATATTTTATTCATTTAATATTTTTGCTCAAACTACCATTGCCAAGTTCTCTACTTTACTGAAACAACTCCTGATGTTTTCACAATTAGGTTGTTTCCAAACTTTTATAATCATGATTAATATTCTATGGCTGTCCTAGTGCATATGGCTTTTTCTATATCTTTTGTATAGGGTCCAGATAAAAGGGCATGAGATCTTATTTTAAATAAATCAAATTTATTACCTCCTAAAAGGTTTTGTCCATGTGAAATGTCAGTATGCATTCATAAAACATATATACACTTTTCTGTTATCTTTACATTAATGAGTACCATCCCTTTTTCATTTTACCAGTTTAATAGGTGAAAAAGGACATATGTTTGTTTTGTTCGTTGCTTTGTAAAATCACAACTGCTGGGGAAATGTTGTATTTAAGGTTAGGTGTTGTAGCTCTTTTGTTAATGTTCTGCACATGCCCTTTGTTGATTTATCTATTAGAATCTGGTAATTTTTGTATCTCTTTATCCTAACTCTTTAAAGTTATTACTCATTTGTGATTGTGTTTTCAAGTTTGCAGTTTGCCTTTTTATTTTAACTTTCAAAATTATATTTGCTTTTATGTTGTCAAATTTTTATTTCATCTATTGTTTTCAGGCTTAGAAATTCATATTTTCCCAGAGGCTTGAAAAATATTTAGTTCTATTTTATTTAAGCTCATCTAAATCTTGATTTTTCTTTTTCATTCCTTTACATATTCCAAATTTTAATTTTTTATTTATAATGTGAGACGAAGATATGAGCTGATTTTTCTCTCAGTTGCTAGTTATTCAAACCATTACAATTTATGAACTGATATTTCCTTCCCAGTTGATTTGTGATGCAACATTTTAATATGTATTTTATGCATGCAAGAACCCATTTACAGGGTATTTTTTCCATTGAGAGATTTGTCAATTCAATCCTTACACCAGCACCAGGAAGTTTTAATTCTTATTGCTTTATGTTTTGGTGTCTAGTAGGACTAGACTAGCTCTCCACTTCATTTCTCTTTAGAATATCCATGTTATTTTCATTCGGTCGTTCTTCCAGATGAAGGTTAAGATAACCTCCAAAGTAAATAAAAACCAAAAAAGATCCTATTGAGCTGTTCACGGGAACTGCATAAAATTTAAGAGAGAACACTGGAAAATATCTAAATGCTAGGATCAGGGTTTTCTTTCATCAGATAGATCAGGATTCTGATATCTTGTTCTCCTCTGTCCAGTTTGCTCTTTCTTTTTGGGAGCAAAATTCATTTGCATGAGGAATAAATTTCCAATTTTTGTGGAGTTTTTATTTAAAATTTGTACTGTAGAAAATAATTCTAAATTATTTTAGATCTCAAAATTGAGATCTAATCTCGGAATTGAAAGTAGGACTTAAATGCCATCAGTGGATTTTGGACTAAAATTCCTATAGTTTTTTTGTTGTCTCTTTTTAGTTTTAGTACTTCTATAGATCTTTTAGCACCTAAACAAAAAACAAAAAACAAACAAAACAAAACAAAACAACCCTATAGTTTCAGGCTGGGAATCCCCATGTTGGGCTGTATTCCATGACCCTGAGATCATGATGGGAGTGGAAACCAAGAGTTGGCCACCCAACCAACTGAGCCACCCAGGCGCCCTGATGGTCCAACACTTTAAGATGCTTGTCCAGTGTCTGGAATCTTGGGGGATCGTGTGTGTGTGTGTGTGTGTGTGTGTGTGTGTGTGTGTAGTAGGCTGTAGTTCCCAAACGGTATGGTCAAGTTGAAGCTCTCCTCTGTGGTGTAGGATTTAGGGTAAACCCTATTGCTTTCCTTTTATCACCCTTCTTTACCACTTGATGCATTGCAATTGGTGTACAGGTAAAAGCAGCTTAAAATCACCAGATCTGAAGGATGAAGGACATCACAAAAGCTCAGCCAGATGATTGGGTATGGAAGTCAGAAGGGGTTGTACCTCTCTGTCTTTTTGGTGATGAAAAACATCTCCTAATTGTATAAGCCTGTGTTTTGCATTGCTTTGTGGAAGCATCAGATAAGATACTTCCTTCTCCCCCACCTCCCATAGCTGTGTTCAACTGTCTAGAACTTGGAGATTCTTGAAGATTACAGCATGTGTGTGTGTGTGTGTCCTTGACTATAATGTATCTCCAATACACTATACAAAACCATACACAAGCTTTCTGCTTCAGGAGATCATAATTTTTGCATACATTTATAGGCAACATGGATTGTTTCACCTTCGCTTTTACAGGGATGCTTTTCCTGTCTTCACACATTTCCCTAGTCTTTGGTTCTTTGTTTTTGTTCTGGTCAACTTTATTTAAATTCCTACTTATAATTGTCACACTCCCTAAAGTTTTTAGTTTTTCTCTTTTGGCAGGCAAACATTTTCTTTCCTGAAGAATCTTGCGGTCAAGAGAATGAAAAGCTCTTCTTTGTAGTTCTCAGAATAAGCAGAAGTTTTTTTTTTTTTTCTATACCATACACTGCCTAGTGGGGTTTTGGTTGGCACTCAATAGCTATTTATTTACTCAAAATAGATTCTAATGAATATCAAATTCATTCAATACCACATTCATTCAAATGCCACATTCATTCATTCATCTAGTTTCTGGTAGCTTCTTTTATATTGTCCTGGGTGTAAGCAAAGGGCACAATAAAGCTTCAAAGATTTTTTTTAATCAATGGATTTTATTTTTTACAGTAGTTTTAGATTTACAGAAAATGAGCAGAAAGTACAAAAAGTTCCCATATATGGAGCATAACAAACAGCATGGAGGACAAGAGGAGATGGAGAGGAGAAGGGAGTTGAGGGAAATTGGAAGGGAAGGTGAACCATGAGAGACTATGGACTCCGAAAAACAATCTGAGGGTTTTGAAGGGGCGGAGGGTGGGAGGTTGGGGGAACCAGGTGGTGGGTATTAGAGAGGGCACGGATTGCATGGAGCACTGGGTGTGGTGCAAAAACAATGAATACTGTTATGCTGAAAAGAAATTAAAAAAAAAAGTTCCCATATACTCCCTCACTTTCCCCAGTTTCCTCTATTATTAACATCTTGCATTAGTGGGATGCATTTGATGCAATTGATGAGCCAATATGGATACATTATTATTAACTAAGGTCCATTACATTACAACATTAGGGTTCGATCTTTGTATTTTACATTCCATGGGTTTGGGAAAATATATAATGGCATATATCCACTATTAGAGTACCATGCAGACTAGTTTCACTGCCCTAAAAATTCTCTGTATTCCATCTGTTCATCTCTCCCTCCTTCTCAGAACCTCTGGCAACAATTGATCTTTTACTGTCTCTGTGGTTTTCCCTTTCCAGAATGTTGTATAGTTGGAATGATGCAATATATACCATTTTCAATCTGGCCTCTTTCACTTAGAAATATGCATTTAAGTGTCCCTTGTGTATTTGTGATCTATAGACTTTTAACAATTCATCAGCAATATGTATTAAACCCCTGCTGCATGCTAGGCACAGTGACAGGTGTTGAGTGTACTGCAATAGACAAGACAAGCAGGATTGTTGCCCTTGATCTCAGCTTGAGAACTGTCAGATATTCAGTCCCCAACAACAGATTTTCCAAGGCAACAAGGACTCTACTTGTTGTTTTGAAGGTCTTCTTATTTTTCCCTGAGGAAATCATTTGCTTATGTCAACACCTTGAGGAGACCAGTGGTACCCACAAGTGATTTACCATGTTCCAGACTTACCAGTTCCCCCTTCTTAATGTAACAGGAATGAGCTCTTCTGGCTCACACTGTAGATCCCAATCAAATTTTGACTATGAAATTTGATGAAGCAAGAGGAAAGCAAATGCCCCAAAAGATGGTTCTGCCTTTTTTTCTCAGCCTGGAGTATATCTAGATCTTCCTTCCTACCTAACATATAGAAATTTATTTCTGCCTATAGTCAGTAATAAAATCTTAAGTTGTAGCTGAAATTTCAAAAGATGATTTATGGATCACTGGTAATACAGTTGCAAATGAAAATACAAGACATCCTCCAACTCCTTCATTGGTTTCTTCTCCCCAAATTGGCAAGATGAATCCTGTATGTGCTAGATGTCATTAGATGAATAAAATGAGGAATCTAGTCCCAACCTCAAATCAGGCCTACTTCATTTAAAAATACTTCACATCTTAAGGGGATTTTTTTTTTAGCTTGTTTGTTTATTGTTATTCACTCTTAAGACAGAACTAGAATGATGCATCTCCATTATAGTTAATAGTGGTTTTAAGTTTTCCATGAATGGAGGGTATAATTTACCCTAAAAACAGGTATTTGTATTCTGATAAGACCAATGTTAGAAATAAGATACATTACCAAACAAAGCAGTATTACATATATAATTAGAAATAATACTGCTAAGAGCATGAAAATGTTCAACATAGCAGCAAGTTACAGTAGGGTTTTTTTTGTTTTTTTTTTTGTTTTCTTTCTCTTTAAGCCTTGAGGTTTTCTGTACTATGTGGTGTATTTACAGTCATGAGAACCAAACTGGTTTCAACCAGATTAGAAAAGAGACTACATATGATGATATCATAATGCCCGAAGAAATGAATAATTAAATCTGTGATTAATACACAAACACAATGGGAATACTGAGATTCCTTACTTGTCAGCAAATACTTTCGCAGATTTTATTTTGAAGTCTTAGGCCCACAAAAGAGGACTGTCAAAATGGTTATTAAATCACAGAGAATGGGGACACCCACCAACAGACAATTCTTTTCAACCCTACTGCAAGAAAGAAATCTACAACTGAAAGATAAACTCTGGAAAGAGGTTTTATTTATTAATTTTATACGAAGAATATGCGTCTGTGTATGACAAAATATTCTATACTGAGGATAAGAAGGGGGCATGACGATTTCATTTATTCAGAATGATTGTTATTGGTATATAAAAAAAGAGCATTTGAAAATGAGAAATGTTCAAGGTAATAGCTTGTTTTTTTCCTTTGCGGGCTGTCTTTACATGTAGGGGCAGCTGAAGTTCTTTGCTTTGGAGATAATCTGTATTCTCTTAGCTTACAAACCTGTTTTCATCCCTTTTTCCTTCATTAGTTTAGTAAGGATAGAACTTAGGCATCTAATCACAGCTGCTGTTTTCTTTCCTTCCTTTACAGGGGAAGTTTTATATGGAAGATGCAGAAAACTGTGGTCAGGTGAATGGGTATGCATGACCTGCCAGGCGTTAGGATGGGAGCTGCGGGGGGTTTTGGATGAATCAGTCCTTCCATTCAGGACTGTGGGAATGAGCCAGTGCCTCTCGGAGCCATTTTGGAACCTGAGGTTGAGGAGAAACCAGTCATCCTGATCCTGCCTTCATTTAAAATTTCCATATCAGCAAATATCATCATCTATATTTTCACTAATTTAAAACTTTAAAAAAGTTTATATAAACTATTATATAAATATTATAAAAATGTTTATAATATCACATGAATATATAATACAAAGATTATAAAGCATATGAGATATGGTACATTCTATAAGATACATTTTTTAAAAGCTGGTGAAAATGTTTGAGATGAAAAAAGACTGAAGAGATGACAACCAAATGGAGAGTGAAACGTGATGAGGTAACTAATTTGAAAAATACTTGATTACTGAGTTTTTTTGCTGCTCCCTTAAAATTTGTATCTCGGGTGGGTGCCTCTCTGGCCTCACCCTGATTCCAGGGCTAGAAAGGACAACGGTGGCAGGGTAAAGGACCGTGGTCCAAGGGAGAGGAAGATGCAGTCTGGTTAGGGGGAGAATCAACAGTTTATGTAAGAAGCCTTAAAGGATGAGGAGGATTTCTGCCTGTCAGGCAACTGAAGGAGGAGAAGAGCACCGGGAAATGCAGGCACCTCAAGCAGAAAGAACAATGCGGGCAAGGGCATCAGCAGGGCAGGCATGAGGTCTGGAAGCTGCAGGCAAGCCCATCAGTCTGCGGATGGAATATGTATAGGTAGTAATGGGAGCAGAAGCTGAAAAGAAGATTTAGATCCTTCTGTGACCTGCCTGTTTGAATCAGGAGGCAATGGGAAGGTTACTGAAGATTTGTTCTTTTGTGTTTTTTTAAAAGATTTTATTTATTTATTTGGTGGGTGCCTGCTCAGTGGGTTAAAGCCTCTGCCTTCAGCTCAGGTCATGATCCCAGCGTCCTGGGATCGAGCCCTGCATCGGGGCTTTCTGCTCAGGAAGGAGCCTGCTTCCCCCCTCTCTGCCTGCCTTCCTGCCTACTTGTGATCACTGTCTGTCAAATAAATACATAAAAATCTTTTAAAAATGATTTTTATGTATTTATTTGAGAGAGCAAGAGAGAGTGAGAGCACAAGTGGGTTGGGGGGGGCAGAGGGAGGTGTGGCTCCGTCAGGGATCATGACCTGAGTCTAAAGCAGAGACTTAACAGACTGAGCCACCCAGGTGTCCTTTGCTTTTTAAAATTAATAATGCATTTTTGATGTTTTCTTAATTTATTTTCAAGCACTTACATAGAAGTAGTTTAAAACTTAAAATGTATTTTTGCTATATGCCTCTTCTAAATCCACTGGAAAGCAATAGGAGTGAAAATAGGATATTGGAGAGAAATTCAGAAGTAAGATGAAGACTTGGTTATTGATAATAAGCACAATTCTTATAGAGCCTGGATTTCCCAGCACAGTCTCAATTTAAAACTTCCTGTCCTATTATTTTCATTTGTACATTCTGCTCCTCCCCAACTTTTTACAGCTTTGTTAAGTTGTAATTGATGTACAATAAATGGCACATTTAAAATATACACTTTGATCAGTTTTGACACATGTTGTCAACTGTGAAACCATCACCACATTCAATAATGCACATATCATCACCCTAAGAGTTTGCTCAGGTCCTTTGCAATTCATCCCTCCTTCTCACTTTCTGCTCCCATCCCCAGGTGACCATTAATTGCTTTCTGTCATCATAGATTGGTTTTCATTTTTCAGAATTTCGTATAAATGGAATTACACAATATCTCCTGGATATAGTACATTCTAGAAGACATGTTTTAAAATAATGGAGGGGGGCACCTTGGTGGCTCAGTCGTTAAGAATCTGACTTCAGCTCAGGTCATGATCCCTGGGTCCTGGGATCAAGCCCCACATCGGGCTCCCTGCTAAGCAGGAAGCCTGCTTCTCCCTCTCCCACTCCCCCGCCTGTGTTCCCCTCTCTCACTGTGTCTCTCTCTGTCAAATAAATAAGCAAAATCTTTAAAAAAATAATAATAAAATAAAATAATGGAGGAAAGTTCTAGATTTGGAAAGACTAGAGAGACCTAACAGCCAAATGCAATAGAAGCAACTTGATTGGATTCTGGTTTGAAAACACTAGAGACCACACTAGACCACACTGGGTACTACATGACAATAGGGAATAACTATTAATTCTCTTGCATGTGAAAATGGTAATATTTTATGATTAATTACACAATCTTTTATGTAGAAGATTATCCTAGCATTGTGTGTTAAAGCACTAGGTGTATAAAGTGTCTTGCTTTTTAGCAATTTACATTCAAGTGGTTCAGAAAGACAATTAAACAAAGCAATGTGGAAATACTTTAACAACTATTGAATCTACATGGTAGGTATAAGGGGGTTTATAAAAGTTCTTCTCAACTTCCCTGTATATCTGAACCTCTTTTAATAATCATAGCTGGGGAGAGGCGAAAGGACAGAAAGTGAAAATCAAGACTCTCCTGAAGAAAACCTAGGCTATAGTTAATCACCAAGTCTTTTTTCTACTTCTGAATCTTTCACTGGTATCCATTCTATATTCAATTTTACCACCCACACCTGATTTAGAGAAAGTACACGTCTTAACTGAGAGCAACAATAAATTTCAACCTTCGCCTCAGATCATATACAAAAACTAACTTGAATTTGATCAGAGACCTAAATGTAAGAGCTAAAACCATAAACTTTCTATAAAAGAAAAAACAGAGGAGAAAATTGTAGTGGCCTAGGGTTTGGCACAGAACTCTTGAACACATGCAAAACGCATAAACTATAAATGAAAAAAAATCAATAAATTAGATTTCATAAAAATTAAAGTTTAAATTAAAACCACAATGAGATACCACTATAGAGCTGATAGAATGGATAAGATTAAAAAGACTAATGATATCAAGTGTTTGGGAGAATGTGGAGTCACTGGAATTCTCATGTACTACTAGTGGGAATGCAAAATGATAGAACCACTTTGGAGAACAGCTGAACCAGTTTGTAAAAGTTCAATGTGTACCAACCAAATGACCCATCATTTAACCCTTAGATAATGACCTAAAAGAAATGTGATGGCTCAAGTCTCCATCAACGGGTAAATGAACACATAATGATATGCCCACACAATAGAAGTCAGCAATGAAAAAGAATAAATTATTGATGGGGGGGTAGTTTGCAGAATAATAATAGTGGAGAAAACCTACATAATCTTGGCTACGGTGATGACTTTTTAGATACAGCATCAAAGGCACAATCGATGAAAGAAATAATTCATAAGCTGGACTTCATAAAAATGAAAAACTGCTTTGTGAAAGACAATGTCAAAAGAATGAGAAAGACAAGCCACAAGATGGGAGAAAATATTTGCAAAACAGCTCATCCTTCATGGCTCTGCTCAAAAGACCCTCTTCTGAAACCCTGACCTCCTTCTTCCTGACTCCATAACCACAGAGGTTGAGTGTTTTCAAGCCACATTGCAAATACTACTTTTTTTCATTCATTCACTCAAAAATATTTATTCTGTGCATGCCATGTTTTAGGCACTGTTGTAGGCATGGAGCATATAGCAGCGAATAAATCAGATGAAGTCTCTAGCTTACATTTTACTGAATGTGTACATGGTAGAGGGAGGCAACAAATAAATATAATAGAATTCCAGGTAGAAATATTGTTGTGAATAATTTTTTTAAAAAGCAGTGGAGTAGTAAAGGATGATGATGTGGTGTGTGTTATTTTATTTAATTAATTTATTTATTTTGAAGGGTAGTTGATAATAATGTATTCGTTTCGGGTATCAAAATAGTGCTTTGACATTTATTTACATTATGAAGTAATTTCCATGATAAATCAAGCTATCATCTGTCACCATACAAAGTTGTTACAATATTATTAACTCTATTCTCTATGCTGTACGTTCTATCCCCATGACTTTAAAACTGGAAGTTTGTGCCTTTTAATCTCCTGCCCCTGTATTGCTCATTCTCCCATCTGCCTCCCCTCTGGCAATCTCCAGATTGTTCTCTGTATCTATGAATCTGTTTCTGTGTTGTTTTGTTTGCTCATTTGTTTTGTGTTTCAGATTCCACATGTAAGTGAAATCATATTGTATTTGTCTTTCTCTGTCTGACTTACTTCACTCCAGATAATATCCTCTAGGTCCATCCATGTTGTCGCAAATAGCAAGATTTAATTCTTTTTTATGGCTGAGTAATATTCCATTGTAGGAGTGTGTGTTATTTTAGAAAGCAAGTCAGAGAAGGTATAGCTGATAGACATTGGTGCCTCACCCATACACCCTCTAGGTACTCTGGAATAATCCAGTACAAGCCAACCTCATTGGAAGTGCTTGTGATTCTCTGTCTGTGGCTTCTCTTTATCTGAATATGGGGCAGGCCCATGGTCAGGGAACAGACCTCAGCCAATGACAATGGAAGGTGAAGGACAAACATCCTAGCTTCTCTGCCTCCTTGGGTGGGACAACTTTGATGTGCATTCCCCATGTTTCCCAGAGATCCCCTATGGGATTGATTTCCAGTTGTCCTCAGCAGCACCTTGTGCAATAAATTGCTCTGTACTCTTTCTTCCCCTGTCTCACTTCTCCATTCCTCTGCCAGTACTTCTTGAAATCACATTTTCCCTTTCAAACATGCCACCTGTACTCAGATCCTTGGTTTTGGAGGAACCCCGCCCAAGCCAGTGTGTTCGAAGAAGTGATGCAAGGAAGGGGACCATCAGAATAGGGTTCTAGAATTGGATCATTTGCTGGTCAGAGGGCAATGAAGACCCGGTTACTGTTGATAATCTCTGGCATGCCCTCACATCATTATTGCTAAGAGTCTAACCTGTGATGAATCAGGATAGTGTACAAGTGTAAGAAAATGCACCAGTCTATAGACTAGCTCTTGAGCTGCAATCTATGGGGGGTGCAATATAAATTATTAGAATTTTGAAGTTGATTTGTTGTTAGCTATCGGAGGAGCCATGAAGGAAGAAAATAACAGGCTCAGATCAGGTAACCATTAATTTAGAACACAGTTTGAAAGAAGGCCAGAAATCTTCCCTCGTGTCTTTTAAAGGTAGTCTCATCTCCTGTGGACAGAGTAGACTAAGCTGAAAAGCAAGACCTCACATTTGATCTTTGGTATAGCAGGAGATTGAATTCACTGCCCTGAAGGTTTCTTAGGCTAACGTTAGGGACTTGAAAGGAAAGAAGAGGAGCCTTGTGACCTCTGATGGGAATGGCTGGATGGATGGGATTAAAGACTTCAGATTCCTTAGGATACTCTGGGCCAGAATTCTCTGGAGCCCTTCCTCTTGCTAGAGGAAGCCAGTGTCTGATTGCTTGGAGATTGTGCAAAGGCTTTACGTAGGGCAGATGCCTTGCAAGATGACACTTGTCTGCAAGATCTTTCCTTGTCTCTATTGCTCTAGACCAATAATTAGAAGTCTTATTATGAGCCAAGCAGAGAAATACTGCTACGTGAAGAAAGGGATTATTCACCGAGAGCACTGCAGTGCCTGTCAGATATGTACCAGCAGGAACTGGGAGAATTGGCCTGGAAATGGAACTTGAAGGTGCTGGATCAGGGAGCACTGACTATAAGGCTGGATGGGGAGAGTTTCTCAATAAGAGTGCCTAATGCAGTGATTCACAACTTTATGTCCTGGTAGAATACCTAAAACTATACCCAGTACATTGCAAAAGTGGCTCTTTGAAACTTGAAAACAATCATGAGATGAAGATGCTGGGATTTCTTAGAGGAAAGATGAGGAAGCAGTAAAAAAAAAAAAAATTATAGATTAGAATTAAGAATGCATTTATTATGTAATACTAGAGAACCTGCCAGCTAGCAACATTCCCTGGGAGGGCTCAGAGGACACTCCCTTCACTAAAGTGGTAAGATTGTACAAGTACATTCTGCGAAGCTCAAAATTTCTTGACCTCTAGACCAAGATTGATGATAAGAGATGCCTCAGAGTCAATGGACATAACAGGATTCTTGAGGCCAAGTTGGCAGCACTAGGCCATCAAGAGCAATGGGATGTAAGTATGGTCACATGCATCAACATGAATTAATTTTAGGGACCTAAATTTGATGGGGGGTAGGTGAGTTCCAGAAGAACTCATGAACTGCTTGGATTTTAAAAACATGCAAAATGAAAATGTAAGTGTGTGTGTGTGTGAGAGAGAGAGAGAGAGAGAGAAAGAGAGAGACAGAGAGACAGGTTAGTAAACTCAAAACTAGCATAGGGGTGCCTTAGTGGCTTATCGGTTAAGTGTCTGACTTGATTTTGGCTTGGGTCATGATCTCAGGGTTGTGGGATTGATTCCCGAGTCAGGGTCCTCATTCAGTGGGGAGTCTGCTCCAGATTCTCTCTCTCCTCCTCCCGTCCCTCCCACCACCTAAAAATAACAGATAAAAAAAAAAAAAAAACCTTAGAAAGAAACTAGAATAATGGTTATGAAAGGAAGAGAGAAAAGAATAGGGAGGGGGAGAGATATATAACAGAATTTCTATGGTATTGATAATATTTTCTATCTCAAGTCAGGTTGTAAGTACACAGGCACTCATTTTATTGTTATACTCTATACAGATAAGTTACACATGTTGAATGCATTCAATATTTAACAAAAATAATCTAAAGAAATAAAGCCTAACCATAGCTCCTTTCTGTTGTGACTCACAGTAGAGAGCAGAAGCATCGGATAGATGCAAACTCAAGTCAGGTTGGCTGTACAACCTTAGTTAGGGAACTTATTGAGTCTCTGAGTGATAGGTTTCTCACCAGGAAAATTATTTTGATAATGTCTTTCCAGCAGGGTAGAGGTAAGGATTAAATGAGATAATTTATATAAATTTTATAATCAGTGCCTGGCACATACCAGGTGCAGTTTAATAAATTAGTCCACTCTTCCTGTTTTCTTCCTTTTTAGAGATTTTCCATCTTCTTCATTTGATTTAGTTCCAATTTAATTATTTCCTGTAAGCAAAGAATTATGTCAGATGGGCTGTGCCTTAATTTAAAAACACTTTTTTCGTTTCAAAGACCATTATCTCATTTGATCCTCTCATTCAGTCCCCATTGGCCGGCACATGATGGAACATGTAGGAGCCCCAGTAAATCCCAGCAAACAAATGGATGTAGAATGTAGGTGTAATGGGCTGAATCGCGTTTCCCCAAAATTCACATACAGAAATTCCAATCTCCAGTACCTCAGATGTTACTGTATTTGGAGATAATATCTCTTAAGAGGTGATTAAATTAAGATGTGGCCATTCCACCATGACTAGAATCCTCATAAGAAGAAGAAGGGACCCCAAGGATGAGCTCGCACAGAGGAAAGGCCATCTGAGGATACAGTAAGGAGATGGCTGTCTGAGAGACAAGGAGAGAGGTTTCAAGGGAAACCAACCCTGTTGACCCCTTGATCATGGATTTTCAGCCTCTGGAGCTGCGAGAAAATAAAATTGTTGTTTAAGGCACTTGGTCTGTGGTATTTGGTTATGGCAGGCTTTATAAACTAACACAGTAGGGCAAGTATTATTATCCCCAAGTTATAAATGTATAACTTGGGGATAATAATATAAAAGTTATAAATGTATAACTGAGTCTCAAGGCTTAAGATTCTCACAGATTTACATAAGTAATGAAAGGGCAGAATTGTCCTTGAATCTAGGTATCGAATTCTGGTTCTTCCCACTAGAGCCTGCTTCTTTTCAAAATTGTGCTATATTGAGATATTTCAATCTGTACATACAATCTTTAAATTAAATTCTTATTTTTATCCAAGTAGTATATGGACTCATAAAAAACAATAATAAAAATAAACAAGGGGGGTGCCTGAGTGGCTCAGTCGGTTAAGCATCTGTTTTTGGCTCAGGTCATGATCTCAGGGGCTTGGGATGGAGTCCCCACTCAGTGGGGAGCCTGTTTCTCCCTCTTCTTCTGCCCCTCTTCCTGCTGGTGCTCTCTCTCTCTCTCGAATAAATAAATAAAAATTTTAAAAAATCAAACAAACAAAAATAAAAAGTCCCCTGCTTTTTCCCTCATCTAATGTGGGTTTCTTAGAGACAAGTACTCTCAACTCTTCAGGTGCTTTTTTTTTTTTTAAGATTTTATTTATTTATTGGAGAGAGATAAAGAGATCACAAGTATGTAGAGCATCAGGCAGAGAGAGAGAGAGAGAAGCAGTCTCCCTGCTGAGCAGACAGCCCGATGCGGGGTTCAATGAGGGGTTCGATCCCAGGCTCGATGCGGGGCTCCATACGGGGCTCCATGCGGGGCTCCATCCTAAGACTCTGGGATCATGACCTGAGCAGAAGTCAGAGGCTTAACCCACTGAGCTACCCAGGCGCCCTTACTCTTCAGGTGCTTTTTCCTCATAGTATTTGCATCCAGATAACATGCTCATACAGATGTGTCATGATTTTTCAAATCAAGATGTCATCTATTAAGTTCCTATTATTAAAGATGAGTCTTTAATGATCTCAACACACACAGACACAGACACAGACACACACTATTGGGTAATGCCCTTTGTCTTTAAAAAGTTTTATCACAGTCTATGATAGTTTTCTTCTTCTGTATTATCTCAGTTTCCTCCAGGTTAATTTTCTTTCTTTTCTTTAATTTCCTTTACTTTCACATTAGACTTTCCTCAAATGTTTGGGTCATCCTTGGCTTGCCATTCATCTGTAAGAAAAAGCCTGTTTCCTGCTTGTGCCCTCAGAGGCAACTAATAACTTCAATTTTGCCATTTTCTAGGGTTCCCTATCAGGAATTGGCTGGTTATTGCAGGCCACTCTGCTGCAGAAACTTAGATTTTAGCTTCCTTTTCTTGAAATGAGTTGCTCCTGCCTACCCTCTATTTTCTAGAATTTCCTGACATCTTTTCTCTCCTATTATCTTATCTCCTGTTCTCTTTGTACTCTTTTTTATAACTTTTTATTTCTTTGCTATTATTTTAGGGGGCTTTGAGAGGGAATAGAGAACAAACATGTGTTTTTCAACAGTACTCTACATTTCTAATGTTGCCTTTTCTTGGATTTTTGCTATTAGTCAATATGTCACGGTTAGTATCAGTTCAATGCAAATGACTACAACTATCTGTGAGGAAGTATTTTTCCAGGTGTGTCTGTCAAAGCTTCTTTTATATTGAAAAACCTCAGCTTGTGTTTTGAGTAATAAGAGGAATATGGTATTTCATACTCAAGTATCACTTATTTTTAAAGACATTCATGCATAAAGCCAGGTGAGGAGGGTGAGCACACGGGGAGAAGGACCTGTGTGGCATCAAATTCTGAGCAGGCCGACGAGGACTTCCACATGGTATGTGGTGGCCAAGCCTGGGCAGGGGGAGGAGAAGATCCATGCAGAGAGGTGGCATACCATGAGAAGGGGGAGGGGCAGATCCCAAGCAAGGTGAAGAAGGCATCCGTGCTGTGGGGCAGCCTGTGGTGAGGGGTCAGAGCCCAGGGGCAGTGGCTGTGGTGTGAATTTGGTTATAAACCAAGGGATGGATCAAATAAGTAAGTATATTAAGAATAATGCAAGTCAGGTTTCTCACCCTAGGAGAATGAAGTCATAAATATGGAAAAAGAAAAAACTGGAATAAACCCTAAGTGTTGGATTGGAATTAGATATTATTAGTGTAAACTCATGGATTATACTGTATCCATATTTATATGGCATCAGTGGTGATATATAAATACAAATGTAAATGTCTGTGTGTCTGTATACATATTCCCTAGCTCTGCCCATCAAGAGAGTCTGAGAGCTGTGGACTCAAATTGCAACAAGCAGATCCACCCAAATTGTGGCTTCTAAATACCATTTACCACTTAAAGGGACCTAGGCTCCTTGGTAGGGTGCCAGATTTATCATCTAAAAATATAGCAGATATTTAGCAAATAAGAAATTATTGCATGGAACACACCTATGCCAAATATCTATTCATTATTTATCTGAAATTTGAATTTAACTGATTAACTTTTGTTTTATTTGGTGATCCTTATCCTTTGGAGAAAGGGCCACATCCAACACTGGGGCAGAAAAAGTACAACACGAGTCTGGAACATTTTATTGGGCTAGGAAAAAAAAAATACTAAAGGAATGATGGGAAAAATGACATAGAAACCAGTTTGGAAGGGTTCTCACTGGCCAAATATAGGACAACTTAACCATCAAAATAAACAATAATAGTAACAGATTATAACTTATTAAACGAGAGAGAACTAAGAGCCTATAAGGATATAAATAAAATAGTAAAATGAAAGTTTGATGAGGAATAAGATATTTATTTAGAGCTAAAGTATCTCCACAAAAGTATCCTCACAAAATTAATAGTTATTAATTCCAAATGGAAAAAATAGTAACTATATTGTGGAGAAGCCCAGCATACATCATTTTAATCGAGTGATTAAACAAATTGAGAGGCACCTAATGAAATAGAGTAAGAACAGCACTATTTTGGTGATATTCCTGATAAACACAAACACACCTAAATTGAGGGAGAGTCTACAAAAGAACTATCAGTAATCTTCAAAAGTATCAAAGTTGTGAAAGCCAGAAAAAGACTGAGGAAACATTTCAGACTTAAGGAGATTAAAGAGATGTGACAATTGAACACAACACACATTGTGAAGTGTATCCTCTGTTTTGCTATCAAGGTTATTACTGTGACAAATGATGAAATTTAATGGGGGGGAGGGATCCCAGGATCAGGTGGCAGGAATCATCACTGTTAACATCCTGATTCTGATGGCTGCACTGTGATTATGTAAGAGAATGTCCTGTATATACCCACTTAAGTATTTGGGCGTGATGGGACATCCAGTTGGCAATTTATTCCCAAACGGCTCAAGACAAAAAAGTTCTCTAGACTGTGCTTACCACTTTCCTGTAAGTTTCAGATGGTTTGAAAATAAATAAAAGTGGTTATTTTAGGTTTTAATAGGGAAATGAAAATTCAATCATTCTGAGACATTGATCTAAAAAAAGAGCTTAAAATGCCACTAATATGATGTCTTTTGCAATGATGATGTAAGAGACTAAAAGCCAACCATCTGGAGATCACAAATTCATTTATTTAAAAATGCTCTTGAAATTAAATTGCTAGTATTTTTAAGCTACAAGAAGCAAAAGAGAATTCCACATATTACTGATATTTGTATGCAAAACATTAAGGAAAATTGCTATTTCAAAGAAAAACAAGTGGTAGCTATTTCTGGGGTTTAGATGGATGGTCGTTTTAAGAAAAACAGCTCTAAGGGTATTACGGACTGAATGTTCACACATTGATATATTCACCCCTCACTGTCCTCACACCTCATTGCCGTGCAGTCATGTGATGGTTCTAAGAGGTGAGGCCTTTGGGGGTAATTAGGAGCAGATGAAGTCATGAGAGTGTAGGCCTCATGAATGGGATTTGTACCCTTATATAACACAGGAGTTAGGAGAGACCCAAGGAAAGACATAATCAGTGAAAGAAATCCTTCAGGTTGCATTTGGCCAACAGTTTTAGGGAAAGTTATATCTGACATTGCTTTTGAAGTTGTTTCCTGTATTACAAGTTGGTTCTTATACTATGATAACCACTTATTACCCTTCAGCCTAAAAGTCCATGACATAGAACAGTCTCATGTTGATGAACTTAAACAGTAGTGTCCAGCGCTGGGTGCAGCATTGAAATAATTTGAACAAGCCAGCCACAGTACAGAGAGCTGGCTTGGAACTTTTTATAGCATATAAGATGGTAGGTCATGGCATTTTATTTGGTTATTAAAAGAAATGTCAACCCTGGAATAAAAAGCTGGAGAACCTGAGGATTTCTTCATCTTTGAAATGGCAGCCCATTTGTTGAAAAGGCAGGGTTAAACAAATACCTGAAGGGTACTGGTGTTCTAATATGTGGTACTTCTTTCACAGAAGCAACAATCCCTAGAGTTTCTGTTTTCTTTTCTCTGAAAGTTCTCTTATAGTTGGGACTGGAACTCAGAACTCATTTTTCTGTAAAAATAGTTTAACAAAGGGAGGTTGCATTCTTAGGTTGTAAAAGCTTATATAACCCAACCTCTTTAGACTAGAATATTAACACAATGACTTGCTATTCTTTATGTTTCTAAATGATAACTTGGTATTAAACTCAGAAACTTAATACACCTTTACTTTCTGCTCAGCTCACTGTCTGATTGAGCTAGAACTCCTCTACGCAGCAGCTAAAGAATCTAAAGTCCTGTGATACATGTAACCCAGTATCTTAACATCCTTTGCTTTTAAGCATTGTAGACAAGGGAGAAGTCATGAGCCGATTGTCTCTCAGGAGACTTTAGAATCAAGCCTGGGAATGACCCACTTTACTTTTGCCCACATCTCCTGGCCAGACCAATCACATGGTCCCAGCCTAATAGCAAGGGGAGCTGGGAGACAGTCTTCCTATGTGGTCAGGGAGAGGAATAAGGAATGTGGGCATCTCACACCTACTTTGCAGAGTTTTGTGAAGATTGAATAACCACATTCCTAAGTTCATGACAAATATTATGCCCCTTCTTTGGAATCAGCTAGGTTCTGATGTAAAGGATTCCTAGTGAAAGGGTTTTGGTAGAGGAAATCATGTGCAGTTTCTGGGAGAGCTAAGAAGTTATGGTAGCCTGAAAAGTGGGTGGAGAATAAGAGAAGATAGAAATGTGCAGTTGGATGCTCTGGAAAGGGTTTCTAGAAAGTTAAGACAAATTCAAGGAGACAGAAAAGTGGTAATAAGGATTTTGGGCAGGAGAAAAATCAGAGCTTTCCAGGAAAAGCATGGTGGGGCAAAGGTGGAAGGAAATAGTATCAAAGAAAATGTATAGGGTATTTTCAGAAAATAGGGGAATGCTCAGTATCTCAGTGAGTGAGTTCCCCACTTATTAGAGCTGCATTAAGTGATTTCAAAGGTGAGTGAAAAGCTACGGAATGAAGGGAAACCATCCTCCACTAAAAATACACAATGCTCTTAGATTTAAAATATAACATTGTTATAGAAAGAAATGACATAATGTAAAGACAATTATTTCCAAATATTATTGGAGAGTCCAGTTTTTAGTTTCTCTAAACATATTTACATTTAAATATGACTGTAGAATGCAATGTGTGAAACTTGATTGGATCCAGGTTGGGGGAGGGCACAAGCTATGAAAAATATACTTGAAATTTTCTAAGAGAGATCTGAAATGTTTAAATGTTGTCACACAAAGATAACTATGTGAGGTGATGGCTGTGTTAACTAGCCTTATTTGGGTAATCCTTGCACTTATAAGCATGCCCTTCAAATCATCACATTTATACACCTTCACCTTAAAGATTTTTTTTTAAAGATTTTATTTATTTGACAGACAGAGAGAGAGAGAGAGACATCACAAGTACACAGAGAGGCAGGCAGAGAGAGGAGGAAGGAGGCTCTCTGCTGAGCAGAGAGCCTGACGTAGGGCTCCATCCCAGGACCCTGGGATCATGACCTGAGCTGAAGGCAGAGGCTTAACCCACTGAGCCACCCAGGTGCCCCAGTACACCTTCACCTTAAATAGTGTTGTCAATTATAGCCCAGTAAAATTGGAAAAACTATTTGGGACAATTAGAGAAATCTAAATATGAATTATATATTTAGATACAGATTTTTGTTAATTTTTTTAGGTTAAAGATTGAGGTTGATTTCTGCTGAAGTACTCTAAATCACATTATGCCTGCAACTTAGTTTCAAATGGTTCAGGAAAAAGTGCTTAAAGCAAATGTAGCAAAATACTAACAATGACCGAATCTAGGTAAATAAACATGCATTATACTACTTTTCAGTGTTTCTGTGAAATTCTGAAAAATGACAAGACTGATTATTTGCTTACGAAGAGAATAAAAGCAGTCACCCATTTACTTATAGATTATCAGATGGTAATATGGAACAAATAGTTTTAGATGGTAGTGACGGGAGTCAAGTATCAAACCCAGCTCATACTAGGGAGTAGACTGTAAGCTCTGTGAAGCTAGGTCTGTTTCACCATTATATGTTCGGCACTTCGTTAAGCGCTAGGAAATAGTAGGTGATAATTACATTTTTGTTCCCTGAATTGTGAAGTAAATGTGAAAAGTCTATGCTTATGATAGATATTCTAACACTTTCACACTTTCTATATATCACTGCGTTTTGGAAATTGTCTGGTACCTTTGGCAACTCCCTACTGTTAATTCAGTAACTCAACCTTGAATTTCAAGCCAGAACATTTAAAAGCCTTTGCTCTCCAGGATTAAGTTACAACCAATCCTACCTTGGTAGGATTTTATTAGGTAAAAATACTTTGTGATTATTAATAACAAAACCAAAGGAAGGGTTTTTCTGAAACTCAGGTTAAACTAACAAAGATTATAAGTGATTTATTTATTTTCCATTAAAACTAGTGGTCACTGTAATTCATTTTTACAGTCAATCTTTTTGCAAGTCCAGTTTATGGTAAAGGCAAACACAAGGGTGATCTCATCAAGCAGCCGGTGGGTTTTCTAGGTTGATTTGTTCTTGGATTTACAAATGTCATTATGTTCTGACATTCAACATTTTTAACAGCATTATGGAATTATTAGGGAGCCAATCACCAAATCCAAAGATGTTTCCTTAATTATTTGACACTACTAACCATTGCTTTCCTTTGTGTAATAATTTTCTCAGACATTAAGGAAGCACAGTGGTTCTCTGGAGAGGTGATGTGGGTTTAGTGAAGGAAAAAGTGGAGACACCTTATTTTTTTAAACCACATATCCAGGTGCCTCTGGGTAGCTCAGTCGATTAAGCGTTTGCCTTCGGCTCAGGTCGGGATCTCTGGGTCCTGGGGTGGAGCATGGAGCCCTACCTGCATCAGGCTTCCTGCTCAGCAGGGCATCTACTTCCTTCTCTCTCTCTCTCCCTCTGCCCTTCCCACTGTTTGTTGTCTTTCAAATAAAGAAAATCTTAAAAAAAGATACTAAAACAAGTATCCTTATAATTCCTTTTTAAAAATTATTTCTAATAATCTTTAAAAATTGTATTTATTTTTATTTATGTCACCCTTAATCTGATCCTAAAGCTGTTAGGCTTAAAAATGAAACAATCTTATTTAATGAAAAAATCTTATTCAATGATAGAATAAGAGGTTTGCCATGTGGAAGTGAACAATATTCTATAGATCACTGGAATGAACTTATTTACTGCTCCAGAAAACTGAGTCAGTGTGATATAATGGCAAGCATACTATTGGAAGACTTGGGGTGGAGTCCAGGCATCCTATTTACTTGCTTTTTTGATCCTATGTAAAATAATTTCTCTGGGTCTCATCTTAAGATGAGAAATCAGAAAACATCACTGATTCTACACAAAGAACTGGAAGATATGAAAATGATAAAGACAACCAAAGAGAATACATTGGGGAAATTTGCCAGGTAGAGACATGAATGGTATGTATTTGGTATTACTGAGTGAAATTAAAAAACACCCCCCAACAAACCCTTATTTTAGCAGGGACTTCAGAAATAAAGAAAAAGTCACTGTGACTTTTATAAAATGAATGAAACTGGGAAATGAAAAAGAAATCTGTGCTGGGGAAATAATTTGTTACATAGTTGCCTATAACATACAAAGTGACAAAGAACAGGAATCAGTTACATAGATTTAAGAGAATAAAAATCTCTTTTACATACTCCAGAAACTAAATCACAACAAAACCCAAAACAACCATGAGAAATTCCAGCAATGAAAGTTGAAAGCATGGGATTATTTTGGAAGGCAAAAAGTAAAATAAAAAATAGTCTTGTCACATATATATTTTTTAAGATTTTATTTATTTATTTGAGAGAGAGAGAGAGAGAGAGAGAGAGAGCACAAGCAGGTGGCGTGGCAGAGGGTAAAGGAGACTCAGCCCCAGGACTCCAGGATCATGACCTGCCTGAGCTGAAGGCAGATGCTTAACCAACTGAGCCAACCAGGTGCCCTGAGTCTATTTTTAAGAAGTTTATATAAGTCAATTCATAGAAGATAATTAAGTAAGCTATATTTTGGGAAGAACTTGTCCCAAATATAACTCATTTGGTAGCATTACCTTACCCGAAATAAATTGTTCAAGTGTGGACTATAAAAGGATCTTGGGAAATCTGGCATCTCAGATACTGGGCATGAAAAAGGTAGTAACCACTTCACAAGAGGGAATCCGAATGGCTAGCTGGTATGTGGAAAGGACTCAATAACATCAGCAATCAGAGATAACAAGTTAAAACCATAATGACATACAACTAACTATACATCCACCAGACTGGCAAAAGGATTGACAATACTGAGTGGGACTGAGGGTGAGGGGTAATGGGACTCACATACATGGCTGGCGTGAGTATAACACTCTAGAAAAAGCTCCCAGGTATATACCATACAGAAACTGATATAAATGTGATGGAATACACATACGAAGAATATTCACAGCAGCACTTTTAACAGTCCCAAACTGGAAGCAATCCAGATGTCCATCAACAATAAAATGGCTAAATAAATTATAGCATACTGCTACAATGGAACACTGCAATTAAAAATGAACAGATTACGACTACATGAATGACCTAAACAAAATATGGATTTTGACATTGTGCAAAAGCAGCAAGCAAACAGATTACACGTTATGTCATTCCATTGAATAAAGTTCAACAGAAAGGGCAAAACGAAACAACATATTGTTTAGGGGTGCATGCTTATGAAAAAAAAATAGAGAAAAGCGAGGAAATGATTATCACAAAAGTTAGAACAATGGCTACCTCTAAAAGAGAGGGAAAGAGTTGTGCTCAGGAAGGTCACTAGGGGGGCTTCTAGAATGCTGGCAATGTTCCATTTGTTGACGTAGTTGGTCACAAGCAGGTTTCTTTTATAACAAATAACTGCTGTATGCATTTAATGTATATCTCACAATAAAAATGCAAAAGTAATTGAAGACTTTTTAGATGGCATTTCTAGAAATTTTACCAGATAATTTAGCTTATGAAATCCCTGACAGTAAAACCCACTGATGTGGGATGATAATACACTGATAAAATAGCTTCTCATAAGAGCATGCTTTCAAGTGCAGGAGAAAAGAACCCTCCACAAATATCCCTTTGTTATATTTTAACAGTATGCAGATCTTTATCACAAACAAACTGATAAAGCAGGGAAAGAACTGTTACCTGAAATTTCAGATTTTTTGGAATTTTGTACAATCTAGCTGTTTTTTTCCTCTGGATTAATAAGTAAAAGAACTAAGGAGAAGCAGACCAAGTTGGAAATGTATGAACTTCCTCCTCTCTAGATGCCAACTCCAGCTGTTTCCTCCAGTTTCTTCCAGTACTGGGTGGTGAGGTGGGTGGATTTTGCCCAGTAAGTTTAGTGCTGCTATTACTTCATAAGTAGGTGCATGAGGGATTTCTCAAGTGATTTTCTGTCTCTCAGTACTAAGGTAAGGTGGAGCCACTGACAAAACACATCAGGCTGCTGAAAAACCCCATGTGGTACAGTACACACTTTTCTGGAGGTGTACTCTGCTGGGCTGCAGAAGTTTATTCATTCATTAAACATTTGCTCAGCCTGACCACAATTGTGTGCTAAGTCTTGCCCCACACCGTAGGATTTTTGCATTCTTTTTATCCAAACCCCACAGGACTTAAAACCGGAGGTGCTCAGCTTCACAAAATCTCCTAAATCTGGGCATTTTACTCATTCAATTTCTACCAGGAAATTAGGGAGGGGGCAAAATCAGGTAGAGATTTATTTTGTAGCCACGTGGGGCTACCACTTGGAGGGCAGATTCCCTGTGAGTCTTTTTTGGAAGGACATGGTAGGGCATCGATCATGCCAAGGCAGTCAAACCCACAGTAGCTTAAGCAGGATAGTTAACCTGGCTCTTGGAACTTCTCGTCAAGGACACTTGGGAAAGTGCTGCTCTGTGAGTCTCTTCTTGCTTCTGCAACATCCACTTCCCACTCCCATCAATTCTTCTGCAGCATTTTAATAAAAATGAAGTTTCCTTGGTCTACTGTTTGCATATGGTGGTGGTAGAAGTTTCCTTGGTCTACTGTTTGCATATGGTGCTGGTAGAAACCCTGAGCTTCGGAAGTCTGCCTATAAAAGCTTGCTCCTTATTCTCTGAAGTGGAAAGACTTGTAATATCCATTAATGCTGCTTCCAGAGCAGGTAGGGTGTGCCAGGGTCCAGCAAAAGAACTCTGGAATCTGCTTGCTTTCATCATTGCTGCTTTCATCTCAGTCTCACTGTATTCACCTGGACAGGTTCAAGACAGATTCTGAGACTTTCATTTCAAAATTTCTTTTCCAAGAGAACTACACTTTCAACTTCATGAGTTTTAATTTGAATTTACTTTCCAGGATAAATCTGTAGGAAAAGCTGCATAATAGTAATAATATTTATTTTAGAAAGGAAAGAGACTTTGAGTCAGACCTGCAGCACAGGCCAACATTTCCTGGTGATGGTTATGGATACTTACTATCAACCAAGATCAGCTCTCCAAAGCTTCATACAAGCAAGAATGGTTCCTAAAATTGAGACACCACTAACATCTCCTCCTGAAAAAGTAAAAATTCTTTCCACAGTCTCCGGGAGGATGGCTCCCTTCCTTCGTCTCGGCAATTCGCCCCCACTTTACACACTTAGGTTGTGCCTCCGTACGCAAACTGCATCCCTATTTCCTATCGTAGAGGTGGGAGGGGGAAGAAGGGATGTATTACTACTCGCATCTTTACAAGACCACGTAGCTTACAAGACGCTTGCACTTTCGTCAACTCCTCTGAACTCCGCGAGTGCCTCGGAGGGAGGCATTCATTCATTCATCAAACACTTGCTCGGCCCGACCACACGTTATCGGGTGCTAGGTCTCGCCCCACACCACGGGAAGGGTGGGGCGCTCGCTCCCTGGAGCAGGTGCAGCGGATCAGGCTGTAGGGCAAGTTCTCGCTCAGCCTGGGTTTTCGAAGGCCCATTTGGGGCTAAATGCCTCACCTTCGGGTGGTGCGCGCCCGAGGACGGCCGCGCGGCCTGGGCCTTCCTCCTTGCTCCCAAAGGAGCAGCCACCACCTGCCCTGAAGGAAACCGCTACAGAGCAAGCTCTGCCCGCCGCCGTGGGGTCAGGGCTAAGATCAGACGGCAGCTTAGGCTCCACTCGGCTCCTCCCCTTCCTCTCTTCAATTCTGACGCGGCCGTAGAGGCGGCGGCAGCGGCGGCTAGTCCCGCGGCCCGAGGCGCACCCACCCGCTCGCGGGGCCCCGACTTCCTCTTCCCTTTGATCGTCATCAGAGCGCGCCAGAGTCACCCTGGGCGGGGTGGTTAGAAAGGGAGAAAAAAAAAGGCCAGCGGAGGAAACGTCCTGGCGGACAGAAAAGGGAGGGGGTAAGGGGAGCGGTTGCTAGGTGACTTGCGTCATCCGCCTGCGCCGCTTTCCTCCCGCCCCTCTCTGGAGTGAGGCGAGAGCCCCGCACAGAGCGAGCGAGACAGCGAGCTGAGCTCCGGGCGCTACCGCCACCGCAGCGGAGAGCGTGAGAGCGAGGGAGCATCCGAGAGACCCGGCCCCCGTGCACTGGCCACCACCGAGACCTTCGTTCTGACCTGGACCAGCGGGAGCCGCGGCCACCCCTTTTCTCCCCCCCTCACCTTCCCGGCCGGCAGCGGCGGCTGTACACGCCGGAGCCGGAGCCGGAGCCGGCGGCTGGGGGGCAGGGAGGCGGCTACCTCGGGCCGGGACTAGTCAGCTGCTCTGCGGTGAGAAGACGCTGAGGGAGGGCCGGAGCTTCTGTCTAGTCCCGGGGCGCGGGACGAGGGACCCCCAACGTGTAGGGAGGGGGTCCCAGCCGCAGCGACACATGCGGGAGCCGGGAGCGGGGGCGGCGCCGAGCGGAGCCGGCCGGGTCCCCCACCACGCCGCTGCCTCTTCCACCCGCCCGGGGCCGTAGCATCTTGCCCCAGAGTGTATGAGCGGGGGACCCAAGCTCAGCAACCACCCCCCGGCCGGGGGGGCGGGGACCCCGATGTGAAGCGGCGGCCCCGGCGGCGGGGAGAGCAGGACAGGCGCCGCCGTCCTTTCCTTACCTTCCTCCTCTCCTGAGCCCCCTCGCGGGGGGGGGGGGTCTTCTCTCTTGGCCAGTCGCCGGCCCCCCGGCCCCTCGGCAGGACTCCGGGAGGAGTTCTTAGAGCCCCCTCCCCCGCCCCAGCCCCGAGGGCGGCGGGGCCGGGGGGGACCCGGGGGGCCGGCTGCAGCCTCAGCCCAGAGGAAAACTTTGTAAGAGCAAAATCTGGAGCCTCCCAGACGTGACTGCCCCGGGAGAAGTGGCTCAGGGCGGGCAGAAGATACAGCCTGAAGAGATCCAGGAAGAGGAAAAGAAGAGGTAAGCGGAGCCGCTGCCGCCTCCTTTGCTCCGGCGGCGCGGAAGAGACCCGGGGTGACCGCCTGGCTTAGATACACAAGCACCGCTTCTTCCTCAGTAACGCGCCGGAGCCTTCCGCAGCTGCCGCCTCAGAGCGAAGGAGGAAGGGAACCAGCCCACTTTGTCAGCGCCACGGCTCTTCCCTAAAGTGTGAGTGGCCGGGGAAAGGGAATCGAGGGGGTAGAAAGTGGGAGGATACCGTCCGGTTCGTCCCCTCGGAGTTTTGCTGATGTTTTGCAGGAGTGTTGGGAGTGTATAGACCAGAGGGTGCATCTTTATTTTTACAGCGAGAAAGAGGTATCGGGTAGTCTTGTGTTTTATGATATTTTAGCTCCTTGTACGGGTAATATGCAAGCTTACAGGTTTCTCTTAGAGGAGCTCTATCTTTATCCAGAGTGGACACTTGCACCTTTCTGGCCGGTAACTGGCAAAGGAAATTGAGGAAGCCAAATCATATGTGCACACAAAGGACATCTCTGTAATACACCTTTTCCTGGTACACCGGGTGTGAAACAGTGCTGTGGTTTTTGTTTCGGGGCAGCTCTTATTAGGGTTCTCAAGAGGGAACCTTTTACCCTGTGAACCCCCGAAACTGAAATTCCTGTCTTATTTGCAGTTCTTCCTTGAGAGATGGTACAGGAGTTTTTTACCTTCTCATTTCCTGGGTCCAATTTCTAGGTGTCAGGAAGCTATAACAGATTTCAGTTACTCAGAAGATTCTGAGTTCTTATGAATCATGACTTACTTGGGGAAGAGCATCTAGTACCTTAAACAGTTTATAAAAGTTTTTGCATTTTTTTCCCTATCCAAATGCTTTAAATTTTTTTTTTTTTTTTTTTTTTTTAAGTAGCGTATGTCCTAATTGCTAGCACTTTTTTATTTGGCAGAATGACTTGACACTTTGCTTGGTTGAGTTATCTTTAGTTCACTATCAAACGAGGAGAAACTTTTTGATATTTAATTCTCTGAAAGATGAAAGTTTTCCTTTCCCTTCCATTATTTTAAGGTGAAGTTTATAAAATCTTTGATATGCATTTTAGGTATCCTCTCAACAGTGCCAAACTGAGGTGCAAGAAAGTAATTACCATTTCATATATTTATACAGACCTTAAGGGTTAAGCATAAGGTGGAATTTTATTTAACAGAACATAGGCAGTACTACAGTACTGAGAATTGTGGCTCCTCCAGGCAACAGTGTGGGCTCACTCCCTCTGAAGCCACTGCTTTGTGGTAATGAATGTAAGCCTGGGGTTGTCCATGCTAACTTCTCCATTCAGGATCTCAATTAAATTTATTTAAAACTTTCTCCAATAGTGTTTTCATATATACTTTTTCTCTTTTGAGATAGTGAGTTCTTTAAGTTTGTTAGCCCCTGAATTATTTAACATTTCATTTATTTGTCCCAAATCTGTTTCTGTAAAGTTCCAAAACACATCCAGAGGTTTTGTTTTGAGAAATGCTATGACAAGCTGGAGTTCATCTTTCCTTGGTTTTATGTATTTTGATTATTCTTCTTTACCATTGTCTTCCCTGACTCTTTCTGTCAGTCTTAGAATGATTACTTTGATCCCTTGATCATTTTGCCCCTTGTGGAACTTCTCCAGCTGTTTTGTTTCTCTTTATATATTTGTGCTTGTTACACTTTTGTAAGGAGCCGTAAGTTCTATTTTAAATGGGTAATGACATGGAAATACTGATTAGTAGGTGTAATGTTAGGTGTCAAATCAAAAGCAAATGTCTCTGGATCTGTTACCTTCTTTTGAGAACTTGAGGAAGTTATGTATCCCATATTTTACAAAGATGAGAGAAAGAGAAATTACTCTGGCATAGGCTGTTTTTCAGGGAGAAAAGGGAGACAAACCAGCAAACTATAATTTGAGGGTAGATTTGTACTCTTATCAAAGTTGCTTACTAACTTTAAGACTTATTTTTATTACTTTGACTATAGGTTGGTTAAAAAGCATGGTAATGTTTGATTGCATTTTGGGTAGCAAAGAAACAGCAAAGTATTTGAGAGGCCTTTGAGATGCTTTTATTTATGGCATAGGCAATGAAACATAAATTGCACAAAATTGTAGGAAAGAGGTGTATATGAAACTATATGTCATACTACTGTAAGTATGACACTCTACGTCATCCTACTGTATGTATGACACTATCTCTCACACTACTGTGTTTTGTGCCTTATAGATATAAATGTATATGTATCTATAGAAGTGTTGGTGTTGGACTATACAAAACTAATTGGAGTGTCTGAACCAAATCTGGGAAATAAGATTTCTTTTGGGAAGAAAGGTGCTGGTGGAGATAAAGTGTTTAAAACTTTTGGAATTGGAGGGTGTGAGGGACAAATGTAATTGAGAAGTTAGCTTGTTGGGAATATGGATGAAAGTTGTTGAGGAGGCTTGAAGTTAGTGTTTGTGTTTGTGCAGTTACATGTGTACAGCCCAGAGAATCAACTGAGAACAATGTTGCTGAGAAGGTACTTTTAGATGATTAAGGAGAAATTGTATTCTAGGTTGGGAAGCATTTTACCTGGAGAAGGATTTTGTTTTTTTAGGGAACCAACATTTTCATACCATGGTCTTCGAAGAGCTGTACAAAGGGAGGGGTGAGAAAGATGCTCCCAGTAGTTTAGATTGGTACTAGTGGTTTCTTACAGAAAATAATTCAGAAACGGGGCAGTGGACTTTGTTTTTGACATTAGATTTTAGGGTAAAAAGTTGGTGCTGATGCAATCTGAAGACAGAAAAATAGTTAAGCTAATGAGTGATATGCTGAAAATGTAGAGTTAGGAGTCAGTTTCACAGTGTTAAGGTTTCTTGCAGAGTAACAGCTGAAAAATGTGTCTTTTTACTTTGGGGGAAGGGAATCTGTTAAAGTTAGCAACGATATGGTAAGAACAGAAAATGAATGAGACTCTCACTAAAAAATGTTTTAAAAGTGGATAAGATTTAAAGTTCAAAGGGAGGAACAGTCTTTAACATGGCTACCAGTTCTTAGGACATGTGCATCTATATTTTTGAAGGAGCTAACAAGCTTTTTGTAGAGTATATAGGTCCCCTGATTTAAAGTCAGAAGGATGTATAGGATTTCACTGTTAAGGAACTTATACATAAAAGGACAGATTTGTTTTCATAAAAATTCATGTTTTTAAAGTTTGCCCAGGATTATTATCCTAAATTTGGTCTTTAATCTGACGAAGTAGGGCTAAAAATAGCTGGCAGAGAAGGCTGCTTCCCCTGCTTGCAGTTGATGTGTGTCTTTGTGTCCCATACAATGGAGGGGATATCCCTGTGTTGGCACAGCAGTGCTGAAAATGCTTTTTTTTTTTAACCTTTTTATTAAAAAACAAATAAACAAAAAACAACTTGGCATTTAAAAAGAATCAACTGTCTTTGAAGCATGAGACATGGAAGACTTTTTTTTGTGGCGAAATCTGCAGCTAGTGGGGCTTGCTTTTAGTGTTGACTCTAACAAAATTAAGGATTGTGAAATAGGGAATATATACATATCCATACTTTTTGTGTTCATGAGTTCATTCAGTTCACTGCCTCCCTAGTAGCTTCTTTGGTCCCTTCTTAAGAATTTAATTCAAATGGCAGAACTCTCCGGGGAAGGGATGTTTAGATAGGGAGCTAGATCTCAGGTGATTCTAGGATAAGTGTATGGGACTGGAATATATGCCATATGGGTGCCTTCTCCATCCTCTACTTTCCACATTATATTTTATGCGGGTGAAACATGTTTAGATGGACTTAAAGGACAGTCTTTTCGGGTTGACATGATTTACTAGTGAAGGTAGTGGGAAGGGTATGACTCTGGTAGGAGGGAGTGATAACCTTTTGTGCTTTGCCTTGGCAACTTAGGGATTGATACAGGATGATTGAAGGGCCTTGGGAGTGCATTTGTGTTTTAGCATCAGAGGACCCAAAAGTCTACACCTAGGCTGACAGATGCTCAATTCATGTATTTTAGAGAGGGTTCTTGGAGATGTCATGTGTTGCCTCTGACATCTCATTGTGTAGAGGAGTAAAAAAGTGGTGAATTTTTTTTTTTTTTTTTTTTTTTTTTTTTGGTAGAGGGCCAGTTAGTAAATATTTTAGATTTTGTGGACTATGTCTGGAGCAACAATTAAGTTCTGCTCTTGTGGTGTGAAAGTAGCCATAGACAGTATGTAAGCAAATGAGCGTAACTATGTTCCAATAAAACCTTATACAGCTGACCCTCAAACAATGGAGAGGTTGGGGGTACCAACCCCCTGTACAGTTGAAAATCTATATGATTTTTAACTCATCCAAAACTGAACTATTGATAGCCTACTTTGACTGGGAGCTTTACTGATAACATAGTCTAATATATATTTTATAGATTATTTATATTAAATACCACATTCTTACAATAAAGTAAGCTAGAGAAAAGATCTTATTAAGAAAATTATAAGGAAAAGAAAATACATTGACAATACTGTATTGTATTTATTGAAAAAAACTCATGTGTTCAAACCCTTGTTATTCAAGGGTCGACTATAAACTACATAGTTTATGGAACACTAGTGTAGAAAACAGCCAAGTAGACTAACATTCAGTATGAGTGTGAGCTTCATTCCATTACAGAACTTGGACTGGCTATTTTTGGTGTTCTCCATTTTCTGAGATACGTTCTTTGGGTACTGTCTTAAAGCGATTCTGTGTAAAGTCTGTAGTTCAAAATACGTTTGCCTGCAGAGTAATGAATACTATGGGAACTTGAGGAACAAGGCGCAGTGCTGTCTATAGCAGCTAAAAGTAGGAACTATTTGCATTTTTTATTCAAAGATAAATAATTTGCATAAAGTGATGTCCTGGCTACTAATCATAGCTGGAAAGTATCTTTGAAGAAACTTAAGGGGGTAACTTTGAATAGTTCTGCAAACAAATTGTAAATAATTGTAAAACATTTACTTTAGATGTAAAATTAAAAGTGTTTATGGTTGGTTTGAATCAGATGAAAATAGTAGCCAAATTATAAGAACGTTAAGATTTGTTACTTCTCTTTCTTAAAATGTTACTGTTACAGTGGTCAATTCTACACAGAATTATTGGATGCACAATTTTTGTTTTGTTAAGTATTCTTTCTTAACAAATCCTCTAGGTAACTTAAGTGTGTACTTTAAAAAATCTTTGCTGTTAAGAATATCCAAAAATCTTGCATATTCTTAATGGTAAATGTAGCGTGGTTTAATTTCTTAGGTGAATCTATCTTAAGTGTTTTGTTTAGAAAGAATAATTCACTGTGCAATTTTACATTATAGCTAATATCAAAACATTTGTTTCATATGTCAAAAGATACCTGCATTGGATGGTGGTGTATTTTTCTTTTTTAAAGATTTTATTTATTTATTTGAGAGAGAGAGCGAGCTTGTGCACACAAGGTGGGACGGGCGGCAGCAGGACAAGCAGACTCCCCACTGAGCAGAGAGCCCCAAATAGGGAGCAATCCCAGGACCCTGAGGTCGTGACCTGAGCCGAAGTCAGTTGCTTAACTAACTGAGCCACCCAGGCACCCAGTGATGGTGTATTTTTACCCTGGCTTCATAAATTTTTTTATTTCATGATTCCCCTATTTATGGCAGGGGAAGAGGTGACCCTTGCAATAATGATAACTTCTTAGTTAATTTCAAACCTGTTTTTATTTTTCATAGTATTTCTACACATGTAATGGTACTTCATTTCCTTTCTCTTTAAAAAAGTCTATACATAATCTGACAATTTTAGTGTACTTTTTAGAAGGTCATTATAACATTGCTTTCCTATTCATTAGGGAAGGATTCTTGTTCTTCTAAACATTTTTAAGTTTTTGTCTTTTCAGGTAATTTTATCATTGTCCTAAGCTTAAGGATAGGTGGTGATTTAAAAGATACAAGGTGTTAATCTCATATCTGAAAATATTCCAAATAGAAATATTCTGTATTAGTGACACTTTTAGAGGGTCAGGGAAAAGAGTGGTGTATTATTTTTTCCTTTTTTTTTTTTTTTAAATAAAGCTTAGCTGAATTGTCATTATAAACAGGTGAGTAAAGTTGCTTTTAAATAAACACCTTTTTTTAGAATATTTTTATTGAAGAATAATTGACATACAATATTGTATTAGTTTCAGGTGTATCACATAGTAATTAGATATTTATATACATTACAAAATGGTCATAGTAAGTGTAACATCTTGTCACCATGTGCGAAGTTGTTACTGCATTATCGAGTATATTTCCTGTGCTGTACATTATACCCCACATTTTAAATATTTTGTGATTGGAAGATTGTATCTCCTTATTCCCATCACCAATTATTTTATCTATCTCCTCAGTCTCCTGTCCCATACCCCCTTTCTGACAACCATCAGTTTATTCTTTGTATCTATGAGTCTGTTTCTGTTTTGTTTTGTTTGTTCATTTGTTTTGTTTTTTAGTTTCCATATGTAAGTGAAATCATATGGTATTTGTCTATCTCTGTCTTATTTTACTTAGCATAATACCCTCTAGGTGCATCCGTGTTGCAAATGGCAAGATTTAATTCATTTTTATGGCTAACTAATGTTCCACTGTGTGTATAAATACCACATCTTCTTTATTCATCTATTGATGGACATTTAGATTGTTTCCAAAACTTGGATATTGTAAGTAATGCTATGATGAACACTGGAGTGGTATATATGTTTTTGCAATAGTATTTTCATTTTCTTCAGATATATACCTATAAGTGGAATTGCTGGCTCATACGATAGTTCTGTTTTTAAATTTTTGAGGAAACTCCACAACTGTTTTCCACACTGGTTGTACCAATTTACATTCCCATTAACAGTGCATGGGAGTTCTCCTCCCTTCAGTCCTTGCCAGCACTTGTTATTTCTTATTTTTTTTTTTTATAATAGCTGTACAGTTGTTTCTTTTACACAGAAATGGTTTTTACACAGCTGTCTCTAAGATAAATAAATTATATGATCTTTTTCTAAGAGCACATTTTTTTTTCTTTGAAGATTTATTTATTTGAGAGAGACAGGGAGAGAGTATGCACCTGTATGCAGGGGAAGGGACAGAGGGTGAGGAGCAGACTCCCTCCTGAGTTCACAGCTCAGCACTGGGCTCCATCTCATGGCCCTGAGATCATGACCTGAGCTGAAATCAAGAATTGGACACTTAACTGACTGAGCCACCCAGGTACCCCTCTAAGAGCAGGTTTTGATCAGGAAATAGGTGGGCCAACTGCTCTGAATTCCTGAAAGGATGCCCTTGCAGAAGAAGAGAGTTAAGAAGTAAAGAGTGCTAAACACAATTTCTTTTACTGTACAATTTGGCTGAAAGCTGCCTTTGTCCAACTTGGTAGCATGTTTTGGGTAAATAATGAACTTTTGGGGTTAAACCTTTCTACTTGCAGACTTTTTCCACTAAGTATAAAACCAGTCTGTCTTATGTCTTAATGTACTTTTAGATTTTTGCTACCTTCTCTTTAGACCTCATTGTTACTTTCTCATGATACCTTTCATAGTATGTGTAGAGCTTATTTTGTAAATGTATAGGACATTTCCTGGAAATTGTAGGATATATATTTTCTAAAAATTGTACTACTATACACAAGTATATTTAAAATTTCCTCCTATTCCACCTTCAGAATTGTGAAATATTTGAGGGAACATCTGTACTTGATCTGGATTTTGAATGACTAATATGTAACAATTTCTCTGAAATAATCCTTCAAAATTTTTGAGTTTAACAGTTGATTTCTCTAAAGCAGTTAGCTAGTACAAGAAAATCTGAGAGCCTGTATATGTTGCATTATCCTGCAATGCATGTAGTTGAAAAATAACAGAAGTGCACAAGAGACCTCATTGCTTGTGTATCTTTTGTTCTTTCTCCATCACCTAAGTGGATCAATCAGATATTGTGCAGTTTCTGTTGCTATGCTGTGTTGCCTCTCCTCCCCGCCCCCCCCCTTTTTTTTTTTTTTACAGCTATGAGGTTTTTGGAAGGAGGTAGCATTTACTCTGTGTGTGTATGTGTGTTTGTGTGTGTGTGTGTGTGTGTGTCTGTGTGTACATATACTTAGTGTATTGTGTTAGGTGCTCCTTTCTGCATGAGTGCTCTTGGGTTTAGGAAATATTGAAAGATAGAGTACAAAATGTTTTTAGTGGAGAGGATCACCATTGGAGAAGATACTATGTTTTCTGGCTTTTTCATCCTACAGCATCTTGAGTGAACTCATTAATATATGTTAGTGCCACTTGTGAAGTCTGAAGGCAAATTGCTGGTTTGTTTTTGGAAGAATGTATGTATCTTCTCAGACTTTTTGTGGGTGGCTGACAGGAAGTAATGTGACCCATTCCTGATAGTATTAATTTAAAGATCTTTTAAGGTATGATATAGACAGAGGGCTAAAGTCAGGCCTTATGTTGTCCAGCATTTAAATTCAGCCCTTGAGTTTGACAAATTATACCGAAGTAATTCTGCAGTGTTTTCAAAAGTATCTGAACTAGTGTATGATTCATTAATGTTTTATTAAAAAAAATCCTAAAAATTGGAGAAATGATGGACTGCTGTGCTTATTATTTATAGGAAAGAAGGACCAATTTGAACATACTAGATTTTGAAATCATCTCTAAAGAACTCAGAAATACTTAGAAAGGACTCTTTTTTGAATAATTCATTGATTATCTTTGAAAGTGACTGTGGTTTAAATTGTTAATTTAGAAATATCAGGTTGTAATTCAGTTACCAAGTCTCTTAACTGTCCATCTCTTTAGCACTTAGAAACAAGAAGCTTTGAAAAATTAAGAAGTTTAACAAGTTTTATCTGTATCATTATATTTCTTTTTTCTTTTTTTTTAATTTTAAAGATTTTATTCATTTATTTGTCAGAGAGAGAGAGAGAATGAGCACAAGCAGGGGGAGCAATAGAAGGAAGTGGAGAAGCAGGCTCCCCATTGAGCAAAGAGCTCAATGCGGGACTTTATTCCAGGACCTGGGATCATGACCTGAGCCAAAGGCATATGCTTAACTGACTGATCCACTCAGGTATTCCTGTATCATTACATCTCAAATTGATCAAAGGAATTTTATGTGATTCAGTTTTAACTAAATTTTAGTTTTCTCCCTTTCTTAAAATGATTAGTATATGTGTTTGATACTCTGTTTTCATGCTTTGTTTTTATTAAGTACAGATCAATTTTCAGAAATAACTTTTCCTTCAGCTTGGCATAATCAGTGTTCTGTTGGCCAGTATAAGACACAAATGCATCTTGATCGTTTTTATATTTGGAAAGTATTTCTATTTTGAGGGAAATTTGGCTATGTCTTCATAGTCTGTTTACTTAATAGAATTGTATATTTAAGATAAGTATATGAAAAAAATCGAAAGGCAGAAAACATTGAGATATATTTCTTAGTAATGATTATCTTGCCTCTTGTCCTCTTTCTATAACTTCTTTTAAGGCAGTTTGCTTTAGATTTTGGTGTAAATGCAGAAGTTAGATTGGCTTATATATTAATAGATCTGTAAGTTATGTGGTTAATATAATACTATTCTCATTTAAAAAATAAGTCATTTAAAATATTTTTCTTTGTTGGTAGCAGTTGGAGTTATGCTTCTTTCCATCTCAGAGATTTTTCAAAGAAGGATTTTATGATAATGACTAGGCTACTGGGTAGATGGGAGAAGAACATAGTCTCTCTAGTGACTTTAATTTATTCCTGTCCATTTATTTTGCATGTAATACCAGAAGGTTATATAAATAGATGTGTGGATTATCAGTTTTCTTTTGCATGATTGGTGGTCTCTTAATTGACAGCCCTGTGAATTTGAGACTGTCAACTTTGGATTGCTACTGTAATGAGTGGTGAGGAGCCTTTTTCGATTGAGTATAACACAGGCAGATTTCTTTTCATTAGAGAAATATAAAAATTTTAATTTATTAGATTAGAAATTTAAGGCAGGAAACAGGAAACTTCAGGTTTTTTAAAAATTTAATTTTGTTTTTCCAGTGTTCCAGGATTCAGTGTTTATGCACTACACCCAGTGCTCCATGCAATACGTGCCCTCCTTAATACCCACCACCAGACTCACCCATCTCCCCCACTAAAAAAACCCTCAGTTTTTTCTCAGAGTCCACAGTCTCTCATGCTTTGTCTCCCCAAAACTTCAGATTATTTTTTAAGGCCAGGCATTTAGTAGGAGAGTTGGGATGTACAGAGGGTGGGAGAGAGAGCCAAAGAGGGAGGGAAGGTCAGATACCAGGGAGAATGGCACCGGAAGTTTTGAGGTCAGTCTTAGTCAGAGGTCACACCCTGTTATTTCTTTGGGTTGTGGATGTGGGGTGTTACCGCACGTTATCTCCCATCCTTTGAAATGTTGATTAGATTAGTCCCTAGCTTTTCAACATCTGGATTCTTTAAGCTATTGAAGTTTTAATCTGTCTGGGATAATCAATGTATCCTAGGGTGGGAAAATATCTGTAGTACCTGCTTGGAGAAGGGACAGACAAAGGGTTTTCAGCTACACTGGGGTTTCTTTTTTATTTTGTTTAATTTTGTTTTTCCTTCTTTGGCCACATTTCCCTAGCTTTGCCTAAGAGGGATGCTTGTAATTCTGTGTATGTGACATAGTAGTTGAGAAGCAAGCTTTGGAGATGATAGACCCAGGTTCCAGTGGCGTTACTTTGTGAACTTGGGCAAGTTTACCTGGTCTATGTATGTTCCTTGTAAAACTGGGAATATGAGTAGTACCTGTCAAGAGGATTATGTAAATTAATGCATCACGAGGTCTGGCTCAGAGTTAGTGCCCAGTAACGTTTGTTGTTGCAGTAATAAGTATTGATACTATATTAAGTTATTGTTGTTTCTGTGAGGTTGCTGGGTTTTAGAATGTCAGAGGTATTTGTGATCTTCTGGATAGGTCACTATCAGCTCTTTACTGAATACCTGCTGTTTCAGGCATTGATCTGAGTGAACAAAACATGAAAATGCTGTCCTCTTGAAACTTACATTCTGTTTGAGGAAACAAAATACACAAAGCAAAACAGATGACCTATCACTTATCTTATGAAAATCGGTGTTTGACTTCATGTATCTAAGCCAGTGTTAACCAGTCCAATCAGTCTTCACCATTAGATCTTGTTTTGTTTGTTTCTCCTCCTGTGCTTGAGAGTGTTTGGCGGCAGGAGCACCCTAAAAGCATGGACGTGTTCTCATTGTTTTCAGCTATGGCTTAATCTTAATTGCAAGGCACTCCTAACACGCTTCATTTCCTTGACTTGGTTACTTAAATTGGCTGTCATAGACTTACCTTTCAGTCCCCAAATTTCGGTTTCACATTGTTTACAGAAGAGATGCTCCTCCCCAGCTCATTCATTACATTTTCCTCATCCATGTCACTTCTTAGGAGAAGGGATATTAGAAACCCTTTTAAAGGAAAATATTCTGTGACTAATCTAACGGTATGCTTTTCCTTCATCTGTTTTGTATTTCCCACCCTCTGTGTATGGCTAACTGAGATATTTAACGAGTTTATTCTCTGTCTTTAAAAAAAATATATTTTTCTTGTCTGTTCAGTTAGATCGTAAGCCTTTTTAGGTTAGGGACCACTTCTCTATTCTGAACCTTATTAGCAGCCTCACTTGAAAAAAAGATACTACTTACCTCACAGGGAAGTTGTGAGAAATTTAGAGAGATAATGTGTGAAAAACGTCCTGAGCTAAATCCTTAGTAAATGATAGTTTCTTTTTCTTTTAACCACTCTAGTTCCTAAGCTTGATGCTTGGCATATAGTCAGTGTTTAAAAAAAATATTTAAGTTATTCTGAATTGAGGTTGGGAGTATTTTAATTTAACTTCCACTTATGTGGATAATTTTGGTTTTTACTTCCAGATGAGATTCAAGAGATTACTTTTCAAATATCAGGTGATAAAGGCTGAGACGTTAATATGAGATGGCATAACAGTGATTAGGAGCAGGGACTCAAGCCACCATCATGTGGGTTCAAATACAGACTACTACAGTTACTGGTCATGTGACTTTTGGCAAGTTGTTTAATTCTGTTGGCTTCAGTTTCTTTATTTGTGGGATGGGGAAAATGATAACCAACTCATGGATACTATGTTGTTAGATTAAATGAGATAATAAATGGAAAGCACAGAACAGTGCCTGGTGCATAACAATGGCCCCAGGAAGCATTGGCAGTAATATCTGGAAGTGTTTTTGATGGTTGTAGCTAGGGAGAGGTTGGTATGTGTGCTACTAGTAGCTGCTAGGTAGAGGCCAAGTATAAACAATGTACAGCACAGCACCCCACAAGAAAGGATTATTTGGTCCAAAATATCAGTTGTACTAAGGTTGGGAAACCCTGCTTTATAAAAAGTCCTCTGTTTCTCATTTGGGTATTTTCTTCATATAAGATACTCACTTTGCCAGTTAGATTCTGTATAGATACTGATTACTGATAAAGATAAGGCACAGACATGGACCTCATTTAACATTCATTTTAAAACATAGATATAAAGGAAAATGAATAGATTTCATTTTTTTTTAAGATTATAGGGCATTTACTCTAAAAGTAATCTAAAAGTGCTTCCATTTATCATTTAGACACTAGGAAAGATTTCCAGGTGGATTTTACTGATTTGTTTTTTTAAAATGGCAAGCTATTCATGTGCAAGTGTATCAAGAGTAGGGGCTTATGGGTGCCTTGGTGGCTTAGTTGATTAAGCATCTGACTCTTGGTTTCAGCTCAGGTTGTGATCTCAGGGTTGACAGATCAAGCCCCTTGTGGGGCTCTGTGCTCAGCTAGGAGTCTGCTTGAGATTCTTTTTCTCTCCCCTTCTGCCTCCCACCACTGCTCAGGTGTACACATGTATTCTCTCTCTCAAAAAAATGGATAAGTCTTTAAAAAAAAAAAGAATAGGGGGCTTATGACATGTAAGTGCCATATTGTGTAAATAGCCATAGAATCATACACTAATGGAAAAAGCAAGTATCAAGGTTAATAGAATGGTCTGTTGGGAGAAACCTTGGATCATCTAATTTTTCTCTCTTGTTTTATTACTTACTAAGTTGAGGTCTGTTTAACTTAGGACTTCTTTCTCTCTTTCTCTTTCTCTCTCTCTCTCTCTCTCTTTTTTTTCTGTCTAAAATTACATGCTTACCATTCCCTGTCTATTTCAGGAGCTTCTAAATTGATTTCTTTGCTACTGTCCTTTATATTCCTGCCTGAATTGACACTGCTCTAGGGGGAGCCTTTCTAGTCTGGATTCAGACTACTGTTCAGACCTCCTATCACCATCCCTTTATTTCTGGGAGAGAATTAAGTGCTAATGCCCTAAGGCTGAAATTGGAATGAACTAACTTTTCTCTTATACATGGTTTTAGTTAATGTATCATCTTTGAGATTTGTAGTCATTTGTAGTTCAAATGACTTCCTTCACTTGTATCTTAACAGTGGTTGTATATCCATGTATACACACATAAAGTATATATACACTTCAGTGCATATTTGTGTGTGTGTGTGTCTGTGTACATGTATATAGTTTCACATATATTTGTCTCTGTGCCTCTCTTTCTTCTGCCTGTTGTATTCTTTTCCTTTGATCTGCAAAACATTTATCTCTTAAGACCCTACTTAAATATCATCTTCTCTAGGAAACCTGTTCTCATTAATGTAAGTGGAGTTGTTTTTTCTCCTGGTTATCCATAGTCTCTTTGTGGCTTTTATAGCACTTAAAATTGTGGTTTGTATTTTTCTCTTTTCCTGGTCTCTTGATCTTTGAGGGCAAGTGTTCTGTCTTATCTTGCAGTTAATATCTCCTCCCCGAAAGTGCCTAATATTTACTGCTACTTACTAGGCATGTAGTTTGCTAACTAATGAAAGAGAAAAAAATGATTGGAAAGATTTTTTAATAGGCTCTATGAGAGGAGGACATTATCATGTCACTTTGTTTCAAAGTGCTTAGTGTAACACCTGTCCGTAGGTGTTCAACAAATATTTATCAAATGACCTGGAAGCCAGTTCCAATAGTTGATGGAGATTTTGTGTGAACCTTTTTCGTCTGCATTCTGGGAAGAATATCTTAAAAGTAAAACAGCCTGGATACTTGGTACATCTGCATTAAGTTGACTTTTCTTTTCCTGACTTAGTAATGAAACTTTTGATACAACAAATACTTTCTGAAAGAGGCTTTTAGTCGATTTCTTTTTCACCTGTTGACCCATTCTAGTACTGAACTTGCTGAAAAGGTGAATGTGTAGTATTAATGCTAAATCATGGATGAGCTATCTTTAAGTAAAAGACCTCTGTTCTCCTGTGTACATTTGGTCCCAGACAGAGTGATTATGTATTTTCTGTCGAGTATGGATAATGACTGAGGCATGAGAGAGAAAAAAGGTAATTGGAGGGGAGGAAGTTGCCTACTAGGTCTCTTTTTATTTTGATGATGATGGGTTTTTACCTCAGAGCTGCCTCCATTGATTTATAAAGAATTAGCTAGAAGAGAGAGGGGTGTGACTCTAGAGGGTAACATAGAGATTTGATAATTTGATGAATAAGTAATTTGATAATTACTGTATCGATCATCCTTATTACCACTTACTGAATGTTTACTGTATATTGGGCATTGTGCTAAGGATTTTTGTGTTAATTTATTCCTCATAGCCATCCCTGTGAAATAGGTATAAATAAGTCTGTCTTACGACAGAAGAAATAGATTCAGAGGGTTTTCCAAGAACATATAGCTAGGAATTTGAACTCAGACCTGGGATATAAATCCAGATCCATCTGTCTCTATGGTCTATTTTAATCACCATGCATGCATGCTGCCTCTTAAATTTCAGTGGAGGAGTTTTGTATTGAAAATGGGAAGTCATCAGGTGTACTGAGATAGGAGAAGAAAGTAATAGGATTTCATCCTATATGTATTTGTCAGAAGAAAGGCAATGAACAGACTCATGGAGAAGCAATTCTCAGGTTTATGGCCTTCTACAAAATAATTGTGAAGTTTAAGCCTGTAATTTGAATTGACTTGCACTAACCTGCATTTTTCATTAATTTAGTCTTACTTTTGCTATGACCATCAGGACCCACATACATCTTCAGCAGTTGAAGAAATCAGTCTAGGCAAATCTGTCTAAAAGATCATGGAGCAAAGTGATTTTTATAGTCTTTTCTGTGTTTAAAATGTGTTTTGCAGTGTTTTGAAAGGCATTCTTATTGAGAATGAGTCACAGAAATCTCTTATTTAGGATTTGAAAACCTAATATGGCATGCTTGGAAGGTATAGAAGAAAATTTGAGAATCAACACTTGTTAGTAAGGTATAAGCAGTTTAATCAATGAGTATCTATTGTGTGTTTCCCTTATGGGAGTTCTTAAACTGTTTTTGTTTGTCATTTAAAAAATTTTTTTCCTGCTTTTTCATACTTTGTACAGGGTTATTTTTTACCCAATTAGTTTATTTATAGGCGTTTTATATTTAATAAATACATTGAGAATGTATTATGTTTATTTGTTCACAGATTTAAAGTTTCCATAATTTTATTTAAAATCTAAAATGTTTCCTAAAATATTTCTCTTTCCTCTTGATTTTAAATACTGTATTTGTAACTTTAGTTATATACATTTGAATTTTGCCCTTTTCAGAATTTTAATTCTTTGTTTTTATAAAATTTTATCAAAAGTTACTTGCAAACACTAAGAGCAGTAGGTTGAATGGTATTCTATTAAAGATTAAAAATGCCTAAATAAAATTGAGATAATTTTTTAATTTAGGAGTTGGGGCGCAGGGAATTAGATAATCTTGTCAAGATTTTAGGATTCTAATGCTTAAGCTCATTAGTGTTTTTTTATGTTATCTACCACAGGTTGCCTTTCTTAGAAATGAATGTTAATATGGCATTATTATAAAAGTAATACTGATATCAACATTTGAGTGCTTAATGTGTGCCAGGCACTCTTCTTCATCCTTTGTATTAACTTACTCAGTTTTCACCATAGCTCTCTAAGGTAAGTGTTGTTAATGTCCCTGTTTTAGAGTTGAAAATTTGGTGCAGAGAAGTTACACATGCTCAGGACCTCACCTTTAGTTAGTAGTGGAACTGGGATTGTATTCATGCAGTCCGGTTCTAGAACCTGGGACCTTGATCACTATTCTGTACTGTATTTATCATCTGTAAATTTTTTTCTTACATAGTAGTTACAGAACAGTGCCTGGCACATAATAAGGTGTATAGAAGTACAGGCTCTTTTCAATGGCATTTAATTAGATATTCTATAAGGCTGGCAAAGTACGCATTATTATCCGTTTACGTATGTATGTATATTTTCTTAACATTAATTAGACTCCAGATTTTTTATTCCCTTTTTAAAAAATAGCTGAGTTCCCTGAGGTTCTTAGAAACTAGATTATTGCTCAAACCTATATGGCCACGCTGGATCTCAAAATTCGCTTTTCTCACCACATGTTCAATTTTACTTTCATTCTGTTAGAAATGGATAAGAACTGGGGTTGGTTTGTTTATTTTTGTATGTCGTTGATTTTGTAAGGCAGAAGCAAATGGGCTAAGTTTGTAGTAGTATATTCATGCTCAGTTGATAGAGGAAGTAAATTCTTAGGCATTGTAAAGCTTTTTTCTTTTTCTTTTTCTTTCTTTTTTTTTTTTTTAAAGACTTTTTTTTTTTTTTTTTTTTTTGAGAGAGAGAGATCACAAGTAGGCAGAGAGGCAGAGAGGCAGGCAGAGAGATGGGGAAGCAGGCTCCCCGCTGACCAGGGAGCCCGATGCAGGGCTCGATCCCAGGACCCTGGGATCATGACCTGAGCCGAAGGCAGAGGCTTTAACCCACTGAGCCGCCCAGGCACCCCAAGCTTTTTTCTTTTTACCTGTAAAGTTTTGAGAGTGGTAGTATCCTGCTGACTTGTGAAATTGAATCTTATCACTCATAATAATGTGAAGTATTAGAAATTGTTTTGATGAGAGAATAAAGATTAACAAGCTTTAAGAGAAATAATAGAAGCCATATTTCCTCAAATCAAAGGAATCATCTGTATTAGTTTTCCATTGCTGCATTGCAGATTTCCTCAATTTTAGCAGCTAGTCTCACAGTTTCTGTAGTCCAGAAATCTGGGTATGGCTTAGCTGGGTCCTGTCCTCAGGGTTCTCCAGGCTGAAATCAAGGTGTCAGCCAGGGCTGCAGTTTCATCTGAGGTTCAGAGTCCTCTTCCAGGCACACTGGTGGTTGGTAGAATTCAATTCCTTGTGTTTGTAGTCATGGCATTCCTTTTTCTTGCTGGCTGTGTGAGGGGCCATTCTCCTCAAGGCTCCTACAGGCCACCCTTAGGTTTTTGCCATGTGGTTCTCTTTGTGGGCAGTTCACAACATGGTTATTGAAAAAGACAGTGGGAGAATCTCTCTCCCTTGGAATCCCTCTGCCTTCTTTTAAGAACTGATATCTTTAGGTTGGGCCTCACCAAGAATCACCCTAATTCAAGTCAACTGATTGGGGGTTTTAATTATGTATGTAATATCCCTTCATAGCAGCACCCAGATTAATGTTTGGTTAAAGATGTGTATGTACCAAGGTGTTAGAATCTTGGGGCCATCTTAGAATTCTGTTTACTACATGATCAATTATAAGATAAGTCATTATTTTCTGTATCACTAAGGAGGAAAAATGCTGTATTAAAGTATGATACAATGTGTTATTCGTACTAGGATGTTGCCTTCTGAAAAAAAAAAAAAGAAATTGTGGTTATTCTTCTAAGCACAAATATTTGCTTCATGAGTATCAGATTTATTCCTCGCTGCTGTGTTGCTGTGGTTTTTTGCAAACATAATTTTTTGTTTCAATGATGAATCATAGTGTAACCTTTTCTTTTTAAAGTTTATTTATTTATTTGAGTAATCTCTACACCCAGCATGAGGCTCAAACCCAGGACCCTGAGATTAAGAGTCCTGCTCTTCTGACTGAGCCAGCCAGGTACCCCCACAGTGTAATCTTTTAGAGGACACTTAAAATTGAGAAGTAACTTGACATGTGTGTACCAAAAGTACATATAACTCAATAAAACTTATGGTGATATAAACTGCCATGACTAAATTAACACACTCCAGCTATATTTTGACTGCCATAGGACAAATGGATGGCTTTTTTTTTGTTTCCTGTTTATTTTTAATTAGCTTTATTGTTTTTTATTATTTATATATTGAGATATAATTTATTATATATATAATTGTTATATTTATTATTTATATATTGAGATATAATTTATACAGTAAACTGCATCCATTTAAAGTATGTGATTTGATGAGTTCTGATAAGTGTGAATACCTGTGAAACCACTACCACAATCAGGACATTTTCATCACTCTCAGGAGATTCCTTGTGATCCTGGCAGTCAGTCCTTTGGGCCCAGACAGTCACTGATATGAATTTGGTTAGTACAGATTAGTTAGCATTTTCTGTTACTATTAAATAATGAGAGGGGGGAAAAAATGATATGGAGGCAGAATATTCTTAATTTTTGTGTTTTCTTCAGATCTTATTCTTGGAGAAATTCCTGTTTCTTTATTAGGTCTCAGGTTTATTCTTTCACTATGGGGAGTAAAATGATCCTCCTTGAGGTTTTCTGCACAGTGTATGTATGTTATTAACCTCTACTGTCTACATATTCTTTTCTCACCCTACTCAGGGTGGGCTCTCCTAAACAGCATATGTGCTTGCATTGGTTCCCCATCCACTTTCTACTTAGGCCAAAAACAAAAGTAATTTTCAACTAGAAATTTCAGGCTCCTAAAAATTTCACATTGTTACCATCTGAGGCTTTTCACTTATTAAGATAGTTCTAACACCCCAAGAGAATCTCAAAGTGTACTTGTTTCAATTCTTTTTTGTTAAGATTCATAGTACAATTTGAATTTTAGGAAATGTAGAAGATTTTTCTCATAGTCACTTCTTACGGTTATTGCTAGTTTCATGTTGCTTAGTGTGTGAAGTGTTTTCCAGTGCAGGAAGCACTCTGGGAAAAGTCTCATTCCTGGAGCATAAGAAAGAGGGAACTGAGGGAGAACTCAAATGAAGCTCTCAGAAGCTCATTTAGCTATCATCTAACACAACATTGTTTAATGGACATTTAATGCAAGCTAGATATCTAAATTTGTCTTTAAATTTTTTTCTAACTTTAAATTATCTAGTAGCTACATTAAAAACTAAAAAGAAACCAGTGACATTAATTTTAATAATGTTTTATTTAGCATAATATATCCAACATACTATTATTTCAATATGTAATCAATACGAAAACTTCTTAATGAGTTATTCTAGATTCTTATTTTACACTAACTCTTTGAGATCTGGTGTATGTTTTATTTTATACTTACAGCACATCTTAATGAGGACTTATCCACATTTCAAGTGCTCACTAACTAATGGCTACCATATGGGACAATGCAGATGTAGATTATGAAGGTTTTTGTTCTATTTTGTTTTTTCTATTTGAGGCAATAGCATGTGGACTCCACAAGAAATTGGCTTTAGTAATGTTTAATAAGTTAGGGCTTTAATGTTTCAGGATGGTTTCCATGGTTGAGATATAAAAGTTTTTATAAAGATAAAAACATTTTTATACATTTTCCTCGTTATACAAATAATGTCATTGTTGAAAATTTGGAAAAGTCTGGATACGAGACTACAAATTGCCCTTTCTTCCTCAACCTAAGGATTACAAATGTTAAACATTTAATTTCCTCTTTGTGAATGTTTCATTTTAAATCAAAGAGAGAATGTATTCCTTTTTCGTCTTCTTAATTCTTTCCTTTTCATATTAAGAGAGTTATTAAGTATTATTGACAGTCCTTTGCCTGTTTGCTTAAATTTATTCATTCTATTTCCCATGCTGTATCCTATTACAGGGTCTCTGTGAGTAGTGCTCTCTGGAACGCAGTAATCTGAATGGTGTTCCCTGGATTGGGATTAACAATACAAACCCTAAAGGCTTTAATGTACTCATTCCTAAACCAGTATAGTCACTTTTGTTTTTTCCTGTCTTCAGTCTTTTTCACATACCCCAACTTTTTTTGTTGTTGAAATATAATTCATATACCAAAAAATTTACCCTTTTTAAGAAAGCATATGATTTAGTGGGTTTTAATGTATTCACAAAGCTTTGTATCCACTTGACTATCTAATTCTGTAGCATTTTCATCACCCCAAAACAAACCCTATGCCCATTAGCAGTAACTTTACATTTCCCCTTCCCTCAATTCTCTGGCAACCAGGAATCTACTTTCTGTCTCTATGGATTTGTCTGTTTTGGAAATATCATAAATAGAATCATACGGTTTATGGCCTTCTTTCATTTAGCATAATGTTTTCAAGGTTCTTCTGTCTTGTAACATATATCAGTACTTCACTGTTTTTTTAATGGCTGAATAGTATTCCATTGTATGGAGCTATAATACATTTGTTTATCCATTCATTAGTTGATGGACATTTGTGTTTCCAGTTTTTGGCTCTTATGAGTAAATCACCCAGCTTTTGAGATCTTTTGAGGACTAAAGAACATTACTTTCTTCACTTGATCCCTCATTCTGTTAATGGCTCCCTGTTGCTTATATAACATAAAATACTTGAAAGTCTTACAAAGTGTGGCCTCAAGCTAGTTTCCTTTACATTCTTCTTTTCCATTGTGGTATTCTTTACTGTTTCTAAATATGTTTTACATATGAGTGATAGATTATGTAGACAGAATTGATAGATCTATAGAATTCATTTAAAAATTACTTAAAATTTTGGGCACCTAGGTGGTTCAGTTAGTTAAGCATCTGCCTTTAGCTCATGATGATGATCTCAGAGTCCTGGGATCAAGTCCCATGTCAGACTCCCTGCTCAGTGGGCAGTCTGCTTCTGTCTCTCCCTCTGCCCCTCCCCCTGTTTGTGCCATCATTCTCTTCTCTTTCTCTCAAATAAATAAATAAAATCTTAAATAAAAATTACTTTAAAAAAATTAAAATTACCTTAAATACTTAAATCTAAGTGAAATCTAAAAAAAGATAAAAATTACTTAAATTTTTAAGAATGAAAATTCATGTTAACAAACCAAGGAGTATATAATATATAACTATATATTTATAAATATGTATATTTATAACATGCTAATATAATACATTATATTTTGTATATTATATATTAAAAATTTATAAACATATCCAAATATAAGTATACTTATATATAGAGAGAGAGTATGGGGAATTTTAGGAAAGCAAGTACTAGAATAGAAAGAAACATAATAGTAAGAAATTTTTTTTCCTGGATTTGTCCATAATGTCAAACAGAGATATATTCATTTTCTATAATATAAAAACACCTCATTTGAATCACCCCCTCGATACATGGAACTCATTCAAATTAGTTGTTTTCTGGTTAACAATATTAGCAGCTTGTTTTGTCTGGTGCCTCAGTTTTTTGTTTTTGGTTTTTTTCTTTTCCTTATCAAGATAGACTCCGTTTTTTTCTCCTTTTGACATTTCTGAAATAGTAAAAATGAAATATTTTTTACATATACTCAAATATTTCCAGAATGTCTTTATGGATGTGCGTGTACACATGTGCACACATACACATACACACACAAATACACATAGTGGTATTCTTTTCCATTTTACTGAAAGAGAACATAGTGGGATGTCCTTTCACCTGGGAGGAAACATCAGGAGTGGAGAGGAAGCATTCTCTCTTTTTCTCTCTCTTCTTTCATTCAGAGGATGGGGCAGGGAGAGAGAATCTTAAGCAGGCTACACACCTAGCACTCAGCCCAACTCCATCTCAGCCACCCTAAGATCATGACTCGAGCCAAAATTGAGAGTGGGATGCTTAACTGACTGAGCCACCCACACACATCTCCCACTTTCTTTTTTTATTTCACAGTATGTCTTAGAGATCTTTTCATAATAGTACATTGAAAACTTTATCATTTTTTTTCCTGCAAAATAATTTCTCCAAAGTGAAATTACTGGGTCAAAAGGTACTTGAAATTTTGTTACCAGTACTTTTAAGCATAGAAAAGAGATAAGGGAATATAAATGGGAAAAAGGAAACTTTTTTTTTAAGATTTTATTTATTTATTTGACAGAGACACTGAGAGAGGGAACACAAGCAGGAGGAGTGGGAGGGAGAAAGGGAGAAGCAGGCTTCCCGCTGAGGAGGGAGCCTGACGTGGGACTTTATCCCAGGACCCTGGGCTCATGACCTGAGCCGAAGGCAGATGCTCAACGAGTGAGCCACCCAGGCGCCCTGGAAACTGGATTTTTTGGAACTTTGTTTATAGATGAAAAAATGTAGGATCAAAATTTTAAGTAATTGGTTATGGTCATGCAACCAATGCAGAGATCAGGATGCTAATCCAGGTGTTTCTGATTTTAAATAAGCTCATGTCCTTATATTTGTTATTACATTTGATGAGTAAAAGGAGAAAGAAGTCATGCTTTTAACTTCTTTTTTGGAGAGAAATAATAGAATTCTAGGATTTATTTTCTAGATCAGTACTTTAAGAAGCCTCTAAGTCTGCTTTATAATTTTCAAAAGAACCATTTCTGATATTAAAAAGTATCACAAAATGACAGTAAATAAAAACACACCAGGATGATTTGAATAAAGTACTTAGAGATCCCAATATATGTAGGTATTTATCAGAGGCAGTATTTCACATTGGTGGGAAAAAGATGGATGATTTGTGTTTTGTTGCAACAACTTTCTAATCATTTGGAAAATAAATGAACTGTCCATTGCTTTATTTTTTATACAAAAGATAATTTAAAGATTAAAACAAAGGATGCTATAAAAGGACTTTGTAAGGTTAGCCTTTTTATTAAACGGACTGAACTCAGTGAGTACAGTCATGAAAATTTCATTTTATTTTTCCACAGTCATTGTTTTTTGAAGTTTCCTTAATTGCCCCTTAGACATCATCTTGGGCCAATCTCCTAGATTTTCCAATATTTCTTTAGGTGCAGGAAGAATAGTTCTACTCTTAAGAAAGGCTTGACCTATATGGCTGGGGAGATCTGTAGTACTCTTTCACACTCCTTACCCCTCATTAGGAATATAAATTTATGTGGCCATTTAAAAATTTTTTAAAAAAATTTTATTAATTAACATATAATATATTATTGATTTCAGCGTTAGAGATCAGTGATTCATCAGTCTTATTTAATACTCACTTCTCATTACATCATGTGCCTTCCTTAATGTCAAGCACCCAGTTATCCCATCCTCCTACCCCCTTCCCCTCTAGCAACCCTTAGTTTGTTTCCTATACAATCTCTTAGGATTTGTCTCTCTCTCTGATTTCATCTTGTTTTATTTTTTCCTCTCTTCCCCTATGATCGTGTTTTGTTTCTTAAATTCCACATATGATTGAGATTGTATGATAATTGTCTTTCTTTGATTGACTTACTTATTTTGCTTACCATAATACCCTCTAGTTCATCCATGTTGTTGCAAATGGTAAGATTTCATTTTTTTTGATGGCTCAGTAGTAGTCCATTGCATATATATATACCACATCTTCTTTATCCATTCATCTTTCAATGGACATGGTTCCATAGTTTCCATAGTTTGGCTGTTATGGACATTGCTGCTATAAACATTGGAGTACAAGTGCCCCTTTGGATCACTACATTTGTATCTTTGGGGTAAATACCCGGTAGTGTGATTGCTGGGTCATAGGGTAGCTCCATTTTCAATTTTTGAGGAACCTCCATACTGTTTTCCAGAATGGCTCTTCCAGCTTTTATTCCCACAAACAGTGTAAGAGGGTTTCCCTTTCTCCTATCCTTGCCAACATCTGTCGTTTCCTGACTTGTTAATTTTAGCATTCTGACTGGTGTGAGGTGGTATCTCATTGTGGTTTTGATTTGTATTTCCCTGATGCTAAGTGATGTTGAGCATTTTTTCATGGGTCTGTTGGTGATTTGGATGTCTCCTCTGGAGAAATGTCTCTTCATGTTGTCTGCCCATTTCCTGATTGGATTATTTGTTCTTCGGGTGTTAAGTTGGTAAGTTCCTTATAGATTTTGCATACTAGTTGATAATACATTTTGTAAATATATTCTTCCATTCTGTTGGTTATCTTTTAGTTTTGTCAACTGTTTCCCTTGCTATGCAGAAGCTTTTTATCCTGACAAGTCCCAATAGTTAATTTTTGCCTTTGTTTCCCTTGCCTCTGGAGACTTGTCTAGCAAGAAGTTGCTGCGGCCAAGGTCACAGAGGTTGCTGCCTATGTTCTCCCCTAGGATATGGATGGGTTCCTGTCTCATATTTAGGTCTTTCATCCATTTTGAGTCTATTTTTGTGTATGGTATAAGGAAATGGACCAATTTCATTCTTGTGCATGTAGTTGTCCAGTTTTCCCAATACTGTTTGTTGAAGAGATTGTCTTTTTTCCATTGGATATTCTTTGCTGCTTTGTTGAGGGTTCATTTCTGGGTTCTCTATTTTGTTCCATTGATCTGTGTGTCTGTTTTTGTGCCAGCACCATACTGTCTTAATGATTACAACTTTGTAGTAGAGCTTGAAGTCTGGAATTGCGATGCCTCCAGCTTTGGTTTTCTTTTTCAACATTCCTTTGGCTATTTGGGGTCTTTTCTGGTTCCATACACATTTTAGGATTATTTGTCCAGCTCTGTGAAAAAAGCTGATGGTATTTTGGTAGGCATAACATTGAATGTGTAGATTGCTTTAGGCAGTATAGACATTTCAACAATATTTTTTCGAGCATGGAACATTTTCCCATTTCTTTGTGCCTTCCTCAGTTTCTTTCATGAGTGTTCTGTAGTTTTCTGGATACAGATTCTTTGCCTCATTGGTTAGATTTATTCCTAGGTATCCAGTGGTTTTGGTGCAATCGTAAATGAGGTAGACTCTTTAATTTCTCTTTCTTCTGTCTCACTGTTAATATATAGAAATGCAACTGATTTCTGTGCATTGATTTCATATCCTGCCACTTTGCTGAGTTCCTGTATGAGTTCTAGCAATTTTGGGGTGGAATCTTTTAGGTTTTCAAATAGAGTATCATGTCATCTGCAAAGAGTGAGAGTTTGACTTCTTTGCTGATTCCAATGCCTTTTATTTCTTTTACTTGTCTGATTGGTGAGGCTAGGACTTCTAATATTGTATTGAACAGCAGTGGTGTTAGTGGACATACCTGCTATGTTCCCTTAATTTTCTTATTAATTGGCTTATATAACTGTTATGTTCCCATGTAAGGGGCATAAATATTTAACAATTGTTAGATCTTCTTGTTGGAAAAACCCTTTAATTATGATATAGTGTCTTTCCTCGTCTCTTATTACAGTCTTTGGTTTAAAATCTAATTTGTCTGATGTAAGGATTGCCACCCCTGCTTTCTTTTGCTATCCAACCAATAGTATGGTAAATTGTTTTCTACCTACCTCACTTTAAATCTGGAGGTATCTTTGGGCCTATTATGCAGCTTTTTGGAAGAGCATTTTGACAATCTCTATGAAAATAAAGTGTATATATCCTTTGAATTGGCAGTTATACTTTTGGGAATTTAGTACCTGAAAGGTGAGTCCTTAAGAGATGAAAGTTCTTTGTTTTGATAGAAATTCAGCAAGGCTTATACTCATTTTTATTTATTTTTTAAAAAGATTTATTTTTTTATTTTAGAGAGAGAGTGTATGTGTGTGCAGGGGGAGGGACAGATGGAGAGAATCTCAAGCAGTCTCCCCACTGAGCTTGAAGCCCCACATGTGCTTAATCCCACTACCCATGAGAATATGACCTGAGCTGAAACGGAGAGTCGATGCTCAACCAGGCCACCCAAGTGCCCCAATTTATGCCTTTTTTTTTTTTTTTAATAATTTAGTGTCTATTAACAAGAGAGCTCTAAAACTTATTACAACTCATCCAGCAAAATGGTGAGTTATGTTGTAATTTAACTACTGGATGTTTAAGGTGTTCCTGGTTGTTTTGTAAGTATTAGGAAAAATGCTGCCGTGAAAATCTTTGTGTATATGCTACTCATTTCATGAGCGTGGAGAATGGTTTTACGGCTCTGTTTTGTAAAGTCTTCTGCTTTACCTTTTTTTTCCTCCTCTCATACTTCAGGGAGTGCAGGAGACCTCAGTTGAAATTACAGCTAAATGGATTATTGCCTAAATGGGTGTGTGGCTTAAAACAGGCCTTTTAACCTTCCTGAACAGGAGGTTCTGTAGCTCTGGCCCTCATAGGCTGACATTTTATAGCAGTGACAAAATGGAACTCTTCTGTAGTTGACCATTGTCACATTCTTCACCATCCTGGTGCTATTGGTATTTTGAATAAGACAATCCATTGGTGAAGGTCATCCTTTGCTTTCCTGGTCCTGTCCTCCATTGTGATGTCATCATGTCACAATTGTGAATAACTACTGATTCAAAAAGCAACTTCCAACACTTTTTATGGGTATAGTATGCCCAATTGAAAGCTACTATTGTAAAAAATGTTGGCAGATTATTTGTGATTTTTATTGGCTTCTCCTCACTTTTTATCAGCAGGGAAAAATGGTAATTCAAGTTAGTTAAATACCTACTCTAGAACAGGTCATTTTGTTTATTATCCCTGTGAAAGTTTGGGTCAAAGCATTAGTTTCTTCACAGATGCATTAATAATTTGATATGATACAATAACAAGACTGTATTTGGACTTACCGGCTTTATTTTATTTAATTGGTAATTTTACTGTTTTTTTCCCCCCAAACTCAGAAAATAGATGTAAGAATAATACAAAGCATTCCCATATACTCTTCATACAGGTTCCCCAAATGTTAACCTCTTACACAGTGATCATGCAGTTATCAAAATAAGGAAATTAACATTGATATATACTATTTTCTGGTCTCCAGATTTTATTTTGATATCACCAATTGTCTCAGGAATGTTCTTACTCTGCTGTAGGAGCCAGTACAGGATCACATATTTTAGTTATCATGGCCTCTTAGTTTTCTTTAATCTGAAACAATTTTTTAATCTTTCTTTGTCTTTCATGACTGTTATGCTTTGAAGAGTACTAGTCACTAATTTTGTAGAATGTCCGAAATTTGGATTTGTGTGGTTTCCTCATGACTCAGTTAATGTTGGGAATTTTTGGTTAAGGATACTATACAAGTGATACCATGAATCTTATTAAGAGGCATATGATACTGATTTGCATGTACTCTTACCAGTGATACTAACTTTCTTTACTTGGTTAGGGTGGTATTAGTTGGGTTTGTCTGCTGTAGTTGTACTTTTCCTTTGTAATTAATAAGTATCCTATTGGAAGATACTTTGTGACCAGGTGGTTATCTTATTGCTTAACATACTCCTGCTCTCTAATTTTACTTCCACTGATGATTGTTACCTGACATTATTATTATTATGGTGTTTGCCAAAATGGTCATTTGCTGTCTTCATCATTCCTTCTACATTTATTGGTTGGAATTCTCCTTTAGAGAAAGGCTTTCCCTTATTATGTATGTATTCACTTTATTTATATCAGAATAGACTTGCAGATTTTTATTCTACTTATATCAAAGGGACTCAGTGATTCTTATTCTGTGGATTTAATCTGTCACCATCTAATTATCTCAGATTTGGACTTTGGGAACATTTTCAAGGAGGCTCCTCTTCCATCATTTTTGAGGACTGACTCATTTTCTAGCACCGTAGATATTTCAGGCTCATCTTGTACTTTTCTTGCCCTAGCCCTGGAATTAGTGATTTCACCAAGGAATATTTCTTTATTTGAGATTGGGTTTCTCTATGCTTTTTTTCCCTAATACTTGTATCTCACCATCTTTTAAAAATCTTTCTGGCTTAAAATCATCACTTTCAATGATTTGGGACCATAACCCTGCTGTACAGAAATTAGTTTATATTCAGTAATTCTGTTTGTAGCAGACTGTTTAGTTCTCAAGAGACTCATTTTGTCTAATTAAAACCAGAGGATTTCTTCATACATTGTACCAAATTCATAGAAACAGGATTGAAAATTTTCTTTGGTTTTGTTGGGTATTTGATAGTGACAAAAACTTTTTCTAAGAGCTTCCTTACAATGCTTATGTTACAGAAATGTTTATATCCCTTATTTATTAATTTATTTAGTGGTTTCAGAACTTTTTCTTTTCTTCCTTTTTTTTTTTTTTTTTTTAAAGATTTTTTCATCCATATGTCAGAGCATGCAAGCAGTGGTAGCTGTGGGCAGAGGGAGAAGTAGGTTCCTTGCTGAGCAAGGAGCCCTATGCGGGACTCTCGATCCTACGACCTTAGGTTTTTGAACTGAGCTGAAGGCAGAAAATCGACTGAGCCATCAGGCGTCCCTTCGGAATTTTTCCTTAAGAAAAATCTTGACTTTTTCTTAAGTACCTGTTGGCTCACTTGCATATGGGAGGTGGGGTGGCTGTGTATCCAGAGAAAATGTTTGATTAGACTTTACAGCATGTACAAAAGATTTCAGTCTTCTCTACTCATTTAGTTTTTAAAGCATGTATTTGCTCTTAATGAATACAATAGTATACATTAGATCCCTGTCACAGGCTTCAACTTCAAATTCGCAGTCTCTGGAGGTTGGAGAAGGGAAAAATTGTGAAGCGTTATTTACAAGCCGGAAGTTCCCACATATTTGAGCTTTAACTGTGGCATTGTAACCCCATGTTCTTAGACTATATTTTTTTAGTGCCACAGAATTCATTCATACTAACTATTCCAAAGAATGACCAAATCCAAATCTTGAATTTGTCTGTAAATTCTATTTACCAGTGGTTCTTAAAGTGTGGTGCCCTCTCAGCAGTAGTGTCAGTCTTACCTTGGAACTGGTTAGAAATACAAACTTCTCAGGACCTACCCGGAGGAAGCCGACTGTTTTAACAAGCCTTCCAGGTGATCCTGATGCATTTATTTGGGAAACATTGCTGTATACATTTCCTATAAATTGTTTCAGATTGTTGGGGGAGGGAGGGAATAAGAGTGCCACTTTATTTGCTATGTTATATTACCTCTTAACCTAGCTCTAGGGATATTGAGATATTTTAAAGAAATTTGTTTGTAAATGAAGCTCTGTGAAAAATCTGAAGTATTTTATATCTTAATGGATATAGTACTTTAATTAGTGTTAGTTGAATTTGAATTTGAAAAAAGTTGATGTATTAGGCCATTTGTCAAAACAACTTCTGGTAGTTGTATATATTAATTGTATATATTCTAATTGTATATATTAAGTATATACAATTCCCTGCATTAATTATATTCACAGTATTGTATGACCATCACCACTATGTATTTCTCAAACTTTTCTATTCCCCAGCAGAACTCTGTACCCATTAAGTAATAATGCTCCATGCTCTCATCCCCCCAGCTTCTGATAACCTCTAACTTACTTTCTATCTCTATGAATTTGTTCATTATACATATTTCCTATAAGTGAAATCATATTATATTTGTCCTTTTGTTTCTGACTTATTTCACTTAACATGTTTTCAGGGTCCTCCTATGTTGTAGTAAGTATGTCTCAGAACTTCATTCCTGTTTGTGGGTGAATAATAGTCCATTGTATGTATATACCATAGTTTGTTTATCCATTAATTTGTTGATGGCGACCTGAGTTACTTTCACCTTTTAACTATTGTGAATAAGGCTGCAGTGAACCCTGGTGTATCAGTATCTGTTTGAGTCTCTTTTTTCAACTCTTGGTTTTATACCTAGGGATGGAATTGCAGGGTCATATGGTAATTTTATGTTTAGGTTTTTGAGACTCTGTCAAAATGTTTTACATAGTCGCTGGACAATTATACATTCCAACCAACAATGTATGAGGGTTCCAGTTTCTCTACATCCTTCCAGTGCTTATTGTTTTTATTTAAAAAATCTTTTACTTAAATATTTAAAGATAATAGCCTTTCCAGTAAGTGTGAAGTGGTATCTAATTGTGGTTTTGATTTTCATTTCCCTAATGACTAGTGATGTAGGATACTTTTTCATATGCTTATTGGCCTTTGTATATATTCCTTGGGGAAATGTCCATTCATGTCCTTTGCCTATTTTTTAATTAGGTTGTTTCTCTTTCTGTCATCTTGTTCTGGATAGCAGTCACTTACAGAATATGGGGTTTACAGATATTTTCACTCGTATGATAGGTGCCTTTTTACTTTGTTGATAGTATATTTTGATTCACAAAATTTTTTAATTTGAAGTCCAACTTATCTGTTTTTTCTTTTATTACTCAAACCTTGCTGTCCTATCTAAGACTCCATTGCCATGACCATGACAGTCCAAGATCATTAACATTTATCCTGATATTTTTGTGTGTTTTGTGATTTTAACTCTTATATTTAGATCACTGATCCATTTTGACCTAACTTTTGTTATGAGGTCAACTTCATTCTTCTGCTTGTGGAAATCCAGTTGTCTCAGCACTATTTGCCAAGGAGACCCAGCCATTCTTTTTCTACTGAATGGGCTTGGTATTCTTGAAAATCCGTTGGCCATAGATCTGGTTTAATGTCTGGAGTCTAACTTATGTCCACTGGTGTATATATATTCTTATGTTTTACAGTGTTTAGAATATAAATTTCTCATGTTGATTTTTTACTTCAAAAATAAAAATTCTCTGGGCAACTTAACTGCATTACTTTATCTTCTTAGAAAACTAAAATTATCAGTAACTTTGATTAAAATACTACACTTGTAAATTCTAAAGAAATAAATATAGTATCATGTGATGGATATTCTCCTGGGCCTCCGTGGAAAGCAGGAGGGAGCGTAAGACTTGTTCTTGTTCTTTACTAACTTAAAATTCAATTCACTAACTTAAAAAGTACTATCCTTTGGCTTAGCCATTCTGTTTTTTGTGTGAGCCCAACATTAAGATGTCCTCAGAGAGTATGTATAGGATATGCCTACACATACTTCCCGAGGATGCCTATCCCTGTTGGTAGCAAAATTGGAATGTTTAGATATGATAGTATTCCATTTTTTGCTTTTGTGTAGTTTTGTGTCTTTACTTATTTATTTATTTATTTATTTATTTGTCAGAGAGAGTGAGCACAGGCAGACACAGTGGCAGGCAGAGGCAGAGGGAGAAGCAGGCTCCCTGCTGAGCAGGGAGCCCGATGTGGGACTCGATCCCAGGACGCTGGGATCACGACCTGAGCTGAAGGCAGCCGCTTAACCAACTGAGCCACCCAGGCGTCCCTGTGTCTTTACTTTTAATAAGCATCCGAGTTTACTGTTCTCCTTATCTTTATATAATTTGCTGCTGTTATATTCTGTATCTAGTTTCCTAGAGACTGGGTCTTTCCTGTTGTAGTTTTTATAAAAGACTATTTAGGCTACTGTAGCAGTAAAGATTACCTCCTGTTTCTTATCTTCTATATATTACCCATCCATCTGTAAATGCTATAAAACATAGTGTATCACTAATTTTTCCTTGGGCAGATTTATATTCTGATGCTGAGACTTGTTTTCTCTGTGTTCTGCATATAAGGTGAGGGGATACTATAACGTGAACTTCCAGGGTGATGTTTTAGGTAGTTGAGAGTGATATTCTGAAGAATATTCTTTTCGGGGTATCTGGGGTGGCTCAGGGGGTTAAGCATCTGACTCTTGATTTCTGCTCAGGTTGTTATCTGTGGGGGTTCTGAGATCTAGCCTCATGTGAGCTCCACATGGGATGGGTGGGTGGGTTGGAGCCTGCTTAAGGTTCTCTCTTCCTTTTCCCTGCCCCCCCAAAAAGAAAAAAATAGCTTTCCATTATTTAAAAAAAAAAAAAAGAATATTCTTTTCTTGCAAGAATGTTATCTTTAGCTAATCTTGTCTAGAATGGCACTGTGTAATAGGAATATAATTTGAGTCACATATGTAATTTGAAAATTTCTGGTAGCTTCATTAAGAAAAGTAAAAAAAAAGGCTAAATTAGTTTTACTTAATCTGATATATCTAATATAACATCTTAACATATAATCAATTTAAATACACTGGGAAATTTCACATTTCTTTTTTTGTACAAATTCTTCAAAACCTGGTAGGTATTTTATATCTCAATTTGGCCACTAAATTTTCTTCAGAAATATTTGATCTTCATTTAGATTTCATAGAATTTATGGTTGAAAAAGTAGGTTCACACACTTAAATTGTTTCACATGTACTTAATATTTTTCAATGTCTGAATTAAGTACCAAAAAATAATTATTTTCTTTTAATATTTGCATCCAAATTGATAAAATTTATTCATACATCTTTTTTTAGTAGAATTCATTAGATATTGAAGCAAAAGCATGTATGCTTCAAAACTCTACTACTCAGATGAAGGAAATTCATCTGTTCTTGAGTTAAACTCAGTACTATTAGCAAGCACAAGCTATTTTCTCTCTTGGCTTCTGCGTCAAAACCATTCTCCAGGGACGCTTGGGTGGCTCAGTGGGTTAAGCTGCTCTCCTAGGCTCAGGTCATGATCCCACCCAGGCTTCCCTGAACTTAGTACTATTAACATAAAATTCCAAAGGGTATTGTATGAGTTGAAAAGCAAGTCTAAATTTAATCAGCATCAACAAAATGTTCTTCAACTATTTCTTGTCATTTTTGCAGCCAGTTTGTATACATTGTAATTAAAATCTCCCATATATTGATTCATATTTGGGGAAAGTATAACATCTTTATTATTGATTTGTATTATGAAAACTTTCAATTTTAACATAAATTTTCACATCTAGGTCATAAACGTTTAGTTTAGGTAGGTTAGGTTTAGTTATAGGTGTAGCTAGGTCATAAACATTTCCTTTCTTTGAGTCTTCAGATTAAGCTTGTTTATACATAGTGAGATACCAGTGTGTTTTTGTAAAGAATATTGCCATTTTTGTCTTTGACTATTGAATGTTGAAAAGCAATCCTTTCTTAATGAGAGTTAACAATTTGGTAAATCTTTGTGCAATTCTTTCTGTACTCAACCAATGAGCAAAGAACGCAAGTTATTAAAAGTTATTATCATCTGTTTTTTCCAACAGTTTCATAAACTGGCTAGTATACCTTCCATTTGCATGTACGTACTTAACAATTTTAACAATTTAATCCATGACACTTTTCAAGTCTGCTTTAGAAAGCTGAGCACAGCTATTTTCAATGTGTATCATATAGTGGAACAACACAATGAAGAGAAACTTCAGCTTCTTCTTTTAAAATTCCAATAAGTATGGATTTTTGACTAAACATAGCTAGAGCTGTCTATTTTTAAATATATAGCTGAAATTCTTTGAAAGCTGTAAAAGATTGAAAATATGCTGCAATTTTGTTTTTTTTTAAAGCTACATGTTGATATTTCTTCTTAAATTTGGAAGTTTTTTTTCAAGTGAAATGTGCCTAAAGTTTTAATTTGGCAGATGTTTTGTATTACTTGGGTCATCTAAAGCTAAAATAGTAATTTCTCAAATTTTGAATCTATTGATTTTGATACTGTTAGAAAAGACTTCCACATGATGGGCAGTTGTTTAGTGGCTCTCTTTAAGAACTTTCACTCTTTGGGGGATGCCTGGGTGGCTAAGTTGGTGAAGTGACTGCCTTCCACTCAGGTCATGATCCCAGTTTCCTGTGATCGAGTCCTGCAGAGGGCTCTTTGCTCATTGGGAAGCCTGCTTCTCCTACCTGCTGCTCCCCCTGCTTGTGCTTTTTCTATCTCTGACAAATAAATAAAACCTTAAAAAAAAAAAACAAAACAACTTCCATTCTTTGCAAAATATCCTCCTCCTTAGAATTCCTCATAATTTTCGAACAGAATTTCTATAATTAAAATAATTTCTTTACCATCTCTCCATCTAAATATGGTTTCCTTTTTTTGGTGCAAGAATTCAAGCCTTTTTGTGGGTGGGCAGAGAATGGACCATTTTCTATCTGGCCAGAATCATCTATTAAAAACTCATTTAAGAGGCGCCTGGGTGGCTCAGTGGGTTAAAGCCTCTGCCTTCAGCTCAGGTCATGATCTCAGGATCCTGGGATGGAGCCCTGCATTGGGCTCTCTGCTCAGCAGGGAACCTGCTTCTCTCCCTTTCTCTCTCTGCCTATTTGTGATCTCTCTCTCTGTCAAATGAATAAATAAAATCTTAAAAAAAATCATTTAAAAACCTTTGTTGGACATTTAATTCTGGCATCAGGTGACGAATTTTGTTGCTTCTCTTCTGTAGAGAGGGAACTTTTTATAAAATTCACAATCCTAATTTTGTCCACTTTTTTATTTGAAAAAAAGTTTTTTTTCCATCAGAAACAGCTTTTTTATTTTGCCCTGCCATAGCTGATTGTAATTGTTACAGTAAACTTTGTGGAGAACCTTCTTCCAGTCTTACTTTACTGTTACGGTGGTAATACTGACTTCTATATCTTTACTTAATTCTGTGTGCCTTAGTTTTAACTTAAAAATTTTATCCATACCCTATTCTTCCTTTTATCCATTTGCTTTTAAAGTTAAAATAACTATATTCAAAATACATTAAAATTAAAAAATTAAGGTAAAAATAAAAACGTATCTCCGTTTAGTTACCAATTACGATTTACATAGGGATCACTGCAACTTGAGTTATTTGCAAAAAAAAATTCATATAAATGCATTACAATATTATTATATAATATGTGTAGGAAAAAACCTTTGAGCTCTTTTTAATCATAACAGTTTAATAGTTAATTGATACTGTCTAGATCAATTTTATTTTTATATGTGATACTAGAACTGACTGATTATAGTGCTCAGTATAATAAACGGTGCAGTGGTTACAGTGAAATGTTGTACTGTCAAAACAATAACATTTACTTTAGTAGAAGGACATTTTATACTGCTTTAGCTTTTAAATTTAGATAAAGTTAATTATAATTAATAAAAACTTAATCCCCCGGTAACACTAGTCACATTTCTTGTGTTCATTAGTTACATGCAACTAATGGCCAATATATTGGAAATTAAACCTTTGGTTTTATATTTTAGTTTCAGGTCTGGAAATGAAAACTTTGAGAGTTGGTCATATACTTGCTTGAAGTATTTTGGTGGTCTGAGACTGGGGTTAAAGTTTTTTGAAGGACTTGCAGTTTCCTTGTGGCATGCCTCATAGTTGAAGATAGATTAAAAAGAAAACATTTCAGACATTGTTTATGGATAAAAGTATATTTAGTATTCAAAAGAGTATTTGGAAGGTGGGTGAAATAAGTGAAGGGGATTCCAGAGTGTATTTACCTTGATGAGCCCTCACTGAGTGGTATATAGAATTGTTGAATCATTATATTGTACAGCTGAGACTAAATAGAATACTGTGTTAACTCTACTGGACTTAAAGTTTAAAATAAAGTATTTGGATACACATACTTTCTTCGAAACCATGGCTCACTCACTCCCCTTTTGATAGAATACTTGAAGAGTGGAATACTATCTGTATCCTGAAAACAATTTCATCATTTTGGTGAAATACCAAAATTAAAAAAAGTAGTTTTGTTTGAATGTTCTCTCACAAAAGGATAAAAATATTTCAACTATAGAGATTTATAGAGGACTCAGCAGGTTTACAACAGATCTTTAGTTAGGAAACCCAATTTCAGTTGACATGGATTGTGGGAAGATTATTAATGGAGTTCAAATATTTAATATTCTGAGTTTGGATAAGTAAAGTTTTTTAAAGTGTATTTCAACTCCTTTGTGTGTTTTTTTTTAAAGTATTTATTCATTTATTTGAGAGAAAGTGTGAGAGAAGGTAAGAGAGCACAATGAGGGGGGAGCGGCAGAGGGAGAGGGAGAAGTGCACTCCCTGCTGGGCAGGGAACCCCTTAGGGGGCTTGATCCAGGACCCTGAAGTCAGGATCTGAATTTAACCAACTGAGCCACCCAGGCGCCCCTCCTTTGTGGTTTTTAAAGCTAGAAGGGGCCATAGCTCAACTCATAATAGTACCATAATTTTTTTTCTGTTGTTCTTTGAGCAAGCCAAGAAGTAAGCTAATGATTTTGATTTTCATAAAAATGCTGTTGCCAATCTTTATTCCATTCTCAGTCATGATCTGTGAAAATAGGGAGACATTTAGAGACCTATTTTAAAAATCAAAAGAGTTAGTTTATGAATAAAGAAGGAAGTGAAACTTGTCTTGAGAGAATTTGTCTACAAGATTGTTTCCAAAGTGCTTTCTGTAGTAGTCACTAGAGATGGCCCTTGAATAAAGGGTTCTGTAATTAATAAGTTCAGAGAAACACCATATACCATAATGCTGACCTATTGAAAATTTATAGTACACAGCAATATAATAGAGACTCTGAGATATCTTACAAGAAAGAAACTTGCTAAATCTCGTTTATCCTGCATTTTTTAGAAACTTTTTGGACAATGAAATTACTTTTTAAAGTCAAACCGCTATCCTATGAGAAATGCTGCCCTCTAGAGGCGTAAATTCAATTGCTCTTGAATTCGAGTACCATAATGCTGCCTCATCTTAGTGTGTAGAAGTTGTAACAATTAATACTAAATGCGTAACAGAACAGCCAGTTAGAAAAATCTTACATTGTTAATTTAAGGAACATTTCTGAGGTGGATTAACAGTAGCAAATACCCTCTCCCCCCTTAATTGGACATAGGACAAATTTATGGCTGCTAATAATCTTTTAAATAAATTTTCTTTATATGGGGGATTATGGACACATAGTACTTTAAGTCTCCAATTTTCATGAAGTCTGTCTTGCTGGCAGAAGCCATCTTTCCTTGTCTTCCTTGAGGACCTCAAAGAATCTAACTTATGTTGGTTATCATTTAAGGGGAAGTCAGTTTCCTTATACTCCTACAAGTTTCATTGTTTTCAGATCTGTAACTGAAGTCAGATTGTAGCATGTTGTACCTTTGCATAGTCAAAATGGGAAGAAAAAAATTATATGTTAACATTATAAGAAAAGATTTTTGCTAACATCAACAAGAACTTCAGTACTATGTGTAGAAATGGGTTCTGATGGTGAGAGGGAAACATTTGCTTTTGGCTCATTATATTAGCTTTTGCATTTGGCTCAGTTTATTAGCATGGTGCTACAACTACCGGAGATTCTGTATTTAGGATTCTAGCTCAAGCAACTAGAAGATGTTGTAATTGGTTGTAATCCTTTCATTGGTCTCAGCATTGGCCTATACTAAATGAAGTTGAATGCCTACAAATTTATGGTGTAATATAGAGTAAGAAGTCAGAAGATTAGACTTAATTTTAATAGGACTGATAGAGTGGATTTTTCATTGTGACCATTCACCCATCTCCCTTATTTCTTCTTCACCATTATCCATTAAGAGGTCCAGAAAATACTTTATTCCCTGGGGTAATGAGAAGTACTCTGAGGACATGCCAGCATCTATGAAGAACAGTATAATTGCTGTTGTCTGTAGGTAGGTGTACCTAGTGCCATTGAAATGTCTTTATAATTTCAAGTGGTGGGATTCTTGTCTGGCTCTAACTTTCATAGACCCAAACCATTCCATTAGTTTGCATGACAGGCATGATGATCAGAGATGCACTGACTTGATTGCTTCTTTTTGTCTGTAGCTAAAGGATGATGGGGTCCCTAGGTCTAAAATAGATGGGTGGCCCATTAAGGTCTTACTTGATGTATGTAACCAAAAATTTTAGGATTTACAAGTGAAGGTTTGACTTGAACTATCATAAGAGTAAGTTGTAATTCTTCACTTCCTAGACTTTTATTAGGTCTATAGAACCAGGTAAATTTTCCTTCTTTATTTATGCATTTAAAGAAATATTTTCACTTGTTTTTTCATTCTTACTCCCCTTTGCAGTTTAGTCCATAGGTTATAGAAGAAACCAGAAGGGAAGGAGACATCACCTAGAGATTTTGATATTGGAGCAGTGTGCAACAACTGATAAGACACTGGTTTTTATCTCCTGTGGAGGAACAGAAACAGTGTTGTTGTTGTTGTTGTTGTTTTTTAAGATTTTATTTTATTTTTTTGTGAAAAAGAGCAAGGGCATGAATGGGGTGGGGCAGGGCGGAGGGAGAAACAGACTCCCCACTGAGTAGGGAGGCCGATGTGGTACTCCATCCCAGGACCCTGGGATTGTGACTTGAGCAAAAGACAGATGCTTAACCAACTGAGCCAGCCTGGCGCCCAAGGAACAGAAAGAGTTTTATTCTGTATTGGTCTGTATTTGGTCTCATTTCAAATAACTTCTTAATGTTAGAGAAATTTTTATATTAGGAGCCCAATAGAAGGCAGAACTCAATTTTCTAGCATCCTTTGCAGCTAGGAACAGGCATGTGACCTAGCTTCTATTGATCAGAAGCAACTGTGGCAGACATGGATTCATAAGAGAGAATTGCAAGGTAATAGCTCTTGCTTGGAATTGCTTCCTAATATGGATGTTAGGTGCTGAGACATCAAACTTTTATAGGTATCAATGGTGGACATCCTGGTGAGCTTTACTGTCTGAGATTCTGCTTTCATGGTACCACGTCTCAAAGGGTGGGAACAGTTTGGTGGGGAGACTTAGGTATTTTTCCTGGCTGCATACCACCCAGCTGGTTCTGGGGCTTTTTAGGGGGAATTCTTTGAGTCATGTAATATATTTTAATTAATTACTTTTCTGTTGACTGTTCCTGAAATAGATTCTGTTGTTTGCAACTAAGAACCCCGATTGATCTAATTTAAAGATTGTTTATTGTCAGAATATTTTCATTTTCTTTCCTTTTTTAAAAAGATGTATTTATTTATTTGAGAGAGGATATATATAGAGAGAGTGTGTGTATGCAAAAGTTGGAGAGGGACAGAAGGAGAGGGAGAGAAGCAGACTTCCTCCCCACTGAGTGTGGAGCCTGCCACAGGGCTCCAGCCCATGGAGATGGACCCCGAGATCATGACCTAAGCTGAAATCATGATTCAGATGTTCAACCAACTGAGCCATCTAGGTGCTCCAGAGTCTTTTATTTTTCTAATCAAAATCCAAAAGTTGCCAGGCATTTATACTTTATTTTTGTGTCCTCAGGGGTCTACATTTCTCTGCCACTTTTTTTTTCTACCTAGAATGCTAATTTTTATACCATTTGAATTGCTTCCTGTCCTTCAGTACTGAGCTTTAGTTCCATTGCTGTGATGAAGCCTTTCTTGTACATCCCAGCATCCTGATGGATTCTTTTCTTCCTCTGAGTTCTAGTAGCATTTGTTTAGGTGTTAAGTGCTAGGTTTTTAGAAATGTTTCTTTCTGTACACATCTTAGTTCTCACACTAAATAGTATGCATCCTGAAAACTGGTAATCTAGCTCTTTCAGTTTCTTGCATTATGTAGCAGAATGCCTTGAAATTATTAGATTCGAAGTTCAGTATAGTCACTTTCATAACGTATAGTTATCAGAGGGGATGAGGATCATAATGATACCAAGCCAAGTGAGCTAACAAACTAATTGGATTTACTTGATCTTGGTCCTACTGAGACAAAAATAGTCGGCCAGGAGGCCCAATTTCTCGTTTTCTCAAGAAGTCTGAGACTTGCTTCTCATCCCTCTTTTAATCAGCAGGTGCACCATCTTCTGAATTACCATCTTCATAATGTTTAATAATTTTTTACCTTGATGAAAGCCTTCTATTTCACCCTTACTTTCTAGTTACTTCTATTGTACCCTCTAGAATTGCTGTTCATAATCAGCAACCTTACTTTTTCAATTTCTTTTAAAAATTTGTATAAATTATGAAATATTTTGAATAACAAGAAAAAACTTACAGAAAGTAATGCAGTAAACCCTATGCACGCAGCCTGAAGGTCAAATAACATTTTGCTTCTTTGCCGTTTCTCTTCTTTTAAAATTCTTTGCCCCCTCAGCCTTTCCTCCCTCCTTCAGAGGTACTCATCCTGAAGTTCTTGTGCATTATGCCTCTGTTCTTTGGTACATATAAAATATTTACATAAAAGATGACTTGAAAATTTTTCATACAACATTGTTTTCTAGATGTATTCTTACTGACATGTGTAGGTTTAGTTCATTCTTTCTAACTGCTGTTTGGTATTCTATGTTGAATAAAACTCAGTTTTATACTAAGAGATGATGAGGTCCTGCCTTTGGCAAATGATTAGCTTTGTAAATAAGTGCCTAGTGTGTAACTTTATCTAGCACAGACACACAAGAGTAGAATTGCGAGATCACAAGGTGTAGGTGCTACTACATTTTATGAAGTATGTCGAGTCAAGTCCAAAGAAGAGGTACTATTTTGTGCCCATCAGCATGCTTCCGCATTTTTTAAATGAAGATTTTGTTTAATCTAGCCATTGATTCTTGCCTCTCTGAAAGATAAACTCTTTTCATTACTTTGATTTCTAGTAAAGTTGAACATATTTGCATGGGTCTTGTTCATTCTGGTCTCCTATTATATGAGTCTTTTCTCTGTGTCCTTTGCTAATTTTTTTTTTTCCTGTCAGGTATTGACTTTTATATTGATTTATGGCAATTCTTTTTATAATCAATATATTAATGTTTTGGTATTAGCATTGCAAATATCTTTTCTGTAGGGTTTTTAAATTTACATTTATTTTTAAAATTTCAATTCCAGTATAGTTAACATACAGAGTTATATTAGTTTCAGGTATACAATATAGCAGTTCAGCAATTCTATACGTCACCCAGTGCCTATCATGACAAGTTCACTCTTTTAATTTTCATCTCCCGTTTCACCCGTCCCCCCACACATCTCTCCTCTGATAACCATTGGTTTGTGCTCAGTAGTTAAGAGCCTTTTCCTGGCATGTCCTCTCCCCGCCCCCACTTTGCTTATTTGTTTTCTTTCTTAAATTTCACGTACGAGTGAAATCATAGGATATTTGTCTTCCTTTATTTCACTTAGCATTATACTCTAGCTCCATCCATGTCATTGTAAATGGCAAGATTTTATTCTTTTTTATTGACCCTGGGACGGCTTCCAAAATTTGGTGGTTGTAAATAATGCTGCTATATAAACATAGGGGTGTATGTATCCTTTTAAATTAGTGTTTTTGAGTTTTTTGGGTAAATACCCAATAGCATGATTACAGGGTCGTAGGGCAGTTCTATTTTTAATTTTTTGAAACTCCATACTGTTTTCCATAGTGGCCACACTAGTAATGCACTAAGGTTCCTTTTTCTCTACAAGCCCATCAACACTTGTTCTATCTGTGGGTTGTTTTTGATTTTGTTTTAAAATTTTAAATTTATTAAATGGGTTTATTTCTAGAGTCCGTTCTGTACCGTAGTCTTACATGATTTGCTTGCTTTCATGTCATTATCATACTGTGTTAATTATAATAGTTTTGATATGTCTTGAAGTCTGATAAGGTTAAATCTTCTCTTACTGAATTTTAGGTCAGCTTGTCAGATTTTTCCCCCATCTCCAAGAAAATCCAACAAAAACAAATGCTAAACCATGTTGGGATTGTGTTTGGAATGTCATTGAATTTACAAGCTATAGTGGGGATAATTGTCTTATTGGATGACTATGGTATATATTTAAATATTCTTTAATGTTTTTCAATACAGTTTTATTATTTTCATAGGTCTTTTATTTTTTCTTAGATTCTATGGTTTTTGTTATTGTGAATGATAAATTTTTATACATTCTTTCACCATCAGTAACCAATTAGTATGGGAAATAGATTGCTGTTTGTTTATTGTATTTGTATATTGTTCAGCAACCTTGCTGAACTCTCATTCTAACAGTTCTAGTAAAGTTGGATTGTCTAACAGTGGATTGTCTTGGATACCCTATGTAGTTCATCATATAATAAGGGATTAATGATTGTTTTTGTTACCTTCCCAGCCTAAGCCTCTTTACTGTTCTTGTATTACTGAGCTATCTCTGGCTCCTTTACTAAAATATAGCGCTTCCTGGGTTTTGGCTTTATATGCGTATTACTATGTGGAGAAGGAAGAGGGGTCTTAGTTCTAAAGTCTCTCACCAAGGTCCAAAAGGCTTATATGAGTTAAATGCAAAGGTATAGGTGTAGGACTAGTAATCCATCCTAGGGTAGAAGCAATGTGAACTTTTAATCTTAATTAGTTTTTTTCTGTGTTACTGGAATTTAAAGATTTTTCTTTGATGGTAGCTAAAAAGTTCACTTAAAGCATGATTTTGATTTATCCCTTCTGTGAACTTTCTGTGGGAAGGCTTTTCAGGTTATCTGGTCTGATATATTGTAGGAACTAGAAGTATAGCCTGTATTGTATAAATTTCCTTAATTGAAATTTCACTCCATTTGGAGTACCCCACTCATGCTGGTTTTTGATATCTTTTAGCATTCTGTAGCATAATGGTTTAAAAGAGTAAACTTGGTTAAGTCTCTTAAAATTTGTCTGTGTTTGTTTCTACATTAGTAGTAGTAGTAATAGTATCATTTCTTACCTCAGATTATTTGTGAGCATTAAATTCATACATACAAAGTATTTACAACAGTATCAGTATTTACATTAAATTCATACATACAAATTCATACATATAAAGTATTTACAACAGTGTCAGTTTCCTTTTAGCTGCTATCTACTGCCTTCTTAGTAGATTCTTATAGGATAATGACACATTGCTCATAATCTTGTATGTTTTAGATCCTACAGTGATCTTGGATGATTTCAGCATCCACATGGATGAGGCACCAACATTCTGAGTCTCATTTCTCTGAACTTTCCAAATCCAGTTGACTTTGTCCTCCAGTCTATCCTGTTACTCACTCCCATGGGAATTATTAGCTTAATTGTTCCACCTAACAAATTATTAATAAGTACCTTGTATCCTTCAGAGTTGTTTGATTAATCATATAATTGTTGATTAGCCATTTTAACTATACTGCCAACTCATTTATACTTCCAGTCTTTTGGCTTCTCATTCTTCCAGTTATCAGCCTTCTCCATTTTTTACATTTCTTGTTAACTGAGGGTTTGTTGTCTACTTCTTGTCCATATCCTAAATTCCTCTTCCTTATATATATTTGTCCCAGCTCTCTGACAAAATCCCAGTGCTAATTTAATCCAATGACCTGCTTCCTTCATTTCTGTACCACATGAATTCTGCAGTAGAAAATCACCTTAAGGAACATACTCTTTTTACATTATAAATTCATGATCATCTAGTGAACCCTGCTACTATTTGGAAATCTATTGTCTTCCTCTTGGCGGCTGGCTTTTTCATCTCCACCTTAACTGTTTCAGTTAATCACTCTTCTCAGACCTCCAACATGACCCTTCTCTTTGTAGAGAAAGCTTTTTCTATTACTTTCCAATGAAATAACAAGTACTACATGATAACCCTTAGTTGCCCATTATCTATACCACTTTTTTCTTCCTCCTTAATATTAAAGTAAGGGCAATACTGCTTATAAAAAGCAGATAAACTAAGGCTCTCTCTCTTGCCTTCTCTCTCTCTGGGGTATCCTACACTCTTGACTATCTCTTCTTTCTTTTGTCTATTCAGTTTCTTTCTTTACACTAGGTTCTTCTCATCAGTATTTAAACATACCATTTGTCACTAAAAAACCAAAATGAAACAATACGGCTTTATGAGCACTAGATTACTGATCTTTTGTTCTCTTTCCTAGCCAAATGCTTGAAATCATTATTTATGTTTGTTTCCATATCTCACCTTTGTCTCATCTCAATTTATTCACTCCACCAAACAGTATTTGCTAATGATACCAGTGACCTCTGTTTCAATAAATTATGTGGGTATTTTTAGACTTGCTTTTTATTTGACCTCTGTATTAGTTTCCTGAGGCTGTCATAATGAAGTACCACAGACTGGGTGGCTTAAGCAACAACAGTGTATTTTCTCACAGTTCTACAGACTAGAAGTCATGGTGTCTGCAGGTTTGGTTTCTTCTGAGGCATCTCTCCTTGGCTTGCAGATAACTATCTTCTTGCTGTGTCTACCACCTTGGCTCTGTACATCCTTGTACAGAGGATGTACATCCTTGGTATCTGTGTTCACATTTCCTCTTGTAAGGACACCAGTCAGATTGCGTTAGGACTTAGATAATAGCATAATCACCCCTACAGTAGGCCCTGTTCTCAACTGCAGTCATGTTCTGAGGTATGCTAGAGGTTAGAGCTTCAACACTGGAACTTTAGGGGAACACAATTCAACTTTGAACAATCTCTTAGCAGCTTTTAGCATTGTTGAAAACTCCTTCAAACCCTTTGGTATATTATTCTTCAGCCTCTTTTATAGGCTTCTCTTCTTTTTGGTTATTTAGACTCTAAGTTCTTGAGTCTTGGTCCTAGGGTGCTTTCTCTTGCCTCTTTGTTTTTTTCTCACCAGACAGTCTCACCACTTTGATTTCCACTTATGGAGAGAATTTCTTATCTGTTACTCTAGCCCTTACTTACCTAAGTTTCAGTCCTATTTCATAACTCTACCTAGCTGTCCCAGAGGAGTCTAATGAGTCTACATCTGAATTTAGGATAATCTCCCTCCATGTGATTTGACCCTAGTCTACTTATTTAGCCTTATCTCATGCACATTCTTTTTTACTCCTTGCTGTATAGCCACACGGGCCTCTTGGTCCAAATATGCTGTATCATTTCCTTCAGAACCTTTGCTCTTGTTATTTCTTGTGTCAGTATGCTCCTCACCTTTAAAAACCACCAGTTTTTAATGTGTATCAAAGCTGTGAATATTAGTTATTAGGAAAATGCAAATTGAACCATGACATAACTATTAAAACCAACTATAAAGGCTAAAATTAAAAAGACTGCAATAGCAAATTTTCCACTAAGACTCTTGAACTCCCATAAATTGCTGGTGTGTGTATATACTGGTAGAACCACTTGGGAAAACCATTTGGCATTTTTATATAAGTTTAAGCATACATCTACCTTTTGGATCCAATAGTTCTTCTGGGTATTTTCCCAAGATAAATGAAAACATATGTCTATAAAAAGCCTTTTTCAAGAATATTTATAGTAGATTTACTTGTAATAATTATAACAATTTATAATTTATAACAGCTGGGAACAATGCAAATGTCAGTCACTAGGATGGATAATGGATTGAACAGTTTTGGTGTATTCATACAGTAGAGTACTACTCAGTAATAAGATGGAAAGAATATATGCAAAATAACATGGAGGAATCTCACAAAAACAGAGAAAGATGCTGGATACACTACAGTGTGATGCCATTTACATTAAGTTCTAGAGCAAGCAAAGCTAATCTATGGTGAAAAAATTTAAAATATTGAACAACGGTTGCGTTGTTTTGGTTGTGGGAGTATTTGTTTCCTGAAGTGATGCAAATGTTCAGTATCTAATAGAGGTGTGGGTTACACAAATTTATTTGTCGGAGTTGTATAGATAAATATCTATATATATATAGATATATTTCTATATAAATTTTACCTAAAAATATAAAATATAAAAGTAAATATAATATATATTTACATATAAATATATGTTATATTTCTATATAAATATAAAATATAAAAGTAACAATTAAGTTGGGTGCCAGGGAGTAGTGGGTATAGATGAAACAAGACTAGCATGATGTTGATGGTTGCTGAAGTTGGGTAATGGATACATAGGAGTTTATTATACTATTCTGTTTATTTTGTGTATGTTTAAAATTTTCCACATGAAAAGAATTTTTTGTTTTGTTTTGGAAATCCAAAAGTTATGAAGACATGCAAGCACCTATATTCTTACCACTGGCTTAATAAATAAAACTGTACCAGTATAATTCTTTTCTCTTGTGAACCATGCCCTGATTACATGTCCCCTTCCCCTCATGGACCACTGTCCCAAATCCCTCTTCACTTTAAAACATTCTCCAAATATCAATCTAAAGGTCACTTCCTTCGGGCAGGGTGGAGGAGTGGAGGGGAGGAGTCTTTCCTGATTCAAAACACTCACCAAATTAAGTGCCCCTGCTATATGCTTTCATGGCTTTTATCATAATTGTGACTTATTTGCTTGATTACTTCATATCAATCTCTCTAGTAGACTAAGTTTTCAGAGGGCAGAGTATTTCTATTCTTGTTGTCTTAGTGCCTAGCATAATAACTTTTCTGAATGATTGTGTTGGTATAGTTTTTTCTTTTTTAAATTAAAGAGAACATGAAAATTGAAGAGCTATTCTATTATTCCTTACCTTGATTGTTGGATTAGTATGTTAAAAAAAGTTAGGAATGTGAGCAAATGCTTGATAGGTGGTAATTCTTTCTCAACTTATTGGCGCTGATTAAAAAAAAGGAGCAATAATACTGTGTACTTAGATTTGGAACCATGTCCAAAAGGCCTGCAACTTTGTTCCCCAAATACTCTTGAGCTTTATTATGTTGTATTTTCTGACTTGGAAGCATGTCAGTAAGTAAGACTTCTTTCCTATTTACAAAGATTATTCTAAATACCTCTTTCCTCTAATGTGCTTTCTCCTTTGCCTATTACTTTGGTGTTTATCAGGGATGATGATCTTTAAGGGCTTGTTTTTTTAAAATTTTTTATATTGTAGTGTATATTTTAGATTTTATATGCTTCACTGGTATGAAATAATGAATAATAAAGTTTGATAAAAATGTTTTGGGAATAGTTATGCAATTAAACACATTATCTTTTTTTAAAAATGTTATCTTTAATGCAAATGTACGTTTAAAGTATCAAAGGGGAGGGATTGTGTTTTGCTTTTTGCTATTCTGTATTTCCATGAAGTACTTCAGTAGTTTAACAAAACAGCTAAATTTCTGCTCTGATTTTTTTTTTTTTTAAACTCTTGCTGCTTCTTGGGAGGCAGCATATTGTATGGTTTGAGTGTGAACTCTGAAGAGTCAGATTACCAGGGTGTGAGGCCTAGTTTCACTATTTCCTTGCTGCGTGACTTTGACCAAGTGACTTAACTATTTGTGCCTCAGTTTCCTCATCGTTAAAACAGAGATAATAATAGTATTTGACAGTGTTGTGGAGATTGTATGAGTAGTGTGTACAGTGCGTGATACATAGTAAATATTAGATATTTATTACTATTTGGGTTCTCTGGAGCCCAATAAATAATGCTTTTTTCTCTAAGGCTTTTTTTTAAATTGTCATAAAATGCACATATTCTGAAATTTACCATTTTCACCATATTAAAGTGGTACAATTCAGTGGAATTAAGAACATTCATAGTATTGTGCAGCTGTTACCACTATCCATTTCTGGAACTCTTTCATCATCCCTAACAAACTGCCCATTAAACAATACCTCTTCATCACCCTCTCCCCATGGTCCCTGGTAACCTCTCTGTTTCTATGAATGTGACATTCAGGGTACCACGTATAAGAGGAATCATATAGTATTTGTCCTCTTATGACTGGCTTGTTTCAGATGGCATAATGGTTTCAAGGTTCATTTGTATTGTAGCATGCATTGTACAGCAATAAAAATTGCCCCTGCAATTTTTATCTTTATTCTCTTGTGATTGGAGAATATACTTCATATGATATCAGTCTCTTTGAATTTTTTGAGAGTTGTTTTGTGGCGAAACATCTGGTTCTTCCGGGAGAATGTTTTAGCAGCACTTGAGGAGGATGTGTATTCTGTTGCTTTTGGGTGGAGTATTTTATAACTATTACATCACTTCAGGTTGTTGAGAAGAGACATGGGTATCCTAGAGGTTCTCTTTTACATCACTTCAGGTTGTTGAGAAGAGACATGGGTATCCTAGAGGTTCTCTGAGACCTTTCATTTTCCTTTTTCTCCTTTCTGTTCATCATACTGGTTAATCTTAGATGAGCTGTCTTCAAACTTGCTGATTATTTCTTTACCTTCTCAGGTCTGCTATGGAACCCCTCTAGTGAGTTTTTCATTTCAGCTACTGTGTTTTTCAATTTTAGAATTTCTGTATTTTTTTTTTTTAATTTCTTTCTCTCTATTGATCTCTCTTTGGTGAGATACCATTATCATACCTTTACTTCTTTGTCATCATTTCTTTTTGTTTTTTGAACATAGTAAAAGTAGCTGATTTAAAGTCTGGTAAGTCCATTGTCTGGGCTTCTTCAAAGATGGTTTTTATTGATTGCGCTTCCCCCCTGTGTATGAACTATACTTTCAAGTCTTTTTTAAGACTTGAAATTTCAAGTCAGTTTCTTTCAAGTCTTGTAATTTTTTGCTGGAAACGGGACCTTTTAAATTACATAATATGGACAATTTAAATTTCATGATACAGATTCTTTCCCCTTCCAAGATTTGTTTTGATTGTTATTGTTTTTTAAGTGATTGTTCTCAACTAATTTTATCAAATCTGAATTCTTCGTCATGTGAGACTACTAAATTCTCCACTCAGCTTAGTTGTCAGCTGATGATTGAACAGGGATTTTCTTGAATTTATGGAAGCTGTAAGTCTGCTGGAGAAATTGATAAGAAATAATCAAACAGATAAATCACAATTATGATAAAAGCCATGAAAGCATATAGCGGGGGCACTTAGCCCAGTAGTGTTTTGAGACAGAAAGACCTTTCCCCCAAGAAAGTGACCTTTAGATTGATATTTGGAGAATGTTTTAAAGTGAAGAGGGATTCAGAATAGTGTTTGGTGGGGGAAGAGTGTGTGGAATTAGGGTATGGGTCACAAGAGAAAAGAACTATATTGGTACAGTTTAATTTATTAAGCCACTGGTGAGAACGTTGATGCTGTTTATATGTTTTCATAACTTTCTGATTAAAAAAAACTTTTTGTATCAAAAATTTTAAACATACACAAAATAAACAGAATCGTATAATAAATTTTTATTTCCTTTCATGTTTTTCAGTGCAGACTGGCTCTTTTTAGATGGTGTGAAACTTGTGTAAAGAGCCAGTCTGAATTTTTTAAAATTAGATTTTATTTATTTATTTATTTATTAGCATAATCTCTCCGCCCAGTGTAGGGCTTAACTCACGATCTGATATCAAGAGTTGCGTGCTCTGCTGACTGAGCTAGCCCAGCACCCTGGTATTTCTTAGCCTAGAACATCAGCCTTGGAGAGGTTCTGGTTAATTTTTGAGTCCTAAGTTAAAACATTAATAAGACTCTCTTAGTGTGGCTGAATCCAGTTGGATTGATTCACTGTAGCCCAGGCTCACTTAAGGACATTGAATTCCCAAGGTAGCTCCTGAGAGGAGGGTAGCAGGGATAAGAGATAGTGCTTGGGAGAAAGCAAGGATGTAAGGCAGAGAGTACCGTGGATGTAAGGATTATAGTGAGATAAGTTTTATAATTTATTCTACAAATGCTATTTGTAGTCTCTTGATTTTATCTGAAACTCTTAAAGTTGATCATCTGTATGACTTTACGATTCATGAAAACTGATGTTTTTCTAATATTTAGAAGTGGTTTAAAATGCCTATTACTGGAATCAATATTTTACTTAATTAATTGATATTTCTCTTTGATTAGCAATTACTTAGACAATGCTAAAAGTTAATTAGGAGTTTCATAATAGATATATAATTGTACCAACCATGAATCACATTTGAAAATCTAGTATTCATGTACTCCTGAGGCACCTAATGCCCAAAAGCTTGTATTTTCAGGAACTTCATAATACATAAAGCTTTTGGGCATTCAGGATACCTCAGCAGTGACCTAGTTTTTAAAAAAAAAAGATCTGAATACCATCTGCCTTCTCTCATAACCCTTTAAGGTCTGTCCATTGCATGGAAAAAAGTCCAAATCCAAAAGTCCTTCAAGAACATTTCCTACTTGGAACTAGAGGGTATTAATGCTAAGTGAAATAAGTGAAATAAGTCAATCAGAGAAAGACAATTATTACATCTCAGTGATATGTGGAATTTAAGAAACAAAACAGAGGATCATAGGGGAAGAGAGGAAAAAATAAAACAAGATGGAACCAGAGAGGAAGATTAACTGTAAGAGACTCTTAATCATAGGAAACAAACAGTGTTGCTGGAGGGGTGGGAGTGGAGGGATGGGGGTTACTGGGTGATGGACATTAAGGAAGGTATGTGATGTAATGAGCACTGGGTATTATATAACACTGATGAATCACAGACGTGTACCCCGAAACCGATAATACATTATATGTCAATAAAAAAGAACATTTCCTGCTTATTCCTTAGATGCATCATCATTCTAGCCTTACTAAGTTAATTAAAAATTTCCACATTACTGTGTGTTTCATGTACCTGTTTTTGTATATAAGTTGTTCACTTAAGCCTAAATATACTTTCCTTTATTTTGCCTCAAAAGTCTCCTTATTTAAGATTTTTTTATTTTTTCTAAGCTCAATTCATGCTGTTACATTTAAGTTAATGTTATTGTAAGCTGCCTACAGTAATTTTTCGAGATGCTTGTTTAATCCTTAAATTCAGTTGCTTAAGGACATAGATCGTATATTAATCTTTGGGTATCTTTCATGTGTTGTTTAATGTAGTTGATCAATTAATGCTTATTGGGTAAATGAACATTTTATTTTTTATTTTGAGAATATTACAGGGGTTGTTCCTTAAGGTGTTAGTATTAGAGGATGGCACAGATTTCTAAAGATTGGCTCTGTAGGAAAATGGAAGAGAATAATATAAGTAGTTTCCTTTAGGAGTAGTTTTCTGAAGCTGGAACTCATATGTTAAGTCATTAAGTTACCTTGAGTGGAAAGTCAGATTTCTAGATGATTACGTTTTAGTTGTTAAAGTAAATGGCATATAAGAGAACTTTTAAGTTAATATGGCAAAGAAAAGGGAAAAATTGCAAAGTTAAGAGTCTCTGAGGTTTCTGATGTTTCATAGACTAACAAAAGGTTGCTTTATTAGCAGCATTAATGAACGAATCGCTTTATTGGTGTAAGCATACTGGTAGCTTTGTCGGTCCAAAGAGCTAAGAGATCTTATTTCAATTCATGATTATGTTAGAGTAGTGAAGTGAAAGCCATTGACCTTCTCTTAAGCAGAAAATAGAAAGTTTTTACAAATAGAGCGTTATAAGGAATGTGATGAAGAACTTAGAAAGTCACTTAAAAATTTTGAGTTTAAAATTTTTTTTCTGCCCCAATTTTACAACAGTAGATTTTTGAAAATAGACTGAATTGATTGGTATTTAAAATAATAACTTTAATGGGATGTTTTTTATAGAGGTAGGTCAAATGATTGAAAAAACTGTGAATTATTAGAATGGATAAACTTTTCAGTTCTCCAAATGATGATACATATTAAGTGCCATCTGAGATACAGATGGTATTAAATTTTATAGAAGGTATAATACCACATAGATGGCATACCTTTCAAGTTATCTTTTATTTAAGTAAATGAAATGCATTTTGCTTATTAAGATCATTTGAGAGTGCTGATTTCCTTCTATTAATTTACATCAGAAATTAAAAGTAGAAAGGGGGGGGTCCTTCTAAATCAAAGTTCTTCAAAGCAATAGTTTTAAACACCAGGAATTGCAGAGCTAAGTATTGTATAGCTGTGTAGAACTGAGATTTGTATAACAGCAGTTCATTTACAATATTGAATTTCCAAATTATGAGATATTTAAAAATATAAAAAATATAAGAAGGAATTTAAAATGCTCATGTATTCAAACTGCCAAAATCGACAGATAATCACATTTTGCTATAATTGTTTCAGAACTTTTAAATAAAAGTATAGTTGAAGTAAATTAATCTTTCTCTTTTCTTTCTCGTAAGAGGCAATTACGACTCTGAAGTTATGCATTGTTTATGCACACACTTGTGTAAAATTTAATAGTATGGATTTAGTTTTAAAGTGTAAATATTGTTTAACACATTGCTCTTTTCACTGTGTTCATATCAAAATTATCCATGTTGATGTATGTATGTATTTAAAGTTTATTTTAACTTCGGTATTATTAGTTTGTTCCATTATTTGTGGTGTTAAACTGGATTATTTGGTTTAGCTAGTGCTGCCAGATTTCTCCTTTGTAAAGATAGCTTTTTCTTTTTGGTAATTAATCCCTGCCTGGAGGCTGAATAAACATTGCTTCTCAACAACCTTTCACCCAATGATTTTAACATTCATAGTTGATTTTTGCTTGAATCATTGATTGCATTGATGCTTGCAAGATGATGATTTTTTAGCTCTTTTCTTCCCACATTTATTACTGGTGTTCTTCTGTAAGGAAGTTTCTATTCTTTTTACATTATCACTGTGGGCTTATGGATTCTTCTTTTTATTCAGTGAATTAAAATCCATTATTTGTTATATTTCTTTTGAAGGTTCAAATTGTTAAAATTTAGCTGTGGGAACGGCTTGTTTTTGTGTTTCTGTGATATGTCCCATCATTTTTAGAGCACTGAGTTGCTTTCTGGCAACAACAGAATATTCCATTCTTACCTTTATGCTTTTTCTACCATAAACCTCGAAATGGCTATTTCTCCTTGGACCCTCTTTCCTCTTAGTGGCCATTTACAGGCTACATCGTGGGCACTGGGTATGTTCTGTATTACCATAATAGTTTTTAGGGTCTCTTTTCATTAGACAGAGCCAGTGAGGTTTAAAAAACCACTAATATTTGTAATTCCAATCTACTACCATAGGGTTTTTCTCTTGTTTCATATTTGGATATCTCTTCTCCCACTGTGAGGATCCTAACAATAACATCAATGTACATTTATTCATTTGTTCTGTCCTACGATATATACACGACATAATATTGAAATTGCCATACCAATACTGCTGCCAACTATAAACCCAGTAAGTAAAGCTTAAGTTTTCTATGCAGTTTTTTGTTCATACAGTATATTCCAGTGAAGGTATAGTCAGAGTGCTATGCTCATAACTTATTCTAATTAATTATGTTTTTCATGTCATCTTGGTAAGCACTTGGTTCATTTTTTTGGTTTGTTTGTATTCAGTTTTAGCCCCATTGTTGATTTTATTTAAACATTTTAAAGGCATTCTCAGAGGTCTTCCTTCTCAGTCATTTGTTTCCATTTTCGCACATTTTGTAGCTAATCAGTTTCATTAGTTTCTGGTTTGTCCTTGTTGTATTTCCTTTTATAAAAATAATCTGTTTTGTGTGTGCATGCATTTATGTTTGTATGTAGTATTCATTTTTTATACAAATAAAATTATATGTGCTTATTCTTTATGAATGAACTTGAGCATTAGCTTATGGAGTTCTAGAAAAACATTTGCTAGTATTTTTATTTGAATAATGTTATTACTCATTAACTTGGGGAAATCAACATCTTTATGATAATAAGTCACCTTTGCAAGAGAACAGCAGCTGTCCAAGTTTACTTTTATATGGTTCAGAAGTGTTTTTAAAGTTTTCTTTATAGAGATTTTATACATTTAAGTTTGTTCCTAAATATTTTTATCTTTTTTGTTGCTTTTGTAAATACTGTTTTCTTTTCAGTTAAATAAGCAATTTGGGTTTTTTCCTTTATTTAATAGAGAGGTAAACTTACATTATCTTGATATGATGTGTGTTTTTCTAATTGATGTGTTGTATTTACTGCTGTTTTATTCCTCTCACACTTGGGCTGTTTCTCTATTCTTTGATAATTATTTTCTTAATTAAGTAAGATTGGTATTTTTGTTGTAATGGCTAAATTTAAGCAATGGACTTAGACTGCTGGTAGTTGGTTTGTCTGTATTAAATGAATATCCTTGGACATTCACATATTACCTGTTTAAGACCTGTGATTCTTCTCTGTTTTTTTTTTTTTTTAATCACCCTTTATTTCACATTTTAAATATTCCATTATAATTTAGTGAGAGAGTATAATATTTAAATATCATTCTTCTGTCCTTGTCCATGCCTTTGTGTTAGTAATATATTTAAATTTTTTTCTTCCAAATTTTTATTTAAGTTCTAGTTAGTTAATATATAGTGTAGTATTGGTTTTGGGAATAGAATTTAGTGATTTATCTTACCTGTAGAGCCCAGTGCTAATCACAAGTGCCCTCCTTAATACCCATCACTTATTTGGCCCATCCCCCTACCCACCGCCCCTTCAGCAGCCCTGTTAGTTCTCTATAGTGAAGAGTCTCTTATGGTTTGCCTCCCTCTCTGTTTTTATCATAATACATCTAAAATTAAATGTATTCAGTATTTACCCCATTGTTTAGTAAAGTTTTTGCCTAAGTTTCCTCTTTTTTTGATGTGATGAAATTCATTCTTCTCTAGATTGCTTATAATGGGCTCTGCATAATATTCCTGAGTTCTTGCATGTTTAAATCTGTTTCTTTAATAGCCTTGATAAAAAAGGACACCTGACTGGATATGAAATCCTTGGTTTACACTTTGCTTCTTGGATTTCTTTCTGTCCTTTTTTTTTTTTCTTTTTAAGATTTGTTAGTGAGAGGGAGAGTGTGAGAGCACAAGTGTGGGGAGTAGCAGAGGGAGTGGGAGAGAATCCCGAGCACACTCCCTCCTGAGGTTGGAGCCCTTTGCTGGGCGGGATCTCACCGCACTGAGTTTAGGACCTGAGCCAAAATCAAGAGTCAAACCCCCAACCAACTGAGCCATCCAGGTGCCCTGCTTCCTTGGATTTCTTAATAAAGATGATACAATGTTGATTCACTTTGAATGTAAGGTTATCCTATATTGTCTTTTGAAAGTTTTAGTTTTGATTTTCATGTATTGGTAAAACATAACACCTTGAAAGTTTTATCTGAACTAGGTTAATTTTACCTTACTTTTTAAGTGGATGATTAATTGTCCCCGAATCATTCATTAAATAATCATTTTTCTCACTTATTTTAAACATAAAATATGATGTTTATACAAAACATAAATTTGTTACGTATCAAATTTCTATATATACACAGATTTGAATTGGTCTCTGTGTTCTGTTACATTGGCCTCTTTGACCTAATATTGTAGTTTTCACCAATAGAGATATATAGTAAATCTTCATAACTGGTTGGTAAGCTTCCTTTCTTTTATACTAAAATTTTCTGCTAATGTAAGTCCCATATAAACTTCGAGAGAATTATTTGGTCTTGTTTTTAGCTGTGAACTAAAGCAGTAGCAGCAATTATTTATATTTCCTGAAATAAAGGATTAACCTAACATTTTATCACCTACTTTGTGCATGTATTACCTTATTTAATCTTAAGCAATTGTAACATGGGTATTACTCTGTTTTACTTTGAAGAAACTAAAACTTAGAAAAGTTAAATAATTTTATTCCATAAATATTGAGTGCCTACTATATGTACTACTCTCATGTGCTAGAGCTGGAGTGATAAATAAAACTGGTACTAGGGCACCTGGGTGGCTTAGTTGATTTAGCAACTGCCTTTAGCTTAGGTCATGATCCCAGGGTTCTGGGATCAATTCCTGCACCTGGCTCCCTCTCCCTCTGCCTGCCACTTCCCCTGCTTGTGCTCTCTGTCAAATAAATAAATAAAATCTTAACAACAACAACAAACCACTGGTACTAATATAAAGATTTTTTTTCTAATACAGAGATTTTTAAAAAGACGTAATGATCCTTGATAGATGTAAGATGTAGAATTGCTTGGTTATTTTGTTTGTTACATGTATTTTAAATGGTTAAGAAACATACTAACTAGAATTTGCAAGATAGACAAAAGGTTTCAAGTCCCCTGCATAATTGATTCTCCTGTCTACAAAAATATTTTAATTCATATCTACTTACTTCATAGTTTCTTGGCATATAATTTTTGTTCCTACACTATATATTTCAATCATGAATACATGACACATGATTGTTCCTTTTTATATACTTAACAAAATTCTATGTGTTATTGAATTGGGTGTGCCTATTATAAAGCGGATCTTTTTAAGATAACCACATGACTGCATTTTGGTAAATGGTTTATTAAAAGTGAACCTTTTTGGGTGGACCTTAGTGATCCTGCACAATGGAAGGCATCTATATTAAGATAATGTTTGTTTATGTAGCCTTGTTTAGAGAAAAATGATCTCTTGCTAACTTTGCCATGAAATCATATGTGATGGCCTACTGTGGGGCTGGGGAGTTTCTGCTGATAACATAATATGTTCTACTAGAGCTCATCTATTCTAAGAAAAAGACTTAAAGGAGGATGATGATAAGCTTGGACTACATACACGGATTTCTCTTTTGTGAAGTAATTCATTTATACTTGAAAGCTTGATTATGTAATTCGGGTTATTTGCTGTAATAAATGCTTATTTGCTGTTTCTTTTTAAAAGCGGTAGGCAAGACCTGAATGTTAATTGAATATTTTCCACGTGGAAGTAATTGAAGATGGGAGATGTGGGAGTCTCCACTCCACTCAGAACTTTTTCAATACAGGGATGTCCAGCCAAGTTTTGTTTTTTTCTGGCCATATTTTCAAGTATTTACATTTGGAAAACTTTCCAGTCACCTAATAGGGTTCATTCAGTTGGAAAGTTTAGAATTTGCTATATATTTTCTTAAATACATAAACTTATGCCAAGATTATGTATATTAGTGTATATTATTTCTCCTCAGTGCTAAGTAATTTGTTAGAATCAGGTTTTGGCACCAGAGGAAATCTTTGTTTCCAAATTTTACTCATTTGAAGGATTATTCTTAAAATAGAAGATAGGGGTCTTGATGTTCAAAACTCTTGTAAAATCGCCATTAAAGATGAATTAAATGATAGGTTTAAAAGATCATTGCTACAATTCATTCAGTTATGAATGGAAATTACATAATTATTTAATAGTTACCACAAATGTCCATTGTGGTCATATTTAATATTTATATTTAAAGGAAGGCCAAACACTACTTTTAGTTCCTAGTTTAAAAGCTATTATTTTGACAGATTTTGTTAAAAGAACTACATATATATAAAACACATCTATATATGTTTGTATGTATTTACTTCATGCCATTATGAACTTATATTTTCTGTCATTATGAAATTAACATTAAAGAAACAATATACCTTATGACTTAGTATCATTTGATTTTACTTCTAACCTTGCTCTTAATTGTTTCCTTAATTTCAAAAAGAATTTGTGTGGTCCTACCTTTATACCTGATTTAAATAGGAAATTTAATATTTGGCTGCTCAAACTAAAGTATTTGTCAGTTGGGGTATATATTACTGTCTATTTTGTTTATATTGCCTTGTTCTTGATTTTGTAAGGTCTTGCTTTTTAGGTATTCTTCTTTAGTGTTTGGTGGTGTGGTCTAGTCTGGTCTGGCCTGTATGTAGGGAGCATGGTGTACCCACAGGGTAAACACTTTGTCAACCAGACTTAAAGAGGTGGAGAAGAGAAACATTGAACTAACTGTACTTATCATGATGAGCACTGAGTAATGTATAGAACTGTTGGATCGCTATGTTGTACAACTGAAGCTAATATAACACTCTATGTCAGCTATACTTACAAAAAAGACTTCTGAATCCCGAAAAAAAAAAGTGTTAAGCAATTTAACTATTAGGTAATCAGAAGATTATTTTTATAGTAGAATGAATTCACAAATAATACAAAGTTGAATGCAAAATGTGTGTTAATTTTTAACGTAAGACAGGCATTCCAAGTATTTTGGCTTTCATGTAGACGACACTCTCTCTCTCTCTCTCTCTCTCTATCTATCTATCTATATCTATGGTCTGTACTCTGTCATAGGTTAGATGGAACTGAGAATAGGGTGAGATGAGAGAGTTATATGTTGATTACTTTAACCTTTGGTGCTATTTTGGTAGGGACACTAAACTGGAATGTTGTGAGAAGTATTGTTTTAAGGTATTTACGCTTGATTCTTCAGGTGACTTTAGATACCTTTCTGGTGTCTAGGATCCCTACCTAGGAAATTAATTTGACAGAATCTGCTTATCACGTATAAGGCCTCTTTATGGGTTGGTAGTTTAATATCTAGAGGCTCTTGATGGTATACCCCTTTGTCTTTTCTCTATATCTGTAGAATTTTGATTTTGGGTCTTTGTTTCAATCTTTTTGGTGTTTGTTGTCATTATTGTTTAATTTTGTTAACTACATTCGCATTTTCTTTCTTTATATTCAGTTGGGCCTTATATTTTTCTTTGCATAAATCTTGTGTCATGAGGTAATTTGTATCAGAGCATTTAATAATTAAACAAATTAACTATTGTGAGTGGATTTATTTTATATGAATAGTGCATCATGAGTAAATTATATTGCAGTTGACTTCCTTTTTGTGGTGCTTTTACAGTGTTGCCAGTATTTTTATTTGTCCTCTGCCATATGTATAGATAAGTAATAACAAAAAAGGGTGCTCTTTTCCATATTCTGTAAATGGCACTTTGCATTTGAACTGCAAAAAGGAGGGCATCCTTGTTTTATTTCTCTTTTAAAGATGGTTCTTTAAAGATGGTTCTTATTTTTTCTTTAATGGCAATCTTGATTTTTTTTGTTTCACGTACTTGATATTTATCATTTTAAGAAAAACTTCCATATTTGTTTTAGAAATTTATGTAGGGTACATGTTAGAATCCATTCACAAAACCGTAAACTATAAAATATGTGGGAATAAATTTAATAAGAAAGAAATAGGATTTGTATGAAGGAAATAACATTTTATTCTAGGGTCAAATAAATGAAGAGACCTACAGTTTTTCAGAATGAATAGCTTAGAGTTGTAAAATACAGACTTTTTCAAAGTTTTATCCATCAGACTAATGCAGTTCCATCAAAATCACAACTTATTTTTTCTTTTTGAAGAGTGGGGGGAAACTTGACAACTTGATTCTCAAATATATAGAGTATATGAATGATAATATCCAATAGAAGTTTTAAAATGAAAAATCTGACAGGTCTTTTATGATAATTGCTTGCTATACTATAAAGCTGTAGTAATTAGAACATTGATAGTGATGCAGGAAGAGCCAGAAAGTCTCCAAGTAAATGAAAAATAAGAAAATTATACACACACACAAAGCACACAGTTTTGTTTTTTGTTTTTTATAAAAAAGTATTGAAATGTGATGAAACTGTATATTTGAAAAGGAAACAGAATTGAGTCCATTAAAATGGAGTAGACTTCTCTAAGAAATATTATAACAAGATCAGACCAGTATAGTAGAAAATATTTGTAACTTGTAGCAAAGTTTTAACAAAGAATGCTTGTAAATATAAAACCTTAAATTGAAAAAATAATTTATGAGTTGGGAGTGATAAGGAGAGGGATAAAGGAAAAGGGAAGCCTTATTTAGGGAAGAAAGAAGTTAACACATTTTGAAGCAGTGTTAGAACTAGAAAATTATACTGAAAACCCCAGTGAAACAATTTAGGACAGATAAAACAGTGAGTGCCAAAACCTTTGGGGAAGGACTGCTGGAAACAGGATATAGACCTAATACCAAGTTATTACCCCATGTATCACTTACTGTCACAAAGGGGAAAATGTGACTTTACAGATAGGAAGATCTGTAAGCCGCCACTTGAACCAAGTGGTTCAAATAGAGGATATATTTCTTGCTGTGATCTATAACACAGAATTATTTACTACCTTTGGAGTCTTCTGTATCCAGTCACGTCCCCATATCCCATGAGTTGTCAAAATCTTTTATTAGTTGTAAGAGTTTTTCTGTAGCCTTTGTCTGCATTTTCTATGTAGATAGTCATGCATACAAATAAAGACCGTTTTTCATTTCTTAATTTCCGGTTTGTATGCCTTTAGTCTTACTTTTTTCCTGACTGCACTTGCTAGGACTTCCAGTAAAGATGCTGACTAGAACAAACCTCTTTGCCTTGTTCTTGGTCTTTTATTAGTTGTTTATTGTCAAATATAGAATTAGCTGTACGTTTATTTAGAAGGTCTTTCATAGTTGAAGGAAATTCCCTTTTATGCCTACTTTGCTTTATTTTTGTTCTTTTTAATGAGAAACGGATGCTGGATTTGTCTAGTGCCTCTTTTTTAGCGATTAAAATGATCATGTGTGTTTTCTTGCTTACTTCATTAATATAATCTAATTCCTTGTTTGATTTTCAAATATTGAACCAGCTTTATAGTCTTGACATCAACCCTACTTGCTTATGAGCTTTTATTAATTTTTGTATTGCTAGGTTGAATTTGCTTATTTTGTTGAGGATTTTTGTATCCTCATGAAGGATGTTGTTTCTGTGTTTTTTTTTGAGGATTTCTCTATCCTTCATGAAAGATGTTTCTGTTGTTTTCTTACACTATCTTTGTCTTGCTTTGGTATTTTGAATTGGAAAGTATTGCCTCCTGTTTTCTAGAGCAAATTGTGTTTAATTGACATTATTTTTCCTACATGTTTTGTAGCATTTGTTATGAAACCATCAGAGCATTTTTGGTAGAATTTTAACTACAAATTTATTTAATATATACCAGAAAATTCAGGATACTTTTTCTTTAATGAGTTGTGGCAGTTTTTCTCTTTCAGGATGAAATGATCCATTTCATCTTAGTTGCTGAATTTGTAGACATTAATTTGTATTCCTTAGTTATTGTAAGTATCCTGGAATTCTTTTTTTTTTTTTTTAAAGATTTTATTTATTTATTTGATAGAGATCACAAGTGGGCAGAGAGGCAGGCAGAGAGAGATGAGGAAGCAGGCTCCCCGCTGAGCAGAGAGCCTGATGTGGGGCTGGATGCCAGCACACTGAGATCATGACGAGAGCTGAAGGCAGAGGCTTAACACACTGAGCCACCCAGGCGCGCCTATTCTGTAATTATTCTTTTTATGTCTCAAGTCTATAATGAGATCCTCATGTTGATAATTTGTATTATCTTTCTCCTTTTTTTCCTTGATTAGTCTAGATTGAGATTTGTTAATTTTATTGGACTTTTTAAAGAACCAGCTTTTGTATCCATTTATTTTTCTCTGTTTTTCTGTTTTTATTTCCATTGCTATCCATTGATTTCTGCTCTTTATCATTAGCTTCCTACTGCTTACTTTGAGTTTATCTTGCTCTTCTTTGTCCATTTTCTTAAGGTGGAATCTTATCAATTTAAAACTTTTATTCTTTTTCATTTCTAATATAGGCATTTAATGCTATAAATTTCCTTCTAAGCACTACACTTTACATACTATTATTGATATGTTGTATTTTTATTTTATTTTGAAGCCACATGTCATAAGAATTACACTGTAAAAGTTGGGAATTTACAGAAACTGTGAGGAATTTAGAAATGCTTTTAAGGTTTGTGGGAATGTTGAAGAAAATGGTTGGAGCTTAACTTTATAAAGGTATATCTGTGTAGTGAAAAGGATTATAAAAATGCAGATAAGTTATATCAAAACTTATATTTTGTAGTGTTGTAATGGGTGGGCCAAATCAGATATCTCAAAGGTACCAGGAATTTACTTTTTAGATTATGATAGTGTCATCAGAATGTTGAAGGATTCCTGTCAAACTCTTTGAGGTATTATATAGGTGTTGCTTTGCAGTTTTGAAGCAATCAGGCAAGATGCTTGAGAGGATAAATACTAAGTTCTGTGCCTTCTTTGTTCAGGAAATAGAAATGCAACACGAGACTTTTAAAGTACAAATTTACATCTTTTGTAAAAAATGTGATGGTGTGAAGTTTTTTGAAGACATTTAAAGGCTATCTAGGATTCACTTCTCTATAAGGTAGAGGTAGACTATTGATTTGCACTGGGTTGATTTGTGAAATATTGTAATTAGGCCCAATTGAATGGGTGTGGGGTAATTGGAGAAATGATTTGTAATGCTTTGTTCCAGGTAGTTCTAGATCTGATGTCTAACTACTTAACAACTCTTGACTAGCTGCGGCACTGCTTTTTAAATATTTGTCACTAGTGTAGCTCCAGCTTTTCCACCAACAAAATTAAAATAGAAAACAATAAAAAATAACAGTATCCTAGGGAAATATATCATTAGCACTATTTAAAGATGCTAGATTTTCAAATATGAATATTTACGTGGTTATAGTACATGAGCATTCTTTTTAAAATTTATTGCTGAGTGAATAGTGTGTAGTTACTGAATTCATCCTGCATCTTTTATTTTAGGGAGAGACTGTTCTACTTACATCTGTATCCTTTCTGGAATCTTTTGTGTTACCAGAAATCATGAAGTTAGTTAATTTTTCTAATAAACCCATTTCTAGTTCTGCAAGTTCTGTAGATGTTGGATGGGATCTGTTGGTTCTCAGTTTCGAGGTGAACGTATCTGTGATTCTTGTCTTTCTCCTAGTATTTATCTTGTTTTGTTGAGAGGTGTGACTTCTGGAGAGAGCTCCCTTATATTCACTAAGTTGATCTTTCTCTCTTAGGAAGAGAAAGAGAAAGAGGAACCTTTTCCCCGCCTCTTTTAGTTCTAAGGTTCCTCTCAAATTAACAGTTTTATTCATATCAAAAGTTTCTCAAAGTGGTAATGGTTAGTTTTACAGTATTCTTGGTGACTGACCTGGTGAATACCATTTAGAAAGCTAAGTACCTGGATTAGAAGAAGCAGGTGTCTGGCTTGGGGCTGGGTAAATGGTTAGACTGATGTAAAAAAAATCAGTTTTGTAAAAAGATTCCGTGTGCACCTTATGTCTCAGAACTGTACCTGCATGGCCAGCTACCTTCTAGTAGAAACCTGATGATAATTTCTGATTGATTGGAGGCTCGGAGGAGTCTACTAGGCCAGGCTCTTAGGGAATAAAATAACGCAAGACTGAGGAAGGTTATTATAGGGTTTTGAGGAGTCGTCTAAAGTTAAGTTTGTCCAAAGGAAGCTCTGCCTCTGGGAATTGTTCAAGGAACTGAATTTTTGGAGCCTGTACCATTCTATTCCTCTGAACATTGTCTTAAAGACTCACACAACAACAGCAAAAATGCAGCTGCTCAAAACAAATAGGTTGTTGTGACTGATAAAGTGGGTTTCCATCAAGATGAAAGTTTTCAAATTTGATCAAATAATGATATTTAAAGAGAGGAATAGAATTTGGTTAGATTAAGTTAATTAGGTAATACAGTGGAGAAATGGATGAGAGATAGGACTGTTAATATTTTGAATAAGAAAGGTATCATTGTAAATTTCAACCTAAAAATTTTTAGCTGTGTAGAAATATTTTTTTGCAAGTCTTTTCTTCAAAATGTTATTGGCTTTAAAATTTTTAGAAGTTATTTATGAAAAAATCTAAAAATAACTCCACATTTTATTTTTTATTTTAATTAATTTATTTTCTTTAAGTAAGCTCTGTGTCCAACATGGGGCTTGAACTTACAACCCCAATATCAAGAGTTGCATGGTCTACCAACTGAGCCAGCTGCTGTCCCCCCAATTTTTTATTTTTAATTGAAGTATAGCTGACATATATTAGTTTTAGGTGTACAAGATCACAATTTGACAATTATATGTTATGAGATGTTTGCCATGATAAATGTGGTTACCGTCTTTTACCATACAAAATCTATTACAGTATTACTGACTGTATTCCCTCTGCTGTTCTTTCCATCTCTTTGACTTATTTTATAACTGGAAGCTTGTACTTCTTAATCCACTTTATCTATGTCACACTCCCCCTCCCGCACCCCCTGGCAACCACCAGTTTGTTCTCTGTACTTATGAATCTCTTTGTGTTTTGTTGTTTCATTTGTTTTGTTTTTTAGATTCCACATAAAAGGAGGATCATATGGTATATGTCTTTCTCTGTCTGACTTATTTCAGAGAGCATAATACCTTCTAGGTCCACTCATGTTGCAAAGAGCAATATTTTATTCTTTTTTATGGTTGAGTAATATTCTTGTGTGTGTGTGTGTCCACACGACATCTTCTTTATCCATTCATCCTTCCATGGACACTTAGATTGCTTCCATGTCTTGACCATTGTACATAATACTGCAATAAACGTAAGGGTGTATGTATCTTTTTGAATTAGTGTTTTTTGTATTTGTTGAGTATATACCCAGAGGTGGAATTGCTGGATCGTATGTTAGTTGTATTTTTTAACTTTTTGAGGAATCTTCACAGTGTTTTCCATAGTGGTTTCATCAGTTTACATTTCCACCAACAGTGCACCAGGGTTCCCTTTTCTCTACGTCCTTGTGAACACTTGTTTTTTCTTATCTTTTTGATATTTGCTTGCCATTCTCATCTGTGTGAGGTGATAATCTCATTGCCATTTTGATTTGCATTTCCCTGAGGATGAATGGTACTGAACACCTTTTCATGTGTTTGTTGGCCATCTGTATGTCTTCTTTGGAAAAATGTCTATTTCGGTCTTCTGCCCAGTTGTTGTTACTGTTGTTGTTGTTGTTATTTTCTTTTTTTTAAATGGGGGAGGGACAAAGGGAGAGAGTGGAAGGATTTTAAGCAGGCTCCACACCCAGTATGTGAGCTCTATGTGGGGCTTGATCTCAGAACACTGAGGTCACAACCTGAGCTGAAATCAAGAGTTGGATGCTTAACCCACTGAGTCACCCAGGCACCCCCTCTGACCATTTAAAAAAATTGGATTATTTGTTTTTTGGTGTTTAGTTATATGAGTTCTTTGTATATTTTGGGTATTAACCTTTTATCTCATATGTCATTTGCAAATATCTCTTCCATTCAGTAGATTACCTTTCTATTTTGTTTATGGTTTCTTTCACTGCAAAAGCTTTTTAGTTTGATACAGTTCTAATTGTTCATTTTGCTTTTGTTTCCCCTGCCTGGGGAGACATATCCAAAAAAATGTTGCTTAGACCAAAGTCTAAAAGTTTACTGCCAATGTTTTCTTTTAGGAGTTTTATGGTTTCAGATCTTACATTTAGGTTTAGGTCTTTAATCCATTTATGGATTTAAAATAAATAATTTAAAATAAATTATGAATTTATTTTTGTGTATAGCATAAGAAAGTGGTCCAGTTTTATTCTTTTGCATGTAGCTGTCCAATTTTCTCAACACCATTTAATGAAGAGACTGTCTTTCCCCACTGTATATTCTTGCCTCCTTTGTTAAAAGTCTTAAGGTTTTCAAAGCAACAGGGCCACGTAGTAGTTTGCCTTAAAGTTTTCATGAATGCTTGGCTTGATCATTGGATTACTTTTGAACATCAATTTCTGAGTTAGCTATTAATACTTTTAATATATGTACAAAATTACACATTTGTAAACCTAACTTGAACCCCTGTAGAACAGACATTAGCAAGATTTTATGTAAAATTTTCTCTAGTATTAATAGAAAATTATAAGGAATTCCTTGCTGGTAAAATTTATGTTTATACTGAAACTATTCTCAAAACTTGTTAATACAAAATGACTGGACAAATTTTCCTTATATAGTCAGTAGAAATAAATTCAAATATACTGTTAAGAAATTCACATTTTAAAATTAGTACTGACCATTAAGATGATGACCTGAAGTTATTTTACTGTGAAGTAATTTTTCATCTATTTTTTAAAAATAAACTTTTAAGGGGCACTTGGGTGGCTCAGTTGGTTATATGTCTCACTCTTGGTTTCGGCTCAGGTCATGATTTAGTGTTGTGAGAGTGAGCCTGCATCGGACTGCTTGAGATTCTCTCTCTCCCTCTGTCCCTGCTCGTGTGTGTGCACTCTAAAATAAATAAGTCATTCTTAAAAAAATAAGAATAAGCTTTTAAAATAATTGAAGTATAATTTACATACAGAAAAGTGTAGATTAACTTTTCTATATTGATAAACTTTTACAAAATGAACACACCTTTGTAGCTGTATCATAGATCAAGATATCAGCTTCTCTGAAGCCTCCCTGTGTCTTGTCCCAATCAAATAACCCCTTTACCCCAAAGTTAACTACTATTCTGACTTTGTGATCAGAGATTAGTTTGTCTTAGTTTTGAATTTGTTAAATTAAAAAAAAAAATATATATATATATATATATATATATACACATACCCCCACATGTGGCTTGTTTCACACAGCATGATGTTTGTGAGCTGTATCTTGTTTTGTGTATGATGTTAGTTTTCTTATTTTTACTGAGGTTCAGAATTTCATGAATATGTACATAGTACATTTATTTACCCCCTTTGGCAGTGTACGGTTTGGGTTATATAGAGTTTTGGGCTCTTTAGCTAAAGCTGCTGTGACAAACTGTTTATAGCTTTTTGTGCACTATGTACACACTGTGTACCCAGGTGTGGTATTACTTAGTCATTGGCTATTGGTAATTTTCACCTTTGGTAGATACTTTCAACTAGTTTTCCATATTGGTTATATTAATTTACATTTCTCCTGGCAGTGTATGAGAATACCAGTGGCCGTACTTCTCACTCACACTTGGTATTGTCTGGTTTGTAGATAAACATTACTCTTTTTGATTGGTAATAGTTTCGTGCTCTCTTCGGCAGCATATATACTAAGATTGGTAATAGTTTCTTATTGTGTTATCTGTATTACAATATTACAATATTGACAACCTTTTCAATATGCTTACTGGGTTTTAAAGTTTTTTTGTGTATGTGTGTATGAAGTTTTGTTTGGTCTTTAGCCTATTTTTAAAACTTGGTTTGTCTTGTTCTTGATGACTTAAAGTTATTTTTCTAAAATAATGTTTTGTTCATGAGTCCTGTGTTGGATATGTGCATTGCAAATATTTTTTCCTGCTCTGTAGCTTGCATTTTCACTTTTTTAAGCATATAACTTTCAAATTTTTAATGAAGTCCCATTTCTTGTGTTGATCTTCATGTCTTGTTTAAGAAATCTTTTCCTGGGGCGCCTGGGTGGCTCAGTGGGTTAAGCCTCTGCCTTCAGCTCAGGTCATGATCTCAGGATCCTGGGATCGAGCCTCTCATCAGGCTCTCTGCTCAGCGGGAAGCCTGCTTCCCCCTCTCTGCCTGCCTCTCTGCTTACTTGTGATGTCTGTCAAGTGAATAAATAAAATCTTAACAAAAAAGAAAGAAAGAAAGAAATCTTTTCCTACCTCAAAGTCATGATATTTTCCTGTCATCTCATAGAACAAGCTTTATTGTTTCAACCTTCATTTTTAGGTCTCTAATACACTTTTTCTTCTTCCTTTTTCCAAGGCCTTTGCATGGATAAAGATGTATTTTAATAGTAGTAGTGATAGAAAGTCTATTGGTATGGCTTACTCATATAAGAAAACATTTCTATTTTATTTTTACATGTAGTATTGTAAATTCTGATAGGATACCATTTTCTGTTAGTAAGATACATGATTTGTATTCTGGTAATTTTTTAAAAGGAATTTAAAAACACTTTCCCTGACTCTTAAAGAGGCAGTCTAAGTTTATATTATATATCTAAATATATTTTAAAGGTTTTATTTATTTGAGAGAGAAAGCAAGAATGTGAGCACGAGCAGTGGGTGAGGGGCAGAGGGAAAGGGACAGGCAGACTCCCCATCAGGCATGGAGCTGATGCAAGGCTCGGTTTCAGGACCCTGGGATCGTGACGTTGAAGGCAGACACTTAACTGACTGAGCCAGCCAGGTGCCCCTAGTTTTATGTAATACTATGTCTTGTTCTCCCCCCCCGCCCCCCAAAGTAGGCTCCACACTTAATGTGGGGCTTGAACTTGCAACTGTGAAATCAAGAGTTGCATTCTCCACCAACTGAGCCAGGTAGGTGCTCCAGTTTTATTTAGTTTTTGAAGAGTCATAGTACCATGCCTTAAAGACATTGGTTTGTGCAAAGGCGGCTACTATATCTCTGAGTAGGCAACTTAATTTCTACAAGGCTTGTTTTTTTTTAATCTGTAAAATGGGGAGTAAATGAGGTTATTAAAGAAAAATGTGTTTTAAGTTTTTCAAGTCCTGAGCAATGTGCCTGGCAAGCAATAATAGCTCTATAATATTTAGTGCTTTTTTTCTCAAATTTTTGAACTTTGTTTGAAGGCTATTTGACTTGACACTTGACCGAAAGGGTATATACTATATTTAGTATATTACAAATAACTTTTGTAAATAGTAAAATTACTTTATATATTTGCTTTTATTATGGATAAAATATTTTAATTTTTTTCTACTAACCTTAGGTTGATTTTAAAATGCTTCTTAAGTTAATTAAAAAAAATAGAATGAGGGGAGCCTGGATAGCTAAGTTGGTTAAACATCTGCCTTTGGTTCAGGTCATCCCAGGGTTCTGGGATCAAATCCCACATTGGGCTTCTTGCTCAGCAAGGGAGCCTGCTTCTCCCTCTGCCTGCCACTCCTTCCATTGTGCTTGCGCATGTGCTCTCTCTCTCTGACCAAGAAATAAATGAAATCTTTAAAAAATAAAGAATGAATACTTCGTAAAGAATTTTTCCACTTCAGTGACTAGTACTTTAACTCTGTAGTTAGATTGTTTAGGTGCTACTTACAAGGTGGTAACTACAGATACTAGAATGTAGTATATAACATTTTATGTTAATAGGAAGAATTTAACATACGAGTACTTCTCTGAGACATTGTTAGTTTGCTGTTGTCATGGTCTATAATTTTTAAAATGTGATTTGTTATAGAGCTCATTCTTTGTAGTCTAGTCAACTCTACCAATATCTTGATACTTCATTAGCTTTTCTATGTATTACATATGAAATTTAAATTATTTGTAAGATTAAGAAAAAATGTTTTATATTTATCATGTGCCAAAGTTTCAGCATGTGATTTGTTTTTAAGTGTTGTAGAAAAACCAAGTTATTCTCATATAAGTTGGATTCTTAGTTATATTTTACAAAGTAGGGGTAACTTCTGAAGTGGAAAAACTATTTCTTCTTCTTCTTCTTTTTCTTCTTTTTTTTTTTTTCTTATTTAGGTAGTCTCAACCAGCAGGGGGATTTTCAAAGGGCTATCTAAGTATTAGGTAAGTACATACTCTCAGTGTTAAATATTTTACATGTTATTTAAGTTTGCATGTATGTTACTTTAATGTCGTTTACAAGAGCCTGTGTAAATTACAAATATAATTCATATTTCTTTTAATTTTTACCTGGTACTGGAATTTCTTTAAACTTTTTCTGATCCCCTTCTGATTCTTTGTACACATTGTATTTAGAAAATTCTTTCTGTGTGCAATCTAAGTATTAAAAGACTTAAAAAGAAAGTAGTAGTTTTAGTGGGCAGGAATGCTAATAATTTGGTAAATGAAACAGAATTATCCTCATGTAAGATTTTTGTAGCAGTTTTCTATTAGCTGTTAATAGTAGTACAAATTTCTTTAGCCATCCATTACTTGATTCCTCCTTACATTAAGTCCTGTTCACCACAGTAAGTCAACATGAAGACCAGTACTCTGGTAAGGCCCTAAGATACTTTCTATTTGTGTTCCTCCGTTTTCTTTGTGATAACATCATATGAAGAATTTCATAAACTTATGCTTTCATTAGATAAAGCTTTTACTTTTAAATTTTGACTGGAAAGTAGACAGTTAATCCTAGAATGTGTTTTACTTTAACTACATTGTATTTTAGACTGTGGTGACTGTACAGATTAATAGTTAATAGGATAGATTGAAAAATTATTAAATATACTTCAGCAATGTGAAACATTGGTTTATCAAGTGCCATAGTTTTTTAATTGTTTTAATGTAGTTAGTGAAATATTAAGGATGAATACATTTATTTGATTAGCTAATGGAAGTTTCATACATACATGAAGAAATATTTAATAATGAACATTGATTTCTTTTATTACACTTTTTGATGCGTTTGTAAAAATAAATATTTAACCAAATAGTGTTTCTAAAGTTTTGTAATAATCACAGTTGATGTTTAAATATTGAACAATTATAACTATTCAGCTTACTGTATATCTATAATAAATGTAACATTTTAAGAAGCAAATGATGTGAAAAAAATCTCAAATTTTACTGTCTTAAAACATGGTAACTGATTTCTGGAGATATATTAATTTTTTATACATAATTTTTTCCCCCCATTGATGCATATATTTGAATTAATTTGAGGGAAGCAGTCATCTTTGCATTGTACATGCTTATATTATATATCTCAATTTTACTAAAAAGAATTTGCTTTATTGGAATGCACTTTACATACCAGAAAATTCATCCCGAAGTGTACAATTTAATGGTTTTTAGTATATTCAGAGATGTACAACTGTTACTACCATCTAATTTTAGGATACTTCCATCCACCCTTTTATCCACTAGCAGTCACTCCCTAATTCCTTTTAAACAAATTTCCCTTTAAACAAAATTCCCTGATCTTCCCCACCCCCTGCCTTGCCTCCAGGCAACCACCAATATATTTTCGGTTTCTATGGATTTGCCTATTCTGGGCATTTCATATATATGGAAGCATGTATTGTTTGTCCTTTTGTGTCTGGCTGCTTTCACTTAACAAGGTTCACCCATGTTGTAGCCTGTATCATTCATTTTTATGGAAAAACATTCCATTATATACCACATTTTGTGTATCCATTGATCAGTTGATGGGTTGTATCTACTTTTTGGCTATTAGGAATGCTTCTGCAGTGAACATTTTTCTTAAGTTTTTGTGTGGGTGTATGTTTTTCTTTTAGATATATGCTTATAGGCATGGAATTGCAGGGTAATGTGATACCTCTCTGCTTAACTCTGAGGATCTGTCAAAGTGGATGCACTATTTTATAATCCCACCAACAGGAGATGAGGGTTCCAGTTTATCCACCTCTTGGCAGACTCTTGTTATTGTTAGGCTTTTTTGTGTTTTAGTTATCCTAATGCGTGTAAAGTGGTATTTCATTGTGGTTTTGATTTTCATTTCTATAATGACTAAAGATGAACATTACTTCATGTGCTTACTGACCATTTATGTATGTTCTTTGGAGAAGTGTTTGTTCAAATCTTTTGCCCATTTTTTAATTGGGTTATCTTTATATTGTTGAATTGTAAGCGTTCTTTATATATGCTGAAGACTGTTCCCTTATGAGATACATGATTTGTAACTACTTCCTCCCATTATGTGGATTGTCTATTCACTTTATTTCTGATGTCTTTTGAAGCAAAGAAGTTCTTAACTTTGATGATGTTCAGTCATCTATATTTGTTGTTTGTTGTTGTTGCTTGCGCTTTTGGTGTCATATTGCAAATGTATTTTTAAAAAAGATTTTAGTTATTTATTTGAGAGGGAGAGAATGAGAGAGAGAGAGAGAGAGCATGAGCAGAGTAAAGGGCAGAGAGAGAAGCAGACTCTCCGTTGAGCAGGGAGCCAGATATGGGGCTCCATCCCAGGACTCCGGGATCATGACCTGAGCTGAAGGCAGACGCTTAACCTACTGAGCCATCCAGGCACCCCACAAATGTATTTTTAAATTAGTGTAAATCTGTGACAAAATTTTAATTATCGCAGGACTGTGAAGTATTGGCATTTCTTATGATTGACAGTCAAAGCCCAAAGGAAGCAATAGCTTTTATTTGTGCTTCAATTCCTTATCTAGTTTTTTAAAGCAAAATGTTTTATTTTGATTACATGGGTTACTGTGAAAATGTTAGCTGTGTGTGATATATTCATTGATATTAGTCTTGTGAATTCATGTTTAGTTTTTTGGCTTGGGTAATACTTTAGTTTATCATGGCACTTAATGTGTATTTGATGTCAAAGCTTAATAAACCATTGCCTTTTAGGTTAACAGTATTATCAGAGTTCTTTTTATCTTTTCTGTGAAGAGAGAATAGATTTTGAGAATCTTACTGATTTTAGTCTTGTGCAGGGTATTTGCAGGCAGTAATATTTTGATATATGTGTAAACTTACATGTGAAATATGTATATTTTTCCCCTCTGCTTTACTTAAATATGTGTCTTCTTGATTTTTTTAAAATTTTATTTATTTATTTGACAGAGATCACAAGTAGGCAGAGAGGCAGGCAGAGAGAGAGGGGGAAGCAGGCTCCCAGGACCCTGGGATCATGACCCGAGCTGAAGGCAGAGGCTTTAACCCACTGAGCCACCCAGGCACCCCTGTCTTCTTGATTTTTATGGGACATTTTTAGTTCCTTATTTTTTATCATTGTGCAGCTTTTATCAATTGAAGGCATATTTCAGAATGAATTGTTCTATAGTCTTGTCTAATGTAGGTTTATAGAGAAATGTCATTTAACAATGGAATATCACCACTCTTAGTAGCCTTGGTTTTCTGTGTAAGGACAAGGGATTGTAATATGCTGTAATAAATATATTTTTATTAGGGAAATTTACTTTAGTTTTTATTATTCATATTATCTAATACTTTTGTATTAACTTCAGATAATTTAAAGTCTATTTTTATTAAATTTTATAGAGCTAAGGTTATTGATATTCATCTTTATATTTGTTTTTAAATCATTTTAAACCATTTGTTAACAATCAAGTGTCCATTGGATGGGTAATATTCTTCATGTTGATATTTTTATGGTTTTTGTTCTACCATCCATGGACATTTTGCAATGGAAAAGGAAATAAAAACTGACATATCTCATTCATGATGGTGTTATATTTTCTGTTGTAATAAAAAATGAAAAGATTTAGTTGAAAGTTACTTCCTTCTATTGTATATGTTGAATGTAATTAAGATGATTTTGATAACATATTTATGGCTGAATTAAGGTAAAATGGTTTTTGTGCAGTATATTTTCCTTCTCTTATGCTATATGCTTACTAACATAAAAGGATATATATTCTCTCAGTATTTATATTTGAATTGGGGATTTAATATTAGTAGAGACCCCTTTCTCTTACAAGAGTAAGGATTACCCTTTAGTTAAACCACTAATTTGTCACTAAAGTCAGTGGGGGCTGCTTCATGTTATTGGTAGCAGATTCTCAGCCCATGTCTTAGAGTTTGCTATTCTACTGATGTAATTCATAATACATCTTGGGTAGGGTTGTATGGATAGAATTAAATTATTCTTTATCAGAAGCATCTTTCACTACTTACTAATACTACTGAGGAAAGCTGAAGTGGACTTGGATTATTCTAAATGGCAGGTTATTTTTGTACAAATTTCTGAAAACCATTATATAGTAGTATTTGACTCCCTTTTCTCCCAGTACAATTTATTTAGTAACATTATACAAGGAAGTTTTCCTAAAAGCTTTTTCCTTTGGAATTTACCTCTTTTTAAATGAAAAATTTGATCCAGAGTAACCCACCTTTAATTGTCATTTCAATTTTATTCTTATGAATACAAGGTTTCCATTCTCCTGACTTTTCTTCACAAATTTATTTCCCAGTCTATTAACTGAAATAATTACAACCATTCATTTCTTTTGTTTTGTTCCCTGTTCATGGACTACCTTGATTTGCTAGAGCTCTACCCTATTACTGTGTTTGCAGCTTTCTAGTATAAATCAATACTTTTCCCCTAGCTTTAGCCTCAGTGCTTTCTGGTAATCCTTTTCTCATTTTGATCTTCTGTTTCATTTTACGTATTAGTTATTTGGAACCTTTCCACTGTCCTCAAAAGACAAGTCGTATTTCTGTTTTCCTCATTCTTTTTTCATTTCATATTTTATACTTTCTTTCCTCAGTGTGTCTTTATTCAGAGAACACGATGTTTTCATTTATTTCAAAGGCTAACATCTATATTCTTAATTTTATCCCTTCTTTCTTTCACTTGAACCTTGCTGTTTTCTGTTTCTCTCTTTACTTTGTTCCATGCTGGGTTCTCTGTCTTATAATCACTTATACTTTTTCCCTCTCCTTCCCATTATCACTGAGCTTATTTGATTCATATTGACTCTAGGTGTCCAGTTTATCAATTTTTTTTCAACTACCTTCTGCAGTTCTACTGTTGTTTCTACTAGCATTCTGTTTCCTCAAGTAAAAGTAATCTTCTTTTCTTACCTCACCAGGTAGATAGACATTAGTTAGGCTGACGTTAAAATAAAATGCTTCAGTTCGAGCACCTGGGTGTCTCAGTAGGTTAAGCATCTGCCTTTGGCTCAGGTCCTGATCCCAGGGTCCTGGGATCTAGCCCTGTATCATCAGGTTCCCCGCTCGGTGGGAAGCCTGTTTCTCCCTTTCCTCCCTGCTTTTGCTCTCTGTTGCTCTCTCTCTCTGTCTCTCTCTCAAGTAAATAAATAAAATCTTTCAAAAAGTGCTTCATATTATCCCCAAGTTAAGGCAGTTGCAGTTGCTAAATCTGTAATCTATCCTACTCCTTTTCAGCATTTGGTATTTTGCTTCTTTTTAACATTTCTCTTCTCCTTTGTCTTCTGTAATACTGTACTTTATGGTTTTTCTGTGATGTCTCCGACTACATTATTATTATGTTTTTTGTTACTGCTTCTTTCTTTTATATACCTCTTAAGTATAAACTGGGTTGAAGCTTTGCTCCTTGCTCCTCTGTATTACATATCCTTGCTAGGAGATGGTCTCTGTTTTTATTATATAAATTATCACAGATTTGTAATGACTCACAAAGGCCATGTATTTCTTCATTACCTGTTTTGCCTCAGTTATTATGTCCTCAGCACCCCAAAATTATTTCTCATACTGAAAAATTTGCCTTGAAAATGTTTGATATATGGTTAGAGCTTAGTAAATGCTTTTTGAATTAGTGAATGAGCTCATTATCCGAGTGTCCCAGTCTGTTTTTTTTTTAATATAATGATTTTAACTATTCACCTATTCTCATGTCACAGAGCCTATAACATCTTTGACCAGTTCTTTTTCTTTTCTTTTTTTTTTTTTAAATATTTTATTTATTTATTTGACAGAGATCACAAGTAGGCAGAGAGTCAGGCAGAGAGAGAGAGAGGAGGAAGCAGGCTCCCCGCTGAGCAGAGAGCCCCATGCAGGGCTCAATCCCAGGACCCTGAGATCATGACCTGAGCTGAAGGCAGAGGCTTTAACCCACTGAGCCACCCAGGTGCCCCCTTTGACCAGTTCTTGTCTACACTTGTTAACATTAATGATTATATATATATTTTCAATTATTATATTTTTACCTTAAGCTTAACTAATGAGGTAGATGATATTCTCATTTGTAGATGGTAGAAATAGGGATCACAGAGATTGTAATTTGATTATGGTTTCACAGATTGTGTTGGAGTTGAAAATTAAAATTAGGCTTCTGATTACACGTTTTCTGGTTTTCACAGAAAACATTGTTTCTAATGATAAAAGCAGTATGATGGATGAGAAATTACTGTCTGTGTAGTATGTGAGTTAAGGGAAAAAAGACTAGAAGAAGGTAGGAGTACTTCAAATTCTTACATGATGAGATGAAGGTTCTAATTTTGTGGTAGGAAAGAAAATCAAGGATGTGAGAAGTTTTTCACTAAACATTGATAGAATTTTGAGATTCTGACATCTGGTTATGATGCAGTAATACCAGTGAAGTAGTTGAGTGAATCATCCTTCAGATAACAGTTATAAAATCTGGGTAAAATATTGAAAGAAAAACTTCCAACTGTTTGAAAGCAGCAGAAAATGACCAAAAAGAGGCAGAAGCCGGATAAGCCTGCAACTGCACTGTGTAGCTTTCCTGGCTTTGGGTGCATCCCAGCCTCTTGCAGTTCAGTGGCAGAGGATAGAAATTAGGGCTAGCCAAGCTATATACTGGAGTATACTGAGGGGAATTCTAGAAGCAAGAGAACCATCGAACAGGTAAAAACTGATGGAATTTTTCACTAGTCCACTGGCATTGCAAGCAGTTCTAAAGGAGGCTCATTAGTTTGAGGGAAGTGGCACCAGATTACAAGGGCCATCTACAGTAAGGAGTCAACATAAAAAAAGGTGAATATGTAGGTAGTTATAAAAACTGTACACACTTTTATTAATTAATTACCTATGATTAAAGCAAAAACTATGTATTGTTCTGTTTAAAACATATATGAAAATAATAGCCCAAAGTTGGGGTATTTTTGGCTTAATTTATATTTCTCTGATGTTAATATTGAGCATCTTTTTGTGTGTTGGCAATTTGAGAGTCTTCTTTGGTGTCTTCTCACGATTTTGAGAATTGACCCATTATATAATATTCAGGATAGCATGTCATAATAAGACATTATGACAAATTGACATTAATATTTAATACTCAGGCTTATGAATGTGGTTTATCTTTTATTTAGGTTATCTTTTCATTGTTTTTGGTAATATATGGCAGTTTTTATTTTTTTAAAGTGATAAGAAATACTGAACTCTATACTAATTAAGCAATCATTCCTCATTTGCCCCTCACCCAGGCCCTGGTAATATCTAATCTACTTTCTGCCTACATGACTTGGTCTGTTCTAGACATTTCATGTAAGAGGAATCATCCAGTGTTTGTCGTTTCGTGTCTGGCTTTTCACTTGGCATAAAGCTTTCAAAGTTCATCTGTGTTGTAGCATGTATCAGAATTTAATTTCTTTTTATGGCTGGATGATAGTCCACATTTTGTTTATTTAAACAAAATGTTTAAGTTGTTGTTTCCCCCTTTTGGGGGAAATGTTTTAATGATTGTTTCCCCCTTTTGACTTTTGTGAATAATGCTGCAATGAACATTGGTGTACACGTATCCAAGTCCTCTTTTCCATTCTTCTGGGTATGTATGTAGAAATGGAATTAGTGGATCGTGTGGTAGAATTCTATGTTTAGCTTTTTGAGAAACTGCCGGACTGTTCTCCAGAGTGGCTTCACCACTGTGTTTTACAACCACTAGTTTACAGGGGTTTCAGTTTCTTTATATCCTCACCAATGCTTGTTATTTCCTGTTTATAGTACCTTTTGGGGTTAGATTTCTTAGGATTTTCTACTTAAACAATCATATGAACAGAAACAGTTTTACCTCTTTTTGATCTTTTTGTTTTTCTTTCTCTTACCTTTTTATGTTAAATTTCTTATTTTATGTTAAATAATTTATGTTAAATTATAATTAGGAGTATAAATAATGAGAACAGACATTATTGCCATGTTTCCAAACTTAGGGAGACAACATTTCACTCTTAAATCTGTTACTAGCCATAGGACTTTCATAGATACACTCATCTGGTTGAGGAAGTTCTTTACTGAGTGGTTTTGTTTCTTTTCTTAATTGTTAATGGTATTTGATTTTGTCACTGGCTGCCCTACATTTATTGCCATGAATATTTAGTTCTTTTTCTTTTAAGCTATCACTCTGAGTTACGCTGAGTGTTTTTCATGTTAATTCTACATTCTTAGGTAAACTCTGCTTTGTTAGGTCACATTGTTTTTTTTTTAATTTTTTAATTTTTTTATAAACATATAATGTATTATTAGCCCCAGGGGTACAGGTCTGTGAATCGCCAGGTCTACACACTTCACAGCACTCACCATAGCACATACCCTCCCCAATGTCCATAACCCCACCACCCTCTTCCTTTACCCCTCCCCCGGCCACCCTCAGTTTGTTTTGTGACATTAAGAGTCTCTTTTGGTTTATCCCCCTCCCAATTCCATCTTGTTTCATTTATTCTTTTCCTACCCCCTTAACCCCCCTCCCTGTTGCATCTCCACTTCCTCATATCAGGGAGATCATATGATACTTGTTTTTCTCTGATTGACTTATTTCGCTAAGCATAATACCCTCTAGTTCCATCCACGTCGTTGCAAATGGCAAGATTTCATTTATTTTGATGGCTTCATAGTATTCCATTGTCTATATATACCACATCTTCTTTATCCATTCATCTATTGATGGACATCTAGGTTCTTTCCATAGTTTGGCTATTGTGGACATTGCTGCTACAAACACTCTGGTGCACATGCCCCTTCGGATCACTACGTTTGTATCTTTAGGGTAAATACCAAGTAGTGCAATTGCTGGGTCATAAGGTAGCTCTATTTTCAACTTTTTGAGGAACCTCCATGCTGTTTTCCAGAGTGGTTGCACCAGCTTGCATTCCCACCAACAGTGTAGGAGGGTTCCCCTTTCTGCACATCCTCGCCAGCATCTGTCATTTCCTGACTTGTTAATTTTAGCCATTCTGACTGGTGTGAGGTGATATCTCATTGTGGTTTTGATTTTGTATCTCCCTGATGCCCAGTGATGTGGAGCACTTTTTCATCTGTCTGTTGGCCATCTGGATGTCTTCTTTGCATAAATGTCTGTTCATGTCCTCTGCCCATTTCTTGATTGGATTATTTGTCCTTTGGGTGTTGAGTTTGCTAAGTTCTTTATAGATTTTGGATACTAGCCCTTTATCTGATAGTCATTTGTAAATACCTTCTCCCATTCTGTCAGTTGTCTTTTGGTTTTGTTAACTCTTTCCTTTGCTGTGCAAAAGCTTTTGATCTTGATGAAGTCCCAATAGTTCATTTTTGCCCTTGCTTCCCTTGCCTTTGGCGTTGTTCCTAGTAAGAAGTTGATGTGGCTGAGGTCGAAGAGGTTGCTGCCTGTGTTCTGCTCAAGGATTTTGATGGATTCTTTTCTCACATTGAGGTCCTTCATCCATTTTGAGTCTATTTTCGTGTGTGATGTAAGGAAATGGTCCAATTTCATCTTTCTGCATGTGGCTGTCCAATTTTCCCAACACCATTTGTTGAAGAGGCTGTCTTTTTTCCATTGGACATTCTTTCCTGCTTTGTCGAAGATTAGTTGACCACAGAGTTGAGGGTCTATTTCTGGGCTCTCTATACTGTTCCATTGATCTATGTGTCTGTTTTTGTGCCAGTACTGTTTTTATATATTTATACACATTGTTTTTATATATCACTGGATTCGATTTGCTAAAATTTTGTCAAAGCTGAAAGTGTCATCTTTTCCTCTGTTTTGTATAATACTGGCCTATGTTTGTATGCCAGACATAAAGTTTATATAAAACTTGGCATATGGTTTTCTTAAATATTTGGTAGATTTCACTAGTGAAAATTTTCTTGAAGGAAGGTTTTGGATTTGCTAATTCAATGTTTTCCTTTGGTAGTATTGTTATTTTGCATTTTTCACAATACTTTTCTGTTTCATTTATTTTGTTGAATTTCTTGGCACAAAGTTGTTCATAAGATGCTCTTAGTTTTTTTTTTAATGCCTGTAGGATTGGTGGTGATATTAACTCTTTGATTTTTGATGCTAACAATTTATTTTCTTCTTTTTGCTGGGTGCTAAGTCATTTCTTTATATTTGCAAAGAACCAACTCTTGGAGATAATTATTTTCTCTCTCATTTGCTTTCTGTTTAATTGATTCTCATTTTTTATTTCCTTCTAACTTTTGATTTAATATCTCTTCCTTTTAGCTTCTTAAATTGAGAAGCTTATATTTCACTCTTGTCTTCTAGAATTAGTGGCTAAAGCCATAGATTTCCGTTTTTATACCTCTTTAGCTGCATCTCAGGAATGTTGAGATGTTACATTTTCATATCATTCGGTTTAAAAATATATCCTTATATTCTTATTTTTCTTAGATTTCTTCTTTGACCAGTGGGTTATTTAAAAGTGTGTTGGGGCACCCGGGTGTCTCAGTTGGTTAAGTTAAGCCTTTGGCTCAGGTCATAATCCCAGAGTTCTGGGATCAAGCCCTGCATTGCTCCCCGCTGAGCAGGAAGTCTGTTTCTCCCTCTGGATCTGTCACCTCCCCTCCCCTGCTCATTCTACATTCTTAGGTAAACTCTGCTTTGTTAGGTCACATTGTTTTTTTTTTAATTTTTTAATTTTTCTCTCTCTCTCTCTCTCTCTCTCTCGGATGAATAAGTAAAATCTTAAAAAAAAAAAAAAAGTCTGTTGCATAATGCCCAGATATTTTGGGTTTTCTCTATATCTTTTTTTAAAAATTATTTTTATTAACACATAATGTATTATTTGCCCCAGGGATACAGGTCTGTGTCTCTATATCTTTTATTAGTGATTTCTAATTTAAACTTTGTTGTAGTTGTAAGATAAACTGTCATATCAGTTCTTGAAAACTTATGAAGACATGTTTATGGACAGTGTTTATTCTGCAGTTTAGGTTATGGGATTTTGTAAATGTTGCCCATTAAGTTGTGTTGGATAATAATGTTCAAATCTTTTTTATTCTTCCTGAAATTTTTTTGGTTTGCTTATAGTAATTGCTGCTTAGATGGTTAACCCATATTTCTTTTATGTAATCTGGTTATTAGATTAGATTTTCTCCTCTAATAGTTTTATTCTTCATTTAGTTGTCTTGGGTTAGTTATATTAATGAGGAGAGATACATCCTCTTTTACAGTGATTAAAAAATGTATATATAAATTAATATAATAGCCTTCTGTTCACGCATATGTCACCTAGATTTTGAACTTCTTTTTCTTTCTTATTTCATTATTTTTGTTTGGATGCTAAAGGAAACTATAGTTTCTTGTAGTTGTGTACTGTGGGATTCTTACAATAGCATGTGTGTTTGTAGCCCTATGTTGTAGGATAGCATTGCCAGGGAAAACTTGCTTTTGTGTAACTTAAGGTCCGGTGCAAGCCATCTTATCCTCATATAAATTTACTGCTACCTCAACACAACCTTATATATAATAAAAACAAATTTTTGTCCTTAACTGTGGTATGTAATTTTGGTCTATAATAGTTTTAACTTAAATCATAGTGTAACAGTAGACAAATTTGAAAAATATTCAGGACATTTAAAAAATGGTTATTTAATATGTGATCTCAACAGCAAAGTAAGTTTAAAAAAAGTCCTGTTATTGCTTACTATGAAATTGGATAGCCTGGTTTTTTAAAAGTTTAAATCTTTAAATATATCACTTATTTAAGTCTTCTCTGCATTGGATCATTCTTTTAAGACCTTTAGTAATAGGAAAGCCAGTCTAGGTCACTGTTCAGTTTTTGAGATAACCAGAATGATTGGAGCTTAAATTTTGATGTTGGTCAGGTTCAGATCCTACTTCTATTACATACTCTTCTCATTGTGAATTTAGGTGTATTCTCATCATAGTCTCTGTACTTTATTGGAGATCCATTTCTAATGTTCTTTTACACTTCCCAAAATTTGTTGATAATGGTCTCCCCCCCCCCCCCCCCCCGCCACCTTTCTCTTAATGGTATGTAAGATTTGAATTCCTGGAAAACAATTCTATTTGGTAATACTGGATAATTCTTTTGATTTTGCCACTTTTTCTCTTATTCATTTATGGAATATTGCCACGCAAATGCCTGAAAAGATGTTTTAACACAGACTTGAAGGTCTTGCAAGTATAATTAGCAGGTAATTTGTTTGGTTCTGGCTAAAATAAGCTGAATTGGGAATATATTTCACTTAATTTGGGTGTAGGGGTGTATATTTAGATAGGAATCTATCATTACCATGTATAGTTAAATCATTGGTAGCCTTCCCACTGTAGGAATGTGTTCTAGTAATGGCTGGTGTCTCTTGGTATCATGACAGGAATGTGTAAGGCTAGAGGGAGTATTATACTGTGAATGTGTCCTATAATGGCCATTATTAGAAGTACGAGGCCACTGCAAGTAGAGTAGGAGAAACTAGGTTTGAAATGTAGAGTCAGAACCAAGTTTGTGGAAACACTTTCAGATATTTAAAACTAAGATTCAGCTTTCATCCCATTCATTCGAAAATGTCAATGCTCCTGTGTAGAAAACAGCTGATGGTATAATGTATATAATTGTACATGCACCAAATATTTTTTCTATTTTAATTGGAAATACTATATTTGGTAAAATTAAAATATGTAATTTCATCTGCTTATTGGAACACTTCAGTAAAACAAGTAAGAAATGATAGACTTCTGATTTGGATGTGTGTTAAGGACATATTATGTTACATTTATTAATCAAGAGAGAATTCAGATAAAAACCGGTGGAATATGAAACAAAAATGATTAAAGAAGTGCCATGAATAATTAGAAATTATTTTGATGTTGTGAAGTGAATTGTGACATAAAATTGTTCTGGTACACAAAAGCAGTAATTCATTTAAGGGGGAAAATAAATTATAAATAGAAATAATGAATAGGCTCTTGGTTTTTTGATAATCCAATTAGTGAAAAAGAATGAATCATATAAAAATTCTGGAAAGATATCTGAGTGACTTACTTATTTGAAACCAAATTCTCTGACCAGTGAAACATAACAGTATCTCATAACACACCAACAATAGCATTGATGATTGGTTAATAAATATCTTAAATTTAAGATATAGGGTTAGTTATTGCACAAGAAAACTTGAACTCTTAAGTTTCTATATGAATGAAGCTTGATAGAGATTCCTCACGTTTGTCAACTCTTTAGAAAATTTACATGACATTTCTGATAATAGGTTTTGAAGTTCATATTTTCTACAAATTTTGAACAACTATGCTAGAGTACAGACTAAATTATCCTCCTGGTCTCTGTATAGCGAATCTTATAAAATCTTGTCATATGAAAAGCCAAGCAAAGAGTACTCAACCAAAACATATAGGAAATATGGTATCATAGAAGTGTTTCAGACATTTAATTAAAATAAATGTTATTTTTCTGGATTGTGTGATATTCATGGTATTTGTTAATATTCTGTTGATGTTTTTTTCATTTCCAATATGTATTCACTGTCATTTCTGATTTGTATTCGTCCTTTTAAATCCTCCAATTTTTAGAAACTTTAGGCCCCTCAAAACCTAGATTTGCCCCTATTAAGGGGATTGAGTATGGATACAAGTGGGATCTCTGATGGGATTGGTGGGGAATGGTTTAGAGGAACTGTCTTTCTAAAGAGGTGGCACTTGAACAAAGATCTGATTAAAGGCGTGGAGAGAACCTTATGAGTGTTTGTGGGAAAGAGCAATTCAAGTAGGATTCCTGGAAATTTAAAGGCCCTATGTGGGAAAAAGTCTGGTACGCTCATTAAAATGAGGCAGTGAGGTTGTGAACCAGGGATTGGAGATGAGTTTGAAAAGGAAGGCAAGGACCAAATTATATAGGACCTGGATGGGAATTTGAGGAATTTAGATTTTAGTTCTAGTTGTAATGGGTTACCATTGGAGAATTTGTTACATTTTCAGACTGTCAGCGAAACTCTTTGATGTGCTCATTTGGAGACCCAGGCTTCTTACATCTTTTAGGTCCATCATCCTGTTGTGCTTTATTCTCAAGTTCTAGCTATATCAAGAAGGAGAAATAATCTGTATACTTGCCCTCTTAAAGTACCCAACACAGAAGGGTACTCATTACTTTTAAAAGTCATTTTCCTTTGGTGAAAATTTAGTTACATGTAATTGCAAGGAAGCCACAAGCCCAGCTACAATGCTGTTAACTGTGGAGGGTGAGAATGAATTTTGGTTAGGAAATTTGGTGTCACTGCCACAGTAATACTTAACGTATTAGGGCCCAAGATCTGATTTATTATAACTTAGTGTTCCATTTTAAGGTTGTAGTATGGTTTAATGTTTAACAATTCTCTTATTGCTAGATTAATTTTGAAGTCCTTGGTGTCAGAAGCAAGGTTGTGACAGGCAACCTTGTTACACCTCCTTCAATGTTAGGGTGGCTAACAAAATGTATAATTGCTGCATAATAGGGTATAAGCATTTAAAAAAATGGACTAAATTCTGTGAAATTGTCCATCAGGTGTTACTTTCATCATAAGTTGATAAGTATGTTATTCATTTCACTACCCCCTTCATTAATACTCGATGTTGTTTTTGATCACCTTTTAACTGGAAAATGTATTCTCATTGTTTTGATTTGCATTTCCTTTATTATTGGTGAGGCTGAACATCTTTTTGTAAGTTTTTGAAAACAATCATTTCTATGAATTGTTTATATATTACCATTTTTTTCTCTTGAAATTTTTTTCGAAAACATCTGGCTATTTTTTTTTAATCCTTTGAGTCTTATGTCTATTTCAAAATATTTTCCTAGTTTGTTACCAGCTAAAAATTTTTTTATATTGTATATGTTCCTGTATTGTTTCGATATAGAAATGAAAAATTTTGATATCCTTAACTTTATATTACTGGTTTCCAAACTATTCTGTGGCAGCAAATATTATACAAATTTTATAAACTATTTTTAAAAACATTTGATGTTTTTTTATTTTCTCCTTTTTGTTTAAAAATTTTTAAATCTACAGTTGAGAAAATAGTACAACGAACACTTGTGTACTCTTCACTTAGACTCACCAGCTGTTGACATTTTGTTACTATTTTGCCACTTTTTCACCTTATATATCTGTATTTCTCTTTATATTCATATCTACATTTACACATACAACATAAACTTCTTTCAGTTACACATTGAAAAACTAACATTTATACTTCCTGCCACTTAACTGCTAAATACTAAGCATGAATGATGTAAGAATAAGATTTTTTTTTTCATATATAAGCACAGTACTATTATTATACCTATGAAAAGGTTGGGTTTCATTTCTCCCTTGATGTGGTATTCTTATTTTTACATTGTGTAAATCCTAGCTCTCCTAATGGTCGATGCAAGAGTGCAGAGTTTTGAACCCACATTTCCCAAAGAACTTTGTAACATCTGTCAATGGATTTGTGACATTGCTCTAAGAGCAAACAACACCAGAAGGCTTTCACAACACAATTCAAAGCTCAGTTATAAATATGCATCCTAGTATTTAGAAACTGATACCTCTTTTAATGAAGGAGGAAGTTTTAGTAGGAAAAAAAAAGTGTGATGCTGAATGAGGAGATGAATCAACAAGCAAAAAAAAGAAGTATAATGCTATGAGTGAAAGACTTTTGAAGATAAGTGACTGGGTGTGGTCAATAAAATCAAATCAGTTATTTGTGCAGTATTGCCATGAATCAACACATTGTCAGTTCTAGTTGTTTTGCCAAGCATCTTTGCTGCATATGGTGGTAAAAATACCAAGCATGGTGTCAGTAATGTTAATGGTCATTTGTGTAGTTAATGAATCAGTAAATATGTCTCATCTTGAGCATATTGTATTACACATGATATTAGTACTCATTTTAAGTTTGGAGTGTTTTTAGTTTTATACATTTATAATAAGTTAACAGTTGTTGGAAATTATTAGTGATTTAGCTTTGGATCGAAAAGTTCCAATACATTTTTTAGAAATTTCTCATTCCACTACTTACCTTCATGCATCAGGATTTTCTTGATATAGTGTAACCAAAACAATATAGAAATAAGTTGCTGAAACTGATAAAAACTCAACGATGACATGTTCTTATATTTATTAGATAGCCTTATTTTGCTTTATTAATTTTCTTTATGTAAATAAATATAACTCGTGAACTCTGTAACTCATAAAAATTTTACACTAATAACATGGTTCATATGTTTTAAATATTATAAGATTTCTTTTGGAAAGGGTTCAGTTAGGGGAAAATTGTTGAAGATCTCTCTCTTAAACTGTTAATAGTATAAAGTACACACTTTCTATTTGTTTAGTATTGTTATTTTCCATGGATGATTGGCTACTTCTTTAACTCAGAGTAAGTGTAATACTTATTTATTTATATAATAATATATATTTATGTATAGTACATCTTCAGTTATTGCTCCTGAGGCTTTCTGACTTCTCTGAATCCATTTGTTATAGAAATTAGCGATTCTACCTCCAAAGTGATTAAAAACCTTATGATAAAATATAAATTTCATAGAGTATATTCTGGAGAGTGAAATAATTTAAAATGTTTTTTGATAAAACTATTCTAATAATGTATACTTTCTTTTTAAAAGGTAGCATATTATTACATAGTTTTATTTTGGGATAATTTAGGGTGTCCAGGTTGAATCTCAGTTATTTTAATGTCATGTAATTAGAGAGAGTTTATAGTTTAACTCATACCTGACTTTTAGAAATAGGTCAGCATCTTTGGCCATTTTCCTCCAATTTCCTTCTTTCTCACATTTTGTAATGCCTTTTGAAACCATTATTACCCTCCATTTTATAAATAGGGAAGAAGGTTCTGTCTTTCCCTACCAATACCTATTATTATCCGCAAACAGGAGGCGTTATTGGGCATGTATATATAAAGCATTACTTTCTATAGTTTGTGGTACGAAGAATATTGGTGTATTTATTGTAGTGTTGACTATACTTTTTAAAACCCTGCCCCTCCATCTGGTTTGGAAGCACTGCTTTATGACTGTAAGGCCAGTCTGCTTTTGATATAACTCCTCATTGATCACCAGAGTTGACTGACTAAATTGCTATCTGTAAAAACAATCTTGGGAATGACTGTTGTGTTTGCTCTTTGCATGATTTGGCTACTCTTGCAGTTAATTTGCTGGGATACTGTAGTGCTCTACTTGCTTTAAAGAGATGGAGTAATGACACCATCTTGCTTATTAGGCAGAAGCTAGTGTAAAAATGGGCTTTTTGTTGTACTATAGAGTCCGCTTAATTGGAAAAGGTAGAAGTGTTAATGGTTTTGAAAATATGATTCTGAAGTGTCCCTCTGGCTTGACTGTTTTTCTTACAGCATTAGTGGTAGATTGCCCTTTTACCTAGGGAAGTTATGTTGTAATCTGAACTGGCTTTCCATTTTGATAGTAATTTAGGGAGAATACCACTTTTCTAGACAGAATTCCTCACTTCTCTTTTGGGACCATTTCACTGCACCTTGGTGTAAATAGGCAGAGAGGAAGTAACTAGACCTTAATTTCTATAAGTTAGATCACACCAGTTGGGGAATATTTTAATTGTGGTTTTCTAGCTATGTTAAGGCTGTATTGGTTTTGCTTTCAGCTAAGCTACAAAATGGGCAAGATTGAATTGCTTATCTATCTCCAAACAAATGCTGAATCTTTTTTGTGATACACAGAAGCTGACATAGCAAACTGAACATAGCTAGGTGGTTCCCTAATTACACCCCCGCTTCCTGCCTCCATCCCTCTTTTCCTTTCCCTTACCCTTCCCTTCCCTTCCCTTCCCTTCCCTTTCCTTTCCTTCTTCCCTCCCTCCCCTTCTCCCTCCCATTTTTTACATGGTGAGTGGTTTTCTTCAGTTATAAGTAAGTTCATTCTTAATGGAGCTGGTTTGCAGAGATGGGATTATGGAAGCAAGTCATCATGAGATTATTATGCAGCCATTTTTAATGAGCAAATGGATGTTTATGAGATGATGATGTGCTTAAGATGGTATTGCCTACTGAGAATTGTCTGATCTAGAGACCAGATGTGTTGATTTCCTAAAAGTGTCTCTGTGATGTTGGATCATACACATCTGGATCATTCTTTTTAGTTGACTAAGTTGATAGATTTCTTTTACCTTTTGAGAGTTAAAATGTCAAAAGATGAGTCAGTAATTTATTAGATACTCTTTTAGAAGGTGAAAGTAAATGTGCCTTTTCACTAGTGAAGTTTATTTTATTTTATTTTTAAAGATTTTATTTATTTATTTGACAGACAGAGATCACAAGTAGGCAGAGCAGCAGGCAGAGAGTGAGGGGGAAGCAGGCTCCCTGCTGAGCAAGAGCCTGATGCAGGGCTTGATCCCAGGACCCTGGGATCATGACCTGAGCCAGAGGCAGAGGCTTAAGCCACTGAGTCGCTCAGGCGCCCCGTGAAGTTTATTTTTGACCATTGTATCATCATCTTAGAAAGTTTATTTTAAACATCAGATTATAAAAGTTTCTTGAGCTTTCTCTCTCTCTCGGTTGAGGGTGACTAGAGTTGTAGAGAAATCCATTGGAAACTGCGTACCATTAACCTTTTCCTTTACCTTCTGACCAGGAAACATCATAGACTATATATACTTATTCTTAAGATACCATGATTACTAAAGTCTTTTTGAAGTTTTCCTTTGAATAAATGGATATGTAAAAGTAATTTGCTGTAAAATCTTTATTTCTGGATTTTCCTTTAAAAAAACTTTTTGAAAACATATTGCACTTAATATTTTGAAGTAAATGGTTATTAAGAACACATATGTTGGTTTTATTTAGATGCTTTTTATTTAAGAAAATTATTTAGAAAGTAGCAGTGCATTGTTTCTTAGAATAATTGAATGGGTAGCTTTGGCTAATGTTTATTTATTATTGTGCTAGAACTTAACCATATCTAGACATTCAGTTTTTACCCTGTTTTCCCACATCTTTTTCTTAGGTTCTAGGACTTTTTGTTTGTTTATTGGGAGGAGGATATATAAAATGGTTATCATTATTATATTTTTAAATATTGTAAATTTGAAAATCAGGGATTAAAGTTAAAACAAAATTTAGTGCTATTTAAGTATAGAATTCTTAATTGTATAGTTCCCTCTTCTGTCTTTTCAGAGCTATTGCACCATACTAAATTTTTCAAATTAATTTCAACAAATGTTCAAAAATTACCAGTAGACTTAAATTGCTGTTTGATTCTCGGGAGTTTGAAAGACTCCTGTGTCTGCTACCTGTATCTCTGTTGGGATTGGAATTTGGAGTAGGCATTATGAGAAGTTTTTGGTGGGAAATAGGAGAGATTGGGTTACAAAGTAAGTGACAGAGTGAAGAAAGATACAGACAGTTTCAGAATATAGGACAGCTAAGGTGGTTTCTCCAGGTCAGTAGCATGAAAAAGAGGGACATGGGGAGTTACTATCAAGTAAAAGAGATGTAAGAAGCATAAAAACCACATACAAAGAATGGTCTTGTTTGGATTCTTTATTTTATTTTATTTTTCCAAATCTTTGTATTTGAATGAGAGAGAGAGAGAGAGAAAGAGAGGGAAAGAAAGAGCTGGGGGAGGGGCAGAGGGAGAGGGAGAAGCAGACTCCCTGCTGAGTAGGGAGCCTGACAATTAGGCTCCATCCCCAGGACCCTGGGATTATGACCTAAGCCAAAGGCAGATACTTAAAAGACTGAGCCACCCAGATGCCTCTGGATTCTTTTAAAATCAAATTACCTAGAAAAGACATCTTTGAGATGATATTGGACATTTAAATGTTGACTGGAGACTTAATTCAATGAGTATGATATAGTGATTTTGTGATACTATAAAGCAATGGATAAATTATTTAAATATATATGATGTGGGTAGGTGGGAGAGGGAGTGACATTATGTCCAGGATTTACATTAAAATACCTGAAAAAAGAAAAAACAAAGGCAGCAATATTGGTAATATCTTGAATAATTGTTGAATATGGGTTATGAGTAAATATATAGGAAGTCATTATGCTTTTCTCTCCACTTTTATATATAATTGAAATTTTTCATTAAAACTTCAAGTTTTTGTGTCCACTGACCACATATTTCTGTTGCCATTATTCCTCTCCCAACATTTTGAAAATATTCTTAAATCTTCAAGAAATTTGTATTTCTAATAAGAGAATGAGTCTTTTCTTGAATATTTCATCCCCCCAATCCCACTTCTTTACAGTTATTACTGTCTGGTGTGGTATTGTCAAGAAGGCTGGAGGGCTTTTTATCTCTTTTATGCATTGCTTCATTTTCATTAACCTATACCTGCCTAGCACATAGTAGGTGCTTAGTACGTAGTTGAATGATTGCATGAATGGGAACCAGAGCTCTTGAAGGCAAATAAGGACATGGGGTTTGGCCAAGGAGAACTTCTTTCAAAATTAGCCCTGTGGGATTTATAGGGGGAAATGTGGGCTAGCACACAAAAATTTGTGTGTGGGGGGATGAGAAGCCTTCTCTTCCCTGATTGACTGTAAAGCCTTCCTGTAGCAAATATTCAACTATTCTCATCAATAGGAATTACTCTAAAGTAATTAAGTTATTGTAGTGTAATTTCCCTAATTGTCTTTCATATAGTCTTGAGAGGCTTTCCCCCATCATCATCTTTTTATTACTGAATGGCAGCCCCTTCTTGAGATGTATTTTATTTCAAGTTTAGATATTTCTTCTCAGGAAAAAAAATTGCTTACAACTAGTGGTTTTGTACAGGCATGATGAATTTTAGAAATTTCTTAACAGTTTCTTTTTATAGTAAAAAATACAAAATCTCACATTTCCATTTTCCTAACAACTGATTTTACCTCTTTTTTCAATGTATATACATTTAGTATATACTAATCTAATACTAATCTATATATTACTATATACTAATGTAGCTAGTAAAGCTAGATTTTAGTATCTTATTGCATAGACATCATCATCAGTTATCCACTACTTAAAAAGGTTTTAATAGTACTATGAAACAGCCAATAATAATTAAATCTGATAATTAAGTTGACTGAAAGTTAAGTATTAAAAGTGACATTAGTAAAAATTCAGAACATTCTGGGGCACCTTGGTGGCTCAGTGGGTTAAAGCATCTGCCTTCAGCTCAGGTCATGATCCCAGGACTCTGGGATCAAGCCTCAAGTAGGGCTCTCTGCTCAGTGGGGAACCTGCTTCCCTTCCTCTCTCTCGGCCTGCCTCTCTGCCTACTTGTGATCTCTGTCTGTCAAATAAATAAATAAAATGTTTAAAAAAAATTCAAAACATTTTATATTTGGTTTCCTAAAATGAATGTTTTTAGAAACACTGCTTTTAAAATTACTGAAGTCATTTTTATAATGAAAAACTGCAAGTCTTGATTTAAGGTAAAATAAAAGCAAAAACTCTAGTGAGTCTCACTTTTTTCCTTGTCTAGGTACCTATTTACACTCTTAAAAATTACTGAAGCTCAGGGGTGCCTGGGTGGCTCAGTGGGTTAAAGCCTCTGCCTTCAGCTCAGGTCATGATCTCGGAGTCCTGGGTTTCAGGCCCCGCATTGGGCTCTTTGCTCAGCGGGGAGCCCGCTTCCCCCTCTCTCTCTATCTCTCTCTCTGCCTGCTTATGATCTCTCTCTGTCAAATAAATAGGTAAAATCTTAAAAAAAAAAATTATTGAAGCTCTTAAAGAGCTTTGATTTATTTGGGTTACATACCTTTCAGCATTTACCCTGTTAGAGAGTAAAACTGAGAAGTTTTGAAACCATTTATTAAATTCACTTTAAAAATAACAGCTTAATTACATGTTCATACAGTTAACCTATTTTTGGGGAAATAGCCATATTTTTTGAAACAAAAAATTAATGGAAAAGCTGATACCGTTTTACATTACTTTAAATAAAGTCTAGCTTAATGGAAGACAGTTGGATTCTCATATTTGTTTCTGCATTTAGTCTTAAGGTACTACCTGCCATATGGTCTGAGGAAAACTTCATTGTAAACTCATGAGAGATTGAGATTGAAAAATACAAATATTATCTTAGTATTATGAAAATAATTTTAATCCCACAGACTCCATGTAAAGGTCTCAGGGACCCCCAACATCAATATTTTAAGAACTGTTGGAAACACTTTTCACTGGGATGCTATATGTGGCAGTACAGTGTAGTAAATGAAGGAGTAGTTTTAAATAATTTAATAGTGTTAATTTGATAAGTTTCTGTTTGATACATTTTACTTTAAGGGAACTATTGAAGTTAGCTTGTGCTTTCATATATACATACATATATATATGTATGTATATATGAAATGTATATAAGAAATGATCCCCTGACCTGCAGGGCCGTATTTGTGGAGTCCATATCTTTCGGACTACCATGTAATTAGAACAGTCACCTTATTTCTTAGAGAAGTAGAAATTCAGTAGAAAGGTTAAAATCTTTAAAATTAAAGCTTTTGATATTTAGAGCTACTTGCTGTTAAAGGGGAAAGCACACTTTAAAATTCCATTAGTTTGTTAAAAACCGTCACGATGCTTAATTGTCATTAGTGAGCAAATATTACTATTTCTGCCGCCTATTATACATATCTATAGCTAGACAATGAAAGATACGGTTTTTATCTCAATATTCTTATGTTTCTCTTTCTGATAGTTTTGAAGCTTTATATATCTTTGTTGATTTGCTTTCCTCCTCCATCTGTATGCAACCTAGGAATCAATAGTACATGGAATCAGCTGACATGGAAGGAAAAATAATAGATAATGAAAACAGCCCTTATTGCTTACATTCTATTTTAGTTATAAGTAATAATATGAGATTCAGAGGGTTTGGTTGGGGGATGAAACATTACACCTCAAGTTATTTCACAAGTAAGCTTTACTTTTGGCTTTTTTATTTCATGTTTTTTAAGAAAAAATAACATTAATGCTGACTACCGAGTAAAATACCTTACTTTCATTAATAGTATACATTTGGTAGGGATTTTTATTAATGCTTGTCTGTAATCTTAGCCATGATGATTTATTTATAGGCTTTTGTTAGTTATAAAGCTGATAAAAATCTCAAGTTATTTTGGGCATGTTATACATTTGTTGACAATGTAAACTGTATGCTGTTTTAATGCTTGGTACATTGTTTTTATGTTAGGTTGATGTTTTAATTTTTTTTTGTACCTCTCTTAGCTTCCCAATCTCACACATTTGCTAGGGAGAGTACATAGCAGCAATAAGACCTTTTCCCCCAACGTGTCTGACATGCATCTGAAAATGTGATAGAGCAGAGCTTTAGCTAGATTTTAGAAGTTCTTCTGTTAAATCATATAAGAAACTTAAACTGATAGTACTTCACATTTTTCACATAATGTGTTCTTTTGATGAATAGCTGTATAGCAGCAGCACAGGAAAAGCAGAGTTCTTGGCAATATCAGCTCAATTGCATCTGCAGATGAGGATTTAAAATTCTATGCAGCAGACAGTACCTCCAGCAGGCGAGTAAAAGGTTACTGCATTACTTTGCTTGTTTGTTTCCATAGTCTTTATCTACAAAAGATTTTTTAAAAAATTCAGTGTGAAATGCATGTCTGTTTTTAGACATTTTGGAAATTGATTTAAGTATAACATGAATATCAAAGGGCAGTGCAAGGTGAAGGAAGAGGCAATACAATACTGGCTACTGGCTCTTTTTAGCTTTAAATCAAGAAGGAAATTGAGCATGAGGCATACACAAATACGGAACCTTTCAATGCCACAGGAAACAGGAAGTTTTAAAAATATACATTTTCATTCAAGGTGTTTCTTATTACATTTAGTTTTTAGACTATCATCCTCAAAAGCGCTAATAGAGACTGGTAATCATTGATCTGTGAATGTTCATTAAGTTACATTATTTGAAGTATGATGATTTGGGAAGACTATAAAGTATTTGTATCAATGTGACCCTTTTTTGTCCTGGAAATTATAATGTGGATTATAATTACATGGTATAAATAAATACCTTTACACATTATTGGCAAAAGAGAATGCTTAAGTATAAAAGATGCTGTAGTATGGCTGACAGACATACTTAATACATCTGCTTATGTTATCAGGGTAGTTTGTGGTTTTTGCATTTATTTAATGAGATGCAAATAACCCGGTGAGAGGAGACCGAGTTTCAAAACAATCCGGTTTTTGACGGATTTCCCTCCACCCCCATATTGTCCATACCTGTCTGTAACCAGATGCTCTTTTCTTATTAAAACTCTTCAAACATTTATGATAGCAGGGGTCTCCTTGGGTTATCTTGCTAATTTATTCCATCATTACCTACACCTCTATTTTTGCTATAGAATTTTTTTCCCTGCTCCGTTATTTCTCAAGTTTAAGTACAGTATTCAGAGGGAATTTTTTACTTTGCATATCAACCACCGTCCTTCCCTCTCCCAGCAATACTCAAAGATTTTTTTATTAGTTATGGTCTAAATTTTGTTTTAAAAAATACATATGCCTATGTTTTTGTATTTTAGATTGAATAATAAGAAAATAATTCTGTAAATCTATAGCATAGAAGTAAAATCAGTAGATTATTCTTACTGTGAGTGTTTGGCAGGCTTCTTGAATCGAGGAGTCATAAAAGGTCAGCAGTTCTGATTGGTAAGTTAAAGAATCCGTCCAGTAATTTGCTCCCTGTTGTTTCTCAAAGCAATGCAGCAGCCGTTCTTTTCCAGATATTGAGCGGTTCTTGCACAGGGTGTGTGGGGACAGGGAGGGGTGTGGCTCATTCCAGTTGGTTGTTGAAATGGTGTGCATTTACAGAGGGAACAGGTTGGATAGGCTGAGCTGAAGGAGTAGGCAAACAGATCTAAACTGATGGAGGACAGAAAGAGTGGTTAGTATAATTTTGGGGTATAATATCTCGAGTTTGCTCCTTTGTTAAGTACTTGGGCTTTAATATAAAACAGTTTGAAATATTAAAGCATCTTACCTTATTTCTAAAGAGTAGCTGGGAGACTTCTGTTTTTAGTATTGACTTTTTCTTGGCGAGGAGTTTGTGTCTCGTATCTTCTGGAGAAAAGCTGATGTTTTCTTCTTTTTTAACAGTGTTTCTTTCAGCCAGAGAGCTGCAGAATGAGGCAGTTAGCCAATTTTGAGTATATATGGGACATTACCAGTTCTGATTTTTTAAGTTAAGTTCTCATCTAACGAACAAGTCAATGTGTGGCTGTGGCTGCAGCATTATTTTTTCTTTAATGAAGAGGTTGAGCCGTTCGACCTGCTGCTCCGAGCTATTCTCTTGTAGCCATACCTCAGACCAGTTGCAGAGATTATCCATCGAATGTCCCAGGCAACCAAAGGTAACTACATAGATTTATTTCAAATAAAAATATATAATTAAATGGATGGCTTATAACTAGGACCAAATGATTAAAAATAAAAGACCAATTAAAGATGTTCTTAGCAGTTTTCTTGACCTTGCAGTAGCTATCCAATATCATTTTGTCATCATCAGATTGTGTAGCAATGGAAATGCACTGCAGTAATTGATTTTGTAATAGGATCAGGTGATTTACTAGCTGCACTGACAACCACTTGCTTGCTTGCTCTGAGCTGTGGAGCACTCTAATGGATGTTGTGATTGCAGCCTGGAGTTGATGTGAGGCTGCTGGCCACTTAAAGCAGCAGTGCTTATTTTTTTAATTAGAATAGTAAGTTTTAGAAGATTTTCTTTGCTTTAAGTTTTGGGCAGCCTCAGTAATTTAATAGTTAATTTGAGTGCCCCCCCCATGCTATTTTAGAGATTATATGTTATTTTATTCATCAGTTCATAAAAAGTTTATTGGTATTAGTAGTCTTGAGTATAAGGAAATGTAAACTCTCTGCTCCCTATGCCTAGCTCAGCATCGCCATATATATCAACATACTCTGGTATTGATCATGCGAGCATCTCTAAAATACAGCATTTATGTTAGCTGTCCTGTGTCATCTGAATGAAGTAATATGCTTAATGTTTGTAAATTTTCTCAGTTTAAAACTCTAGCTGTAACTACAATAGTTGTATTATGGTAAATTCTTATACTAGTGAGTTGTGTTAGAGTTGTTATGTATCCTTTTTGGTCTTCTCTTTCAGTGGTTACATAGGGGTAACAACACTTTCGGAAGTCTGAATTGAGTCAATTTTAAAGGATATTGATGAAAACATATAGTTAGCTTTTTAAAGTAATGTTTAAGAATATAGCAAATGAAAAACTTAACATCCAAGATTATGAATTTTCAACGATTGCATTTTAGTAATTGTTTTCATCTTTTTTCTATACCTTTTAAACAAATACTTCATTAAAAATACAGAAATATAGGACTAAAGCTTAAAGTAGAATGGAACTGCTATTGCGGCAAGACCAGTGAGACTCAGGTACCCAAGGCTTTGCCTCCTTTAAAGTTTGGCTTGGGGTTTTGCATAGGAAAGAAAATGATCTCCCGTCTCTCCCTTTCTCACCAACTCCTCTACCTCTTCTATCTACTACATAAAGTGTTTTGTACAGAACATGACATAAAAAAACACTGAGTTCTCTATTCTTCTCTAATTTATGTTCTTTAACCATGTTTATGTTCTTGCCTTGATAGAGATACTTTTTCTTTCAGTCATACCTGATTAAGTAATGTTAATAACTTGCTATAGAAGGAATTGAGCATAAAGTTGGCATTATATATGATTTTCAAACCATCATGTGGAGAGAGCTTTTCCTTCTCATGTACTTAAATACTTACCCTTAGTATTTCTTGAAAGATGTAGATATTACCACAATCATTCTGTACTTTATTCTGAATTCAGATACTTAAAGTATTAACTATGGAAGAAGACTGTAATATAACTCAAACACTAGCATTTATAATCTTTTATTCAATAGGTAATAAGTAAAAAGTTTGTCATACCAGCCGTCCCCCCAGTCCCCCAGCAAAGAAAAGAAAAACAACCTTCCATGAACACTGGTAATGTGAACATAAGGATTTTCATATCATTTAAGATTTGGTAAAGGATATATCTAAATTTTATATATATTGAAATGTTAAATGGTAGATTAACAACAAATTAATCATTCATATAAGTATCACTGGAATGGTGTATATGAAAGCTTTTTTCAGTATGTTAAGTGAATAGGAGGAAAGCAAGTATCAGAAATGTTGACCACTTTTTTAAAAAGATTGGTTATAAGAGTTTGAAGATACTGTGATTGTTCTTGAATTAGACTTCCTAAAGTTCAAGCCCTAATAGAACTGCCTTTCTTAAAGGCCCTGAATCAAGCATTAAAAGGTCTGGATTTAATGAGGTTTTGCCACCAATCTGCTTGATGACCTTGATAAGTTTATATATGAACATTTTTACTTAAGTTCCTTAAACATACTCCTAAAATGTCGATTAAAAAGAAATCAATTTATTCATACTAGTGTGAGGTATTATAATACCTGACCTCGAAGCCATCGGAGTTGGGAGTTAAGAAGAAGGATGAAAGAATCAGGTTCTAGGTGATAATGAAATGTTTCCATTCACTTTCCATGTCCTTTTTTTTTTGGGTGGGAACGTTGCATATTTTTGCTGAGAAAATGGTTTTATCTTTTTCATATCTAGTATTCTCTGTTTAAAAGAACAAATTTGGTATTAAATTCTAGCACTGCCAATTTTTCCTGTGCTCTCTAACAATGTTGTTAAAAGGTTTATTTAAGTTCTTAGCGTATTTTATTTTATTAATTTTTTTAAAAGTAGGTTTTTTTGTTAGTAGTTCTCTTTCTACATCTGGCCTATCAGATAAGCTGTATATAGTTCTCTTTTTTGCCTAAGCAAAGTGGTTGGTGGATTGGTTGAATCAGGTGCTTTCAGACTGATGGTCATACCATAATAATTAAAGCAGACATTTATTGAACTCTTAATTTGAACCATATGTACTTCTGTGTTAATTATGTCATTTATGAGATAAGCATTCTTACTGTCATTTAAACATTTTTTTTT